>NW_021703778.1:57604232-57689976 GCF_005190385.1 Monodon monoceros | reverse complement strand
AAAAGGCTGATATTCTAACCAAGGGAAGAATTAATTAAAGCAGAGGTTCACCTCTGTGATTCCATTTTATGCCTGAAGAAAAAAAGACACTAAAATCTTTGGCATTTGCTCCAATCTATTCCTCTCTTCTCTCTAATAATGCAGGATTCCTTTTTGCAGCCAGCAGTTGATGAACACTGCAACACTGAAATGGAACAGTCAGCATCTTGTAAGTTTGTCTGCTTCTTGAGACAGATGACTGTCACTCAGTTTGCTAAGGTCCCCTTTAGAGCTAAGGGAATTAGACATGTGCTCTGCAAGAAACTGGGGTCGTTCCAGAGTGTAACAAACTCACACCTACACAATACACATGTATGAAAATAAAATTTAAAATATTAAATCATATGCTTGAAAGAAATCATAAATTTATAATGAGACAGTGAATATATAAAAATATTAACTTGCTCAAATAGCATCAGTATGCTAAAAGGTCAATACCAAAAAATAATTAGCAAATTAGTAGCTTTCAATCTATGCTTCCTGTTCTATTTTTCACATTTATTTGTCTGATTTCCTCATTAAAGTTGTTAGTGTGGAAAGTGATATTCCTTAATCCAGAAAAACGCTTAGCACTGTGAGATGTTAGCCAGATACTAGAGTTTAGACAAAATATAATCAGGGATCTAAGATTACTCCTAAAGCTTGATAATATAAACAGAAGCAAAGAAATAAGGAAAGGCATTAAAAATAAGGAAGAGGAATAGATGAAGAAAGAGTAGCAAACAGGTTTGTAATTTCTATGACTTCTTACTTTCTCCCAAATTCTTGACGCCGTGAGGTTGGTTTGTAGATTCCTCAGGCTGATGCAGCACCCAAAATAAAGTTTATTTTGCTACAGTACATATTTGTATGAGGAGCATTCTTTCATATATTTGTGGTAAATAGGACACTAGTTACAAGGTTTTCAGGAATGTTTGTTATAGCAGTAAACTACCCAAAGATAAAAAGTGTTTTATGCTAGGCACTCACATACATTAAACAATTTAATACTCTCAATAACCTCATTTTTTCTCTATTTTACTATTAGGGAAATGAAGGCTTAGTGATGTCACACAGTAACAAAATCAGGATTCAAATGCAGTTGGTAAACCTGCTCTTAACAACTGTGTGCCATTTCTTCGAGGTCCCAGGGATAAAAGCACACCCCTGTCCATTTATTCATTCACCTTCAACATGAAGAAGTTAAGGGCAGTGTTTTTCAGACAAAATAGCTAGGACTGTAGCAACTCTTTACAAACAAGTCCAGTTTTTAGGAGGTCAGACAATTTGGAGAGGAAGACTGTCAGAGCCCAGTCCTGTGGGAGAGGAAGGACACCACCAAGGCCTCAACGATTCACAGCCAGGACCTGGCAGGAACGGGCATTCCTTCCACAGGGCCACGCTCCATTGTCAGGGGTGCCTCAGAGAGATCCAGGGAATTGTTCACTGACCACTGACTGCAACAAAACCCCAGGGATTAAGGACAGGTTGAGGGCAGGAGACATGGGGGCCACCAGAAAGTAGGAAGTCACTCAAGAGGTGAATTTTGCTTAACTATACGTTTTAGGCAAAGTAATACATACACAAAGAGAGACTTTTGAACTTTTAAAAATAATTTTGTGATTTATCCATCACAAAGGATAACTTTAAAATAGCTACATCATATTCTTTGCCTGTTATACAATATATAAAATTAAGGAATCTCACTTATATGTGGAAACTAAAAAAAGCTGAATTCATTGAAATAGAGAATACAATGGTGGTTGCCAGGGGATCGGGGTGGGGGAAATAGGGAGATATTGGCCAAAGGGTACAGAGTTTCAGTTGTGTAAGATGAATAAGTTCTGGAGATACAATGTACAACATAGTAAGTATAGTTAGCAGTGCTGTATTACATACTTGAAAGTTGTTGAGAGAGTAGATCTTAAATGTTATCACCACACACACACACAAAATGGTAATTACGTGAGGGGACGGAGGTGTTAACTAACGTTACTGTGGTAATATTTTTGCAGTACATACGTGTATCAAATCATCGTGTTGTATACCTTAAACTTACATATGTCATGTGTCGATAAGATCTTAATAGAGCTGCGGGTAAAAAGCAGCAAGAGAAAAAAAGCACTAGGGAAGATGTGGGAGTGAGAAGTTGGCTGCAGAGAAGATGAGTGCATCTGTGGCAGGTAACTCAATGGACAAACTTGATTTGATGTTAGCATTAATTTAAATGAATATGAAAGAACTATTAAAGTGATAAAACTGGACAAATTATGCCCCACCTAAAAACAATCTACTTCAGGATCTAAATTGTTATGGGTGGTTAGTTACTATTAAACTTGCAAGCTGAGCCGTTTCCAGACCGCATTGTTTCTTCACATTGTACTGATACATGTTTATAGTAATCTCAACTGTATTTTCATCACAGTTTATGTGTACATTCCAATGTATAGTTCCTGAGCCTCTTATTTAGAAAGTCTTTACTTAAATGGTACACTAATGACCTAACAGGTTTAATTAAACTTTGAACACAACAGAGTACAAAATAATTTTTTAAAGAATAAGGAACACTGGCTTCATTCCGGTGATCCTATGGAAGCCAAGCTACCATTCGGAGGAGAGAGATTCAATGGTGTGGGTTCCATACTTAGAAGCCTACTATAGGATACTAAACAGTTCTCACTGCAGCCCTCTAAGGTAGTTGTCACTTTATTACACTGATAAAGACAGAGGTTATTATCTGTCTGAAGTGACAACTGCAGCATGGGGATCCCTACCTAGATCTCATTCTATTCAGATTCAAATGGCCCTTTGGTAACTGTGTAGAACTGGTGAAAATGGTATACTACTTAGAGACAGTACATCACCTTAGAGCCTGCAGTTAGCCAGGGTAAAAGTGTGATCTCAATGGTCTCTTTGAGTATAAATTATTTTTTTTAAATGGGAAAAATAATGCTTATCCAGGGAGTTTTAAATGCTGCCTTCTAACTAATTCACCACATTTATTAAAATGTCCTATTTTTTTCTCTTCTAAAATGTAATCTCTAAAGATTTGCATCTTCGATTTAATTTTATTGCCGTGATACCCAGCTCAGATTTTGTAATGAAGTCCATGGAAAAATGTAAATGGAAATTCACTTTATGAAAAACTTGGCTGTAAGATTTATTCTGATCAACACGGATCATTTGTATCCTATTGAGTTTCTACTTTAATATTGCAGCTTGGATCTGTTTTCTGTTGTCAGACTTTAATACACAAAACATTGCTGTAAAATCTCTCAAGTAACACTACCTACAATTATTTGTCAAACTGGGTTAGAAAGCCTTTGTTTGAGCCCTGAAACCCAAAGAGAGCACCTTCAGCCTTATACAACTGTGGGGAAGCTTCTAGGTGTGGGTGGAAAGTCAATAGTGAGGGTTAACTGAAGAGGCTGCCGCCACAAGGAGGAGCAAGAGAGAGAGAGAGAGAGAAGACAGGAGGGACCCGGGATGGGGATCAAACAGCTGGAGTCTTACCAGAACGTGTCAAAGACCAGGCAAGCCAAGAACTCTGTTTCCTCATCAATAAGTTGAGGTATATGCATTAGAGGTGTTCTAATTTCCCTCAGAATATGAGCCCTGTCCCTGAAAGGCAGCCCGAAGCCTTCAAGACCAGGTAAAAAGTCAACAACAGTGAACACAGGCATTCCGACCTTGACAATGAATGAAACAAGGAGACAAAGAATTTTGTAAATTAGGCAGTCATGCGGAACCATGAGGCTGAATTCGTGTGAAATTTAGAGTTAGCTTTTCTTTTAATTTAAGCATAGTTGATTTACAATATTGCGTTAGTTTTAGGTATACAGCAAAGTGATTCAGCTATACATACATATGTATATATCTATATTCTTTTTTCATTTCTTTTCCATAGTAGCTCATTACAAGACACTGAATATAATTCATGCGCTATACAGTAAATCCTTGTTGTTTATCTATTTTATATATGGTAGTGTGCATCTGTAAATTCCATACTCCCAATTTATCCCTCCCGCACTTTGGTAACCATAAGTTTGTTTTCTATGTCTCTGAATATGTTTCTGTTTTATAAATAAGTTCATTTGTACTATTTTTAAGATTCCATATATAAGTGATATGATGTAACGTTTGTCTTTCTCTGGCTGACTTAACTTCACTTAGTATGATAATCTCTAGGTCCAGTAACATAGGCAAAACATTCTCTGACATAAATTGTAGCAGTGTTTTCTTAGGTCAGTCTCCCAAGACAGTAGAAATAAAAGCAAAAATAAACAAATGGAACCTAATCAAACTTATAAGCTTTTGCACAGCAAAGGAATACACAAACCAAATGAAAAGACAACCTACGAACTGGGAGAAAATATTTGCAAACAATGCAACTGGCAAAGGATTAATTTCCAAAATAGACAAACAGCTCATACAACTGAATATCAAAAAAACAAACAACCCAACCAAAAAATGGGCAGATCTAAATAGACATTTCTCCAAAGAAGGCATACAGATGGCCAACAGGCATATTAAAGATGCTCAACATTGCTAATCATTAGAGAAATGCAAATCAAAACTACAGTGAGATATCACCTCACATCGATCAGAATGGCAATCATCAAGAAGTCTATGAATAATAAATGCTAGAGAGGGTATAGAGAAAAGAGAACCCTCCTACACTGTTGGCAGGAATGTAAATTAGTGCAGCCACTATGGAAGACAGTATGGAGGTTCCTTAAAAAACTAAAAATAGAGTTGCCATATGATCCTGCAATCCTACTCTTGGACATCTATCCGGAAAACACGAAAGCTCTAATTTGAAAAGATACATGCACCCCAATGTTCACAGAGGAACTGTTTACAATAGCCAAGACATGAAAGCAAACTAAGTGTCCAACAACAGATGAACGGATAAAGAAAATGTGGTATTTTATATATATATATTATATATATATATATATATATATACACACACACACACACACACACAATGGAATATTATTCAGCCATAAAAATGAAATAATGCCATCTGTAGAGTTAACTTTTGAGGAGAAAGATCATTATATGTTTCTAGAGCTATCCAAGTTTGAGGTGGTTCTGATTCTAGAAACTTAACCCCAACCCTTTAAACATTGTGTAACAGAGAAGAACAAACCTGACTCCATATTGAATCAATTCCCTTAGCTCTAACCCTTGTGCTCTGTTGCCTATGCTTAGTCATGCTGGCTCTGCACCTTTCTCTAAAAGAATGTTGCCTATAGCCTGAAATCTACATGGAAGCCCTTTCTCAAGGCTCTGCCTCCCAGGCTTGACCTTTAAAGCCATAACACTTTTCCTTCATATGGAGATTAAAAGTTGCAGAACAGAAAATAACATTTGTCTTGTAGGTGGTTTATAGAAACATCATGACCTGACCTACATGGACAGCTGCACCAAGAAGTCTGCAACAGTCATACTCCCTCCCCTTTTAGTATAAAAGAAGCCTGAATTCTAATTCAGGTAAGGTGGTTCTTTGGGACACTAGTCCTCCATCTCCTCAATCTGCTGGTTTTCCAAATAAAGTCACTATTCCTTTCCCCAACACCTCATCTCTCTCAATTAATTGATTTATTGGCTTGTCATGTGGCAAGCAATATGAGCTTGGACTCTTTAACAATTGTTGAAGCTAGCTTGATAAAAGGAAACTGAATGCTAAACCTTGTCTGAAACTCCCCACAGTTTATCTCCTTAAGCAGTAGCTCTATAAATTTTCAGGCTCCTACTAAATTATATGGGAAACAAAACTTAAGCACTGTTTGACTACCTCTTCAAAAATGCTCTGAAAATAAGGAACAAGATCACCCTCAGTCTCTGCCTTTTCCACCCACCAAAACAAACTGTTTAAGCCCACATTGTAATATTTAACCATAGTTTGCTGTCTACGAGATCTGTATTGATGCCTCTTTGTTTCCCACTAGACTACTAGCTCCTAGGGGTCAGGGATTGTTTGGTGTTTGCTGCTGCCTTCTACACAAGGTTTAGCACTGTTTCTGGCACCTACTAAGGAAGAGCAATAAATGTGTGCTGACTTGAACCAAATTTAAAATAAGGCGAAATTCCTCTCTTTCCTTTATTCATTTAATATGTCGCTATAATTGAATGTTAAACAATAACCACAAAAAGGAGTTGGTGTTTATATCATGCTAGTCAGAATTTCTGAGGTATCAAACAAAATGATTTGCTTGGAGTGGGGGAGAATATTCTATTGTAGTACAATCCACATAACATAAAATTAACTACATTTAGTGTGTTCACAATGTTATGAGCATTTTTAAAATTAGTCTAACAAAGAAAATATTTACAAAGAAAGGAGCCACTACCTTTAAAAACACTACTTGAGCACACTTCCATTTCTGTAAATTCTCACTTTGCTTATGTTAGAATTTCAGAGAAAGGATGTCATAATTAGTATACATTTAGTAATAGTATAATAGTATATATTCTTTGGCATTTATTTTAGTGATAAAATATTCCTATGAAGGCAATACCGGAGTGTTTTGAGCCTTATGGGTAGTACTCAGAGCTCCTCGAGTGTTTTATAAGCCTGGAGTGCAGGGCATTCGTGTTTATACACACCTGCCCCCAAGCACACTCTGTAGCCCCATGAACAACCCAGCCAGCAAGGCTGCCTCTCAGTTCCATGACCTCCTCAACCTTGATGATCTTGTCCTCCATTCTACTTCCACCATCCATTCCCTGGACCATCTCATGACATTGTCATCACCTATAATTCTTCCAACTACACAAACATTCTCTGCTCAGAGTTTCCATTAGTTTTTTGGTTCAACTGCCCCCAGTATGACCAGTCTGCAAGCTCAATGAGCTATCCATCCCTTTGAGTTCCCAGGTTTGTCCCAATCCTTAAGCTTCTTTTTTTTCACTTGTCAACGTACACAGCTTAAGACCTGTCATTTCAATGATACCCTTGCCAGTCCCGTAAACTTCCTCGCCCCTCTTTGGTCTACAGCCAAACCCCATCTAAGACAGGGTCACATGACAGGTAAGGACAGAAATCTGAAGCAAGATGGTGTATGTCTGTTTTTGATCACTGAGCATTCTGAGCACCCAGCCTAGTGCCTATGTGTTGTAGGCAGTAAAGATATATTTGCTGTGTGAACACCCCATCCCTTAATATTCTTAAATGGGTGAAATCTGATTAAAATGACCAGGATTAGGAGGTAGCAGGATGGGACAGATAGGCGATTGTAGTATTACCAGACCACCCAGCTGGTTGCGTGTGTATAAAGCCTCAGGATTTTCAGTACCAACTGCTTCTCTCTCTCTCTCTCTCTGTGCCCTCCACCTTCCTTGTATTCTTGAGCTGTTGCCACCATCCACTTACACCCCACCACATCAAGACTGCCCCCAAATTTCTGTAGAGAATACTCTAACGGTATTTACATGTTTGGGACATGGAATTTCAACAGCCCTGTCACTTTGATTGTGTTTCAGCCAAATGAGATTGCTCTAATTACCCACATCACTTTGGCTGGAGCAGTTTCAACTTTTCTCATTTCCTCTCACTCTAATGAAATAACAGGAATATAGTACCTGAAAAATCATGTTTCTTACTAAACCTGTCTTATAATTTCGTATTCCTTAATTCAGCATGTTCAATATTGAAGATGATTCCTAGGTTGCTCTTTTCCCATTATGACTTTTTTCCTAGTTAGATTCAATATATGTAACTCTTTAGGAAAAAAATAATAACTTTGATTCCATCATATAAAAAGAGGCAGAAATCTTCACAGAGAAGTTCAGCATCTCTATCTACACAGGTGAAATACTATAGATAATCGAAGATATTATCTACATAATTCCTGCTCAGAATATATACTCACCTGAAATTGCCTCACACATAATAGCACTGATATTTTGGTGCTTCTGTGGATGAACATATATATTCCAATTCTCTTCTTATATTTTCCAAAATATCAAAAGTAGAACCAAGAAGCTGATTTCAGATGTCCTAGCCGGCTCACCTTAGTATTATAATTGGACTGTGAAAATATGCTGATTTCTTGATCATTCTGACCTTTGATATGGACCTTTCGTTTTGACTTTGATATCACCATAAATTATGAAAGCCTTAAAGTAACAAGATAACAGTACCCTAACAGCCCAAGCAAGGCCAAGAAACACATCATTTATTTATCATAATTTTTGAAATATAAACTTGGTCGTAGCACTTTACAAATCATATACATTTTCTCCCTTAGGCTTGAGAGAGTGAGAACTACCTATCCCTAAACATATACCAAATCACTGAGGAGAAATCTTACTATTCTTTCCTAAACTTATCCTGGGAGCCATCTAAATGTTTTTTGTTCTGTAACAAATTTTGTAACAAATTTGTTCTGTAACAAATCTAGCTCATAACTTCCATTTGAAGTGTACAGTTAGAAGACAAAACCTGGAAAGTTCACTCAAGAGCAAGTTGTAAAGACGTATGGCAACATCTAATTTTGGATTACATCTTCATCAGAAGAGGCTGTCTGACAGCAGGAAAAGCTCTGAGACCTAAAGTGGGAACTTTGGCACCTGAATTCCAGGTTAATCAATTTAAAACTGTGTAATAATCAATAATGACCAACAAATAATCAATTTATACCTTGTGAAAACACTTTTAAACTTCCGTTAATACTGCCTTTGCTCACACCAGTTAGAATGGTCATCATCAGAAAATCTACAAACAACAAATGCTGGAGAGGGTGTGGAGAAAAGGGAACTCTCTTGCACTGTTGGTGGGAATGTAAATTGATACAGCCACTATGGAGAACAGTATGGAGGCTGCTTCAAAAAGTAAAAATAAAACTACCATATGACACAGCAATCCCACTACTGGGCATGTACCCAGAGAAAACCATAATTCAAACAGACACATGCACCCCAATGTTCACTGCAGCACTATTTATAATAGCCAGGTCATGGAAGCAACCTAAATGCCCATCGACAGATGAATGGATAAAGAAGTTGTGGTACATATATACAATGGAATATTACTCAGCCATAAAAAGGAAAGAAACTGGGTCATTTGTAGAGACGTGGATGGATCTAGAGACTGTCATACAGAGTGAAGTAAGTCAGAAAGAGAAAACCAAATATCGTATATTAATGCATATATGTGGACTCTAGAAAAGCGGTACAGATGAACCAGTTTGCAGGGCAGAAATAGAGACACAGATGTAGAGAACAAACGTATGGACACCAACGGGGGAAAGCAGGGGGGGTAGTGGTGGTGGTGTGATGAATTGGGAGATTGGGATTGACATGTATACAACGATGTGTATAAAATGGATAACTAATAAGAACCTGCTGTATAAAAAAAAATACTGCCGGGCTTCCCTGGTGGTGCAGTGGTTGAGAGTCTGCCTGCCGATGCAGGGGACACGGGTTCATGCCCTGGTCCGGGAAGATCCCACATGCCGCGGAGCGGCTAGGCCCGTGAGCCGTGGCCAGTGAGCCTGCGCGTCCGGAGCCTGTGCTCCGCAACGGTAGAGGCCACAACAGTGAGAGGCCCGCGTACCGCAAAAAAAAAACTACTGCCTTTGCAACTATCAGTCACTAATTTAAAATAGACCTAACCCTATCCAAACCCCTATTATGTGAAATTACTATGCTAATTACTATTATGTGAAATTACTATGCTAAGTAGCGATAGTTCAAAGAGAAACATTGCCTCTACCCTCAAGAAGCACATAGTTTAGTGAGACCAAGAGACAAAACACTGTATCAGCATAGATTTAGATGTGAAGCAGGCTTTGAGAATGGGCAGAGAAACATCTGACTTGGTCTTTGGCTGATGGTAATAGCTTCTGACAGGTGATTTAGATAAATGAGATGGCATATGTAAAACTGACAGGCACATAGCAGTTATTCCTCCTACAACCCATCACTATGAGAAATTCAGGCTCTTTAAAGGATGGGTAGGAAATGATGAATGAGAAAGGAGACGATGGTAAGGGATGAGAAGAGCTGTGTGCCCTGCAACTCCTTCCATTCAAAGCTCAGAGCCAGAGCCGTGCGTAGTGACCTGGCGGTGGTGCACCTCTCCAGAGTCATGGCACGTGTCTGTTTACCAGCTCACTGACAAGAAACTCTGGATTCTGTTCTGACATTGCTTCTAGGGGATATAAGAGCAAGGGGAGATTTGTGATGAGGAAACCTATCACCACTAGATGTCTTAGAGGTCAAGTAGCAGGAAACCAGAAAGCACAAGCAAAATGAAAATCTAATGTGTCGGCAAGTGTTAACAATTGTTATGGGACAGGTAGATCATATCTAAATATCTACTCTGCCTCTGAGTCATTGCCGCCAGTCCCTGACACAGGGCAACTGCCCCCAATTTGTAATGCAACCATTTTTAGAGCAAATTTGTTCAAGCTTTAGCCTAGTCCAAAAAGGAGAATCTTTATTCTGCTTGTCCTGTAATATTCTTGGACAATGCCACAATTTTGCTATGCCAGAAATATCCCTGAGTCTAAAGTTTCCTTAGGGTTGAGTTGGACAGAAGCAGGAGACTCATTGCTAACGTGACTTGACTTTTGGGGCCCTCCTAAGGGGAAACCCCTACAGTATCACACAGCAGCCGCCTGTGGCACAGTCTAACTCCCCGCCTACCTGCCATGCTCTTAGAAAGCAAGCCATCAATTTCTCATTTCCCTCGGGATTCAAGACTGCCTGCTTTGCATCAAATTAACGGAGGTTTTCCACAGAGAAATACAATGTGATCTCTGATCATCTAACCGTGTGAATCTGAGCGAAAAAAGAATGCTCAAAGTGCATTTCAAAATTCTCTCATCACATCAAAGTCTGAACCACGATATAAAAAGAAGCCTAAATTACCCACTGAGAGCAGCTGTTGTGAGGTGCTAATTCAGTAACAGTTTATTCACATCTACTATTTTACTTAATGTTTTGAACACAGAAGTGACATATATTTCACATTTTGCACTTCACATAAATACAAGGCACTCCAGCAATCTTATTTTCGTTTTGTTATGTTCTTTACCAAACCTCTCCAAAAAAAAATCAGACATTTTAAGAGACTGTAAAATTTTGCAATGTTTTATTATGCCTGCCCTGAAAGCTATGAACAGCATGGGTCCCTGTGCTTTAATGGTTTCTCTGTAAACTTGGAGTAAGAAGGAGAGGCCTTGAATCCCCTATGTCATCACAGTGCTTTAGGTCATCTTTAATTCCTAGATGCTAACTAAGTGCCTAGCACAGTGGATTCCTAATTTGGTTACATATTAGAATCATCTGGGAAGCTTTTTAAAATCCTGATGCCCAGGTCACAGCCCAGCAACTGAATCAGAATGTCTAGGTTGGCAGCCAGGAAGGAATCAGTATTTTTCAAAGATCCCAGGGTGTTCCAAAAAGGCATCAATATTTGAAACCCCTGTCCTAGCATAAAGTTGGTACTCAGTACATTTTTTCTGATAACTGATCATATAAATTAGTTGATGAGTCGGAGGGAGAATCATGAGGGAAGAGAGAACGAATGGGAGAATGATTTAGAGTTAGAAGTTCTGAGTTCAAGATCTAGCTTGTTAATTTCTGTGTAACTTTGGGAAAGCAAGTCGTTAACTGTATGAACCTTTTCCCTTTTTCATACAATTGAGATAATAATATTGTCCTAAGCAGTAACACCATCATCATCTTAACGACCATTACCACCTTTACTTCTTAACTATCTCATGAAATTCCCACTTCAATTCACATCTACACAACTTTAGGGCGATGACCATGCTTCTCCAGGCCATGTGTCCAAGGTCTTCAGAATCAATACTTTTTAGAAAAGATTCCTCTTCTCTTCTCAGAACAATGACAGCTCAAGGAATGATTTACTGTACCATTTGCCTTCAGAATATTATCTTAGCCCACCATTACAAGGCTCAACGTTGCCCAAGCTCCCACACTGTCCTATAGCAGATGTGTGAACCAAAGGGGCACGTCATACTGTGCAACCTCTATCCTTTGTTCTTTGCAACCAAAGTGTTACCTTTACAGAGGCTTAAGGATAAATACACCTTGAACAAAGATAAAATCCTTGTGACCAGCTGGTCTGTAGCTCTGCTGGGACAGAGCCAAAGGAATCACTTGAACTTGCAACAAGATGGATTTGAGTTTAACATTAGGAAAAATGTCCTAGGTGTAAAGGTTATTTATATTTATAAAAATAAAGGACGTGATACCCTTTTCTGTCTTACATTTTACGTAATTTTTCCTAGCATTTAGTGGGAAAAGGTATCCTTAAAGTGTAGTGGTTAAAAACGTTAGTTTTGGCATCAGAACTGAATTTTCATCCTGTCTCCATGCTCACTAGTTTAACCTCTCAAAACCAGGTACCATGGCCTGACCGGTGAGATGAGGAGCGTAACACATACTTTACTTCACAAAGTTGTTGTGAGGAATAGGGTGACCATAGAATTTGCCACTCAGATCAAGATACTTTTTTGAGAGTGAAAAGGGGTCACCTCATTAATTAGTGGGTTTTATTTAATCTGTAACAGAGTTAATATCTGTTCCTGGCCAACCTGAACACATGGTCAACCCATATAGTGGGCATCCACTGTGTGGAAGACATGTGAAATTAGGGTAAAATGTTGAAATGAGTCAAGATGGAATTTAGTCCTTCCGATTCAGCTTGTATATCAACTCTCTGGAGGCATTTCTTATGCCAAGTCACCCATCAATGCAGGTTTATTGAATTGAATTGGGTTTAAGAAAAAAGGTAGAGATTTTCACACTTGTTAAAAACATAAATAATAATTAAAGAAAGTTTGACAAAAGGGACCATGGATATTATCCAGTCTACTGCTCATATCTTACAGTTAAGGAAACAAATTCAAAGAAAAGGCATCATCTTCCCATATTCTCCTCACAGTGAGAATCAGAGTATGGAGAAAACTCCAGGGTTCTTTCCATCAGATTATTATATTAAATTTCTCTTTGCAATATACCAAAAACTGTTGCTACATAAAGACACAAAACTGTGGGGAATATGTTTATGAAGGAAATGCAGTTGCCTTAGCTGCTTTCCTGAAAGCCTCTTGGAACACAAAACATGTCTTTCGTAAGCATAACAAAGTGTTGTAGCCCTAAGCCACCCCTGAGCTGCTGTCTCCTCTGAGAGAAAAATGCCTGATCGCTGGCTGCCACTCAGTGCTTCTGTGTCGTAGGTCCCGAATCCAGAATCAGACGTGACTTTCTCAAATTGGTTTCCTGTCTTACAGAAGCATCTTGCAGGAACACTCCATGTTTTACAATACAGACAGATGTTAGAAGTGGGCCTACTGAGTGCAGTCCACAATTAAATATCAAAAACCTGAAGTGTCCGTTGAAGTCTTTGATTCCCCAGTTATATCGTCTGTTGTCAAAGATGAGAAATTACTACAAAATTAGGATACTGCAGAATTCTATCAGAAAAGGTTAGCATCAAAGTAGCTACTAAACATCAGATCCTACAGAGGCAAAAATCTTTGTTAGTTTCTGTCTTTGTTGTTGATGATACTTCTTCAAACAAGCAAAGGAATTTTAAGAAAGGGGGGAAATGATAACTTATTTAACAAAAAGGGAAAAAACAGAGACTTTCTCTGGGCAAATTACTTGACTTCTCAAGGTCTCAATTTCCGGTCTGTAAAATGGGAATAAATGTGTCTACTTTACATAGCTGTTGTGAAACACAAATTCATAAATATAAGGTGTGTTCCACATGGTGGGCTCTCAATACCTAATCATCTTTATTCCACCCCTTCTTTATATTTTAGGTTTAGAAATTACCATACAGATAACTTTCAGTTACCTGACTGGGGTTAATACGGATTTTTTTCCTCCTATGTGTACTGATAGAATATACTGAGGTAAGAACATCACAGATGTTTCTTCTAGATACACTTCTGTGTATTGACATTTATATCTTCTTATTGCTGTGTTTCTGATGTTGAGGATATGGGTGCCAAAAATATGAAAAGAACAAAAACAGATAGTGGAGATTTCTAAAGTCAAATATAATTTTAGTTAAACTTGAATTTGTTATAAGATACCTTCTCCACTCAAAAAGAATAAGTTCTTGAGTATCAGTTCAACAACCAACAGTTTATTGTCTTAAGTGCTTCTCAGACTTTAGTGTATCTAAGAATCTTTTGAGAATGGTATTTAAAATGCAAATTGTGAAAGCTTCCTAATAAAATCTGATTCAGTACGTCTGGAGCAGGTCTCCAGGAATCTGTATTTTTGCAAGCCCATCGGTGGTCCTTGCAGGATGCTTTAAGAAACTTCTCTCTGACATTCCAGGTCCTCTGCTTAGGATTCTGGAGTTGCTCATGGTCCTCCAGTCCTGAGATGTGTACTCAGAGGACTACAGTCCTGCAGGAAATACTAATGGAGGTCTACACAGGGTGCTACGGGGAAATAGAAGGGAAAATGAAGAAATACTCCAGATTCTAACTAAACAAATCCTTAAGAAATTATTCTAGGACTTCCCTGGTGGCACAGTGGTTAAGAATCCACCAACCAATGCAGGAGACACGGGTTCAAGCCCTGGTCCGGGAAGATCCCACGTGCCGCGGAGCAACTAAGTGCATGCGCCCCAACTACTGAAGCCCACGGGCTTAGAGCCTGAGCTCCGCAACAAGAGAAGCCACCTCAGTGAGAAGACCGCGCAGCACAATGAAGACCCAAGGCAGCCAAAAATTAATTAATTAATTAATTATTTAAAAAGAAAGAAATTATTCTACACAAATTACTTCTGGTAACTTGCAGCTTTCTTTCTTATTTCTCTCTTAAAACAGACAAAAGGGGGCTTCCGGGAAGATGGCAGAAGTGAAAGACGCGGAGATCACCTTCCTCCCCACAGATAACACCAGAAATAATCTACACGTGGAACAACTCCTATAGAACACCTACTGAACGCTGGCAGAAAACCTCAGACATCCCCAAAGGCAAGAAACCCCCCACGTACCTGTGTAGGGCAAAAGAAAAAAGAATACACAGAGACAAAAGAATAGGGACGGGACCTGCACCAGTGGGAGGGAGCTGTGAGGGAGGAAGGGTTTCCACACATTAGGAAGCCCTTTTACGGACGGGTGGCGAGGGAGAAAGCTTCGGAGCCGCGGAAGAGGGCACAGCGGGAGGGGTGCGGACGGCAAAAAGGAGAGATTCCCGCACAGAGGATCAGGGCCGACCAGCACTCACCAACTTGAGAGGCTTGTCTACTCACCCGTCGGGACGAGTGCGGCTGGGAGCTGAGGCTCGGGCTTCGGTCGGAGCGCCGGGAGAGGACTGGGATTGGCGGTGTGAACACAGCCTGAAAGGGCTAGTGCTCCACGGCTAGCCGGGAGGGAGTCTGGAGAAAAGTCTGGACCTGCCGAAGAGGCAAGAGACTTTTTCTTCCCTCTTTGTTTCCTGGTGCACGAGGAGAGGGGATTAAGAGTGCTGCTTAAAGGAGCTCCAGAGACGGGCGCGAGCTGCGGCTAAAAGCGCCGGCCGCAGAGACGAGCATGAGATGCTAAGGCTGCTGCTGCCGCCACCAAGAAGCCTGTGTGCGAGCACAGGTCACTATCCACACCCCCCTTCCGGGGAGCCTGTGCAGGCCGCCACTGCCAGGGTCCCAGGATACAGGGACAACTCCCCCGGGAGAACGCACGGCGTGCCTCACACTGGTGCAACGTCACGCTGGCCTCTACCGCCGCAGGCTCGCCCCGCAGTCCATGCCCTTCCCTCCCCCTGGCCTGAGTGAGCCAGAGCCCCCGAAACAGCGGCTCCTTTAACCCCGTCCTATCTGAGCGAAGAACAGACGCCCTCCGGCGACCTACACGCAGAGGCGGGGCCAAATCCAAAGCTGGGACCCTGGGAGCTGTGAGAACAAAGGAGAAAGGGAAATCTCTCCCAGCAACCTCAGAAGCAGCGGATTAAATCTCCACAATCAACTTGATGTACCCTGCATCTGTGGAATACATGAATAGACAACGAATCATCCCAAATTGAGGAGGTGGACTTTGAGAGCAAGATTAATGATTTTTTTCCTCTTTAACTCTTTTTGTGAGTGTGTATGTCTATGCTTCTGTGTGAGATTTTGTCTGTATAGCTTTGCTTCCACCATTTGTCCTAGGGTTCTATCCATCCGTTTTTGTTTTGTTTTAATTTTTTTTCTTTTTTTTCTCTCAATAATAATTTTTTTATTTTAATAACTTTATATTTTATTTTACTTTATTTTATTTTACTTTATCTTCTTTCTTTTTTCCTTCCTTCCCTCCTTCCTTCTTTCCTTCCTCCCTCCCTCCTTTCTTTCTTTCTTTTTTTCTTTCTACTTCTACTAATTCTTTCTTTCTACTTTTTCTCCCTTTATTCTGAGCTGAGTGGATGAAAGACTCTTGGTGCTGCAGCCAGGAGTCAGTGCTGTGCGTCTGAGGTGGGAGAGCCAACTTCAGGACACTGGTCCACCAGAGACCTCCCAGCTCCACGTAATATCAAACGGCGAAAATCTCCCAGAGATCTCCATCTCAACACCAGCACCCGGCTTCACTCAAGGACCAGCAAGCTACAGTGCTGGACACCCTATGCCAAACAACTAGCAAGACAGGAACACAACCCCATCCAATAGCAGAGAGGCTGCCTAAAATAATAATAAGTCCACAGACACCCCAAAACACACCAACAGACGTGGACCTGCCCACCAGAAAGACAAAATCCAGCCGCATCCACCAGAACACAGGCACTAGTCCCCTCCACCAGGAAGCCTACACAACCCACTGAACCAACCTTAGCCACTGGAGACAGACACCAAAAACAACGTGAACTACAAACCTGCAGCCTGCAGAAAGGAGACCCCAAACACAGTAAGGTAAGCAAAATGAGAAGACAGAAAAACAGACAGCAGATGAAGGAGCAAGATAAAAACCCACCAGACCTAACAAATGAAGAGGAAATAGGCAGTCTACCTGAAAAAGAATTCAGAATAATGATAGTAAAGATGATCCAAAATCTTGGAAAGAGAATAGACAAAATGCAAGAAACATTTAACAAGAACCTAGAAGAACTAAAGATGAAACAAACAATGATGAACAACACAATAAATGAAATTAAAAATACTCTAGATGGGATCAATAGCAGAATAACTGAGGCAGAAGAATGGTTAAGTGACCTGGAAGATAAAACAGTGGAAATAACTACTGCAGAGCAGAATAAAGAAAAAAGAATAAAAAGAACTGAGGACAGTCTCAGAGACCTCTGGGACAACATTAAATGCATCAACATTCGAATTATAGGGGTTCCAGAAGAAGAAGAGAAAAAGAAAGGGACTGAGAAAATATTTGAAGAGATTATAGTTGAAAACTTCCTTAATATGGGAAAGGAAATAGTTAATCAAGTCCAGGAAGAGAGTCCCATACAGGATAAATCCAAGGAGAAATATGCCAAGACACATATTAATCAAACTGTCAAAAATTAAATACAAAGAAAACATATTAAAAGCAGCAAGGGAAAAACAACAAATAACACACAAGGGAATCCCCATAAGGTTAACAGCTGGTCTTTCAGCAGAAACTCTCCAAGCCAGAAGGGACTGGCAGGACATATTTAAAGTGATGAAGGAGAAAAACCTGCAACCAAGATTACTCTACCCAGAAAGGATCTCATTCAGATTTGATGGAGAAATTAAAACCTTTACAGACAAGCAAAAGCTGAGAGAGTTCAGCACCACCAAACCAGCTTTACAACAAATGCTAAAGGAACTTCTCTAGGCAAGAAACACAAGAGAAGGAAAAGACCTACAATAACGAACCCAAAACAATTAAGAAAATGGGAATAGGAACATACATATCGATAATTACCTTAAATATAAATGGACTAAATGCTCCCACCAAAAGACACAGATTGGCTGAATGGCTACAAAAAGAAGACCCACATATATGCTGTCTACAAGAGACCCATCTCGGACCTAGAGACACATGCAGACTGAAAGTAAGGGGATGGAAAAAGATATTTCATGCAAATGGAAACCAAAAGAAAGCTAGAGTAGCAATTCTCATATCAGACAAAATAGATTTAAAATAAAGACTATTAGAAGAGACAAAGAAGGACACTACATAATGATCAAGGGATCGATGCAAGAAGAAGATATAACAATTGTAAATATTTATGCACACAACATAGGAGCACCTCAATATATAAGTCAAATACTAACAGCCATAAGGGGAAATCGACAGTAACACAATCACAGTAGGGGACTTTAACACACCACTTTCGCCAATGGGCAGATCATCCAAAATGAAAATAAATAAGGAAACACAAGCTTTAAATGATACATTAAACAAGATGGACTTAATTGATATTTATAGGACATTCCATCCAAAAACAACAGAATACACATTCTTCTCAAGTGCTCATGGAACATTCTCCATGATAGATCATATCTTGGGTCACAAATCAAGCCTTGGTAAATTTAAGAAAATTGAAATTGTATCAAGTTTCCTTTCCGACCACAATGCTATGAGACTAGATATCAATTACAGGAAAAGATCTGTAAAAAATACAAACACATGGAGGCTAAACAATACACTACTTAATAATGAAGTGATACTGAAGAAATCAAAGAGGAAATCAAAAACTCCCTAGAAACAAATGACAATGGAGACACAACGAACCAAACTCTATGGGATGCAGCAAAAGCAGTTCTAAGAGGGAAGTTTATAGCAATACAATCCTACCTTAAGAAACAGGAAACATCTCGAATAAACAACCTAACCTTGCACCTAAAGACATTAGAGAAAGAAGAACAAAAAAACCCCAAAGTTAGCAGAAGGAAAGAAATCATAAAAATCAGATCAGAAATAAATGAAAAAGAAATGAAGGAAACGATAGCAAAGCTCAATAAAACTAAAAGCTGGTTCTTTGAGAAGATAAACAAAATTGATAAACCATTAGCCAGACTCATCAAGAAAAAAAGGGAGAAGACTCAAATCAACAGAATTAGAAATGAAAAAGGTGAAATAACAACTGACACTGCAGAAGTACAAAGGATCATGAGAGATTACTACAAGCAACTCTATGCCAAAAAAATGGACAACCTGGAACAAATGGACAAATTCTTAGAAATGCAGAACCTTCTGAGACTGAACCAGGAAGAAATAGAAAATATAAACAAACCAATCACAAGCACTGAAATTGAAACTGTGATTAAAAATCTTCCAACAAACAAAAGCCCAGGACCAGATGGCTTCACAGGCAAATTCTATCAAACATTCAGAGAAGAGCTAATACCAGTCCTTCTCAAACTCTTCCAAAATATAGCAGAGGGAGGAACACTCCCAAGCTCATTCTACAAGGCCACCATCACCCTGATACCAAAAGCAGACAAGGATGTCACAAAGAAAGAAAACTACAGGCCAATATCACTAATGAACATAGATGCAAAAATCCTCAACAAAATACTAGCAAACAAAATCCAACAGCACATTAAATGGATCATAAACCATGATCAAGTGGGGTTTATTCCAGGAATGCAAGGATTCTTCAATGTACGCAAATCAATCAATGTGATACACCATATTAACAAACTGAAGGAGAAAAACCATATGATCATCTCCATAGATGCAGAGAAAGCATTTGACAAAATTCAACACCCATTTATGATAAAAACCCTGCAGAAAGTAGGCATAGAGGGAACTTTTCTCAACATAATAAAGGCCATATATGACAAACCCACAGCCAACATCGTCCTCAATGGTGAAAAATTGAAAGCATTTCCACTAAGATCAGGAACAAGACAAGGTTGCCCACTCTCACCACTCTTATTCAACATAGTTTTGGAAGTTTTAGCCACAGCAATCAGAGAAGAAAAGGAAATAAAAGAAATTCAAATCGGAAAAGAAGAAGTAAAGCTGTCACTGTTTGCAGATGACATGATACTATACATAGAGAATCCTAAAGATGCTACCAGAAAACTACTAGAGCTAATCAATGAATTTGGTAAAGTAGCAGGATACAAAATTAATGCACAGAAATCTCTGGCATTCCTATACACTAATGATGAAAAATCTGAAAGTGAAATCAAGAAAACACTCCCATTTACCATTGCAACAAAAAGAATAAAATCTCTAGGAAAAAAGCTACATAAGGAGACAAAAGACCTGTATGCAGAAAATTATAAGACACTGATGAAAGAAATTAAAGATGATACAAATAGATGGAAAGATATACCATGTTCTTGGATTGGAAGAATCAACATTGTGAAAATGACTGTACTACCCAAAGCAATCTACAGATTCAATGCAATCCCTATCAAACTACCACTGGCATTTTTCACAGAACTAGAACAAAAAATTTCACAATTTGTATGAAAACACAAACAACCCCGAATAGCCACAGCAATCTTGAGAACGAAAAACGGAGCTGGAGGAATCAGGCTCCCTTACCTCAGACTATACTACAAAGCCACAGTAATCGAGATAGTATGGTACTGGCACAAAAACAGAAAGATAGATCAATGGAACAGGATAGAAAGCCCAGAGATAAACCCACGCACATATGGTCACCTTATCTTTGATAAAGGAGGCAGAAATATACAGTGGAGAAAGGACAGCCTCTTCAATTAGTGGTGCTGGGAAAACTGAACAGGTACATGTAAAAGTATGAGATCAGATCACTCCCTAACACCATACACAAAAATAAGCTCAAAATGGATTAAATACCTAAATGTAAGGCCAGAAACTATCAAACTCTTAGAGGAAAACATAGGCAGAACACTCTATGACACAAATCACAGCAAGATCCTTTTTGACCCACCTCCTAGAGAAATGGAAATAAAAACAAAAATAAACAAATGGGACCTAATGAAACTTAAAAGCTTTTGCACAGCAAAGGAAACCATAAACAAGACCAAAAGACAACCCTCAGAATGGGAGAAAATATTTGCAAATGAAGAAACTGACAAAGGATTAATCTCCAAAATTTATAAGCAGCTCATCCAGCTCAGTAACAAAAATAATAAACAACCCAATCCAAAAATGGGCAGAAGACCTAAATAGACATTTCTCCAAAGAAGATATACAGACTGCCAAAAAACACATGAAAGAATGCTCAACAGCATTAATCATTAGAGAAATGCAAATCAAAACTACAATGAGGTATCATCTCACACCAATCAGAATGGCCATCATCAAAAAATCTGGAAACAATAAATGCTGTAGAGGGTTTGGAGAAAAGGGAACCCTCTTGCACTGTTGGTGGGAATGTAAATTGATACAGCCACTGTGGAGAACAGTATCCAGGTTCCTTAAAAAACTACAAATAGAACTACCATATGACCCAGCAATCCCACTACTGGGCATATACCCTGAGAAAACCATAATTCAGAAAGAGTCATGTACCAAAATGTTCATTGCAGCTCTATTTACAATAGCCCGGAGATGGAAACAACCTAAGTGTCCATCATCGGATGAATGGATAAAGAAGATGTGGCACATATATACAATGGAATATTACTCAGCCATAAAAAGAAACGAAATTGAGCTATTTGTAATGAGGTGGATAGACCTAGAGTCTGTCATACAGAGTGAAGTAAGTCAGAAAGAGAAAGACAAATACCGTATGCTAACACATATATATGGAATTTAAGGGGAAAAAAATGTCATGAAGAACCTAGGGGTAAGACAGGAATAAAGACACAGACCTACTAGAGAATGGACTTGAGGATATGGGGAGGGGGAAGGGTAAGCTGTGACAAAGCGAGAGAGAGGCTGGGACATATATACACTACCAAACGTAAGATAGCTAGTGGGAAGCAGCCACGTAGCACAGGGAGATCAGCTCGGTGCTTTTTGACCTCCTGGAGGGGTGGGATAGGGAGGGTGGGAGGGAGGGAGACGCAAGAGGGAAGTGATATGGGAACGTATGTATATGTATAACTGATTCACTTTGTTATAAAGCAGAAACTAACACACCATTGTAAAGCAATTATACTCTAATAAAGATGTTAAAAAAAAAAACAAGTTACTATGAAAAAAATCACAGACAAAACCGGAAGACAGTTATATGGATTTCCTGTGTTACCTCAATGAATAATTCTTAGTCAGGTGCTAATTTTTAAAAACACCTGCCAATCTCCCTTTCAACAAGTAGGAAGTGGCCTAGGATTTCGGACTTTCAAGTACCTTCTATGTAGCAGCAGGTATTTTACCTTATTTTTGGAAGCATCTCACATTGCCAGCCTGTAGCCATCCCCAAACTGCACCAAGTGTGAGCAATCTAAAATATCCATAACTCCATTAAAAGGGTTAAACTTCCCCAATGCAGACAAAGATAATGTAATCATTATATTTTAATTGCCTATCCATTTCTTTGTACCCCTCACCGGAGTCTAAGTGCCTGTAGGGAAGACACTGTCTTGCCCTCTCCTGTATCTCCAATGCCGAGAACAGCGCCTAGCACAAAAAGTAGTGATGACCGGATTAATGGGCAATACCTTTAATGGTTTAATAAAGAATCAATTCCAAGATCTTTAAGCACAACATCTAAGGCTCTGAATTCATCTTGCTAGCCTCATTCCTAATCATTCCCCTGCCTCTGACTTTAGCCTAAGGCGTCTGTAAATATCATATTCTATCAGCTATGTGGCTTTACTCTCCCTATTTCCTCTCCTTGAAAGGCTATTTCTTTACCTGCCTAATTCCTATATATCCTTCTAGAATCATTTCGGTCCTCCCCCTTCTTTTTTTTTTTAAATTTAAGACCCCAGAAAATAAAAGGACTGTGGCCCTATATTGCTAGAGTATAATAAGTCTACTTCTGTTGGTCTTTAGTACCTATGAGGGCTCTTTCTTTGGTAAAGGTTTCTCAAAAGGCCACTTTCTTCTAAAAGCAGTATCATTTTTTTTTTCTGTCTTTAAATGAGAACTTCAGAAAATAACATCCAGGAAACTGGTAATTTAAAAAGTTAAAAATACAGTAAGAACCTCCTGTATATATAAAAAATAATAAATAACTAAATAAAAAGTTAAAAATGAAAAGAGTAAGCAAATAAGACTTATTATGTTAGAAAGTCTAGGTAGATCTTACCTGGGTAGTTTTTGAGAGGGAAAATGATTTTAAGTCAAGATTTTGGTTTTGGTCTGAACCCTCAGCCTACTCTTTTTGTTACTTTTAGTTCTTATTTAGCTTTAGAATATGTTCAGGTACTTTCACTACTGAATTTACATAGCAAAAAAATCCCACTGACAAGGTTAAAGCTACAGCTAATTTTTTATTCAGAAGATACTGGCTGTCACTTTCCAAAATTTATGTCATGATATAATTCTGAAGACAAAGTCACTGTGATACTAAACATGAGTTTTGGTTCAAGATAATTTTCTGCCCATCTGTTCTTTGCAGTGAAACCTGAAGGGTCATCTTCTAACCCTGACAATCCTTCATCATCATCACAGAACAAGTCCCAGACAATAGCAACAACCACCTCATGTGGTCCCGATTTTCTGCAGTAGGCATTCAACGAGAGTCCCTGAGGGATACAAAACACTGTATCAAGGGCTGTGGTGACAAGATCAAAGAGACATAGACGCCCTCTTTAGAAAATAAAGAAAGCTGTAAGATCATAATAAGGCATGTGAATAAATATCTCCAACAAGAAGTAGAAAGTGATCAGTGGAATTATGGAGAACTGTAAGATTTCAGGAAAGGGAGAGACTAGCTACTTCCAGCAGGGAGAAGATTCAGAAAATATTGTGAAGGAGTTGGTCTTTGAAATATGCCTTGGAGGCTGGGGATTGGGTATAGACAAAAGATGCAAGAAAGGCTATTCTAACAAGTGAGGACTGTTACTGAGCTGAGGGTTAATAAATCAGTTCTACTTCATTTTTTCATTCACTCATTTGACAGATATCAATCAAATGTCTTTTATGGGCTACACAGTGCTATGCCGTAAGTATAAAGTGGTGAAAAAAAAAAGACGCAGCTCCTGCCTTAATGGAGCTTAGAATCTAAAATCCTCTATCTACCTCCTTTCCACATTTTCACTTTGCAAGTCTGGGGCAATGTACAGTCCTGGGACTAATTAGAGCGTAGATTAAAGAGTCCAGAGCAGGACATATGGATGGTTGTTGATTGACTGCACGGAAGTGATCACTATAAGCTTGAGACCAAGTTTTATACCTACATTTATAAAGATAAGAAACAAAAAAGAGTGCCTTTTCCATTTGTTTGCTCATAATCTAAGTATAACTAGCTAGAACTTTCATTTACAACCTACTAGGTTCTGTGCTCATGACTTTTTAAAAATCGAGCCAAACAAATTAAATCATCCAAATAATAAAATAACAAATTTATTTTTTCTTCTAAGAGCTGTAAGAAACACAACAATTAGGAAGACTGAAGTTATCTTACAATAAGCTATTCATATTAAATATAAAAAAATTAAATGTAAATCATCTAAATATACCAATTAAAAGACACATTGACAGAGTGGGTTAAAAAATATGACCTCATTATATGCTGTCTATGAGAAACTCACTTCAAATATAACAACATAGGCAGGTCGAAAGTAAAAACATCGACAAAAATAACTGTAAACATTCATCAAAAGAAAGTAGAAGTGGCTATATTAATATCACACAGGACTGTAAACTTCTGAGCAAATAAAATTATCAGATACTGAGACATTACACAAAGATAAAAGGGTCAACCCACCAAGAAGATATAGCAATCCTGAACATATGCATACCAAGTATAGTTCTGCAAAATAGTTCATGTAAAAATTGATAGAATTGAAAGTGGAAATAGACAAACTCATTTTTAGTTGTAGACTTTAATCCACCCTCCACCAACAACAGATAAAGCAACTAGCTCAAAAAATTAGCAAATATATAGAATTCAAAAAAGAAAAAAAAAAATAGAATTCAACAACAGCATCAACTAACAGAGCCTAATTGATGTTTGTGGAACAACCCCCCCAATAACAGCAGAAAATACAGTCTTTTCAAGCATCCATAGCACATACACCAAAACTGGCTATATTATGGCTGTAGAGTAAATCTCAACGAATTTAAAAGAACTAAAATCATATATATGTATGTTCCATCTACAATAAAATCAAACTTGAAATCAGTAACAGAAAGGTAACAGGAAAATCTCCAAACACTTAGAGACTAAACAACACAAGTTAGTCAATGTGTCAAAGAAGAAGTCCCAAAGGAAATTTTAAAAGTACATTGAACTGAGTAAAAGGGAAAATATCAAAATTTGCAGGAAACAGCTAAGGCAGCATTGAGAAAAATTTAAAGCACTAAATGCATGCAATCAAAAAGAAGTCTCAAATCAATAATCTAAGCTCCCACCACATGAACCTAGAATAAGAAGAGCAAAGTAAGCCCAAAGTCAGCAGAAAGACTGGAGTAATAAAGATAAGAGCAAAAATGAATAAAATTGAAAAAAGAAAAACAATGGAGAAAATCAGTGAAATGAAGTGCTTGGTCTTTGGAAATATCAACAAAACTTACAAACCTCTAGCAAGACAGAAAAAGAAAAAAGGAAGACACAAATTACCAACATCAAGAATGAAACAGAGGATATTACTACAGACTCTACAGACATTAAAAGAATAATTAGGGTATACTCTGAAAAACTTTTCACCATAAATTTGACAGCTTTGATATAATATACCACTTCCTCGAAAAACACAAACTACCACAACTCTCTGAATATGAAATAAACTATTTTAATACCCCTGTACTATTAAAGAAATTAAATTTATTAATAAGAAACTTATAAAAAAAGTTAATTTTCCCAGGCTTCCCTGGTGGCACAGTGGTTGGGAGTCCGCCTGCCGATGCAGGGGACACGGGTTCATGCCCCGGTCTGGGAGGATCCCACATGCCACGGAGCGGCTGGGCCCGTGGGCCATGGCCGCTGAACCTGCGCGTCCAGAGCCTGTGCTCCACAACGGGAGAGGCCACAGCAGTGAGAGGCCCGCGTACCGCAAAACCAAAACCAAAACCAAAACAAAAACAGAAGTTAATTTTCCCAAAAACTTAATATGGTTTTACTGGAGAATTTTGCCATACCTCTAAAGAAGAATTAGCACCAATTCTACATAATTTCTACCAGTAAATCCTTCTCAAATCACTTTACAAAGCTAAGATTACCTTGATACCAAAATTAGACAAAGACAGTACCAAAAAGAAAACTAGAAACCAATATTCCTCACGAATTTAGATGTAAAAGTAACAAAATACAGACAAACAGAATTCAGCAGTATATAAAAATAATTATATGTGTTGACCTAGTAGTATTTATTTTAGGGGTGTAAGGCTGGTTCAGAATTTGAAAGTTAACCAATGTGATCCACTATATTAACAGCCTAAGGGGAAAAAATCACATTATCATATCAGTAGATGCAAAAACACAAAAGCATTTGACAAAATTTAACATTCATTCATAATAAAAATTCAGAAAAGTAGAAATAGAGGGGAACTTCCTCACCCTGATAAAGACCATCTAAAAACATTTACAGCAAACAATATACTTAATGGTGAAAGACTGGCTGCTCTTCCCTTATGATTGGGAACTAGGCAAAAATATTTGCTTTCACTATTCTTATTCAACATGGTGCTAGAACTTGTAACCAGTGGAATAAGACCAAAAAAAAAAAAAAAGTAATTCAAAGACGTACAGATTTACAGGAAAAAAATAAAGTCCCTATTCACAAAGGATATGATCGTCTATGTAGAAAATCTCAAGGTTTCTACCAAAAAAAGCACCTAATAGAACTAATAACCGAATTAAACAAGGTTGCAGAGTACACAAAAATCAGTTTTCTATTAAAAAAAAAAAAGTTTCTGGGGCTTCCCTGGTGGCGCAGTGGTTGGGAGTCCACCTGCCGATGCAGGGGACACAGGTTCGTGCCCCGGTCTGGGAAGATCCCACATGCCGCGGAGCGGCTGGGCCCGTGAGCCATGGCCGCTGAGCCTGCGCGTCCGGAGCCTGTGCTCCGCAACGGAGAGGCCACAGGGGTGAGAGGCCCGCGTACCGCAAAAAAAAAAAATCAATGTTTCTATATACTAGTAATGTACAGAGGATATCAAATTTTAAAATATAATACCATTTATAGTTGCTCAAAACTTTAATACTTAGGTGTAAATCCAAAAAACATGTATGAAACTTTGTGCTGAAGACTACAAAACACTGATATAACAAATCAATGGACATCTAAATAAATGGAGTAATATGCATGTTCATAGATCAGAAGATGCAGCACAGTAGAGATGCCAATTCCCCCCAAACTGTTGCTCAGTTTTAATACAATTGCTATCAAAATTCCAGCAAGAATTTTTTACAGATATAGATCAGATTATTCTAAAATGTGTATAGAAGAGCACAGGAGCTAGAATACCTAAAACAATTTTGAAAAAGAAGAATAAAGTTGGAGGCATCAATCAACCCAATTTCAAAACTTATTATATATAATAACTTTAGTCAAGACATTTCTGCAAGGAATGCTGCCCTTAAAGGAACCAAAAGCAGTCAAACCTCTGTCATGGTCCATGGGATATTTCCCCAAATGATAACTTAGAAAAACTGGCTAGGGAAGCCCAACAATTAGTTTCAGAAAATGAAGAATAAGACTGGAAATTCAACAGTTGTTTTGATAAAAAGAGAAAGCTCTGGTTTGGACCAACTAACAACCCAGTCTTACTGGAGACTCCAACATTCCCACTCCGAATCACTGTACATGCATTAAACAATTGGTTTATTGATAAAACGATAGCATTCATTAATCAATATTGATGGGAAAACAAATATTAACAAGGCCAGAAAACATGCCTACCTCACTTGTCCCAGTTACTCGAAACAATCCAGGGAACCCTGCTCCCAGATGTTTAAAACTGTCTAATGGACCATTCATGTTCTGGCAAATGGATTTCAGACAATTTTCTCCATCTCATGAATACAAATATGTTTTAGTCATCATCTGTATGCTTTCTCACTGGACAGAAGCCTTCCCTGGCAGACAGGATACTGCCTCCTCTGTGGAAAAGAGTATCTCTACTTGGGAAATTCCTCTCAAACATCATAGTGATAAAGGACCCCATTTTACTGGCCAGGTACTTTGACAAGTCTGAATTCTCTGGCTGGTTTTAAAACACTTTCACTGTGCTTACCACCCTCAATCCTCTGGTTTGGTCAAACACACTAATGGCATTATTAAGGCTCAATTGGCAAAATTTGTAGAAGCCCTCCAATTACCTTGGCCAAAAGCATTGCCATTGATCTCTCTGAATCTCAGATCTACCCCTTTTGGAACTCATAAACTCTCACCCTTTGAAATAGTTACAGGACACCCAATGTACTTGGCTCCAGCCTCTTTTGACCCCCAACTAATAAAAAAAGAGATAGTTCAATATTGCAAAGGCCTAATTACCTTTATTTAAAACAACCATGCTTTGGTAGAGCAATCTTTTCACAGTGTGTTCTTGAGAGATGTAGACCTTGAGCATCGGACTTTGCAAACTGGAGACTTTGTTGAAAAAGACACCCCCAGAAAGACTCTCTTCAACGTCGCTGGAAAGGTCCCTATCTGGTACTGCTAACCAACCCTCGTGCCACCAAACTCCAGGGAATAGAGCCTTGGATTCACGTGACACAGCTAAAGAAAGAACCCTGACTGGACCTGCGTGTCATCCAGTGACCTGAAAGTGAAGATTTCCCAGAATTGAAGCAGATGACATCTGATCAGACAGTTTTCCCAAGATATCCAGACCAGGCCTATAGGAAGTTTATTGCCAAACCTTTGATGGTGACATAATGTTTCAAATGATCTCCAGTGTCTATAATCTTGTTAACATATGGACTTTAGATAAAAAGTGCCTAAGAGTTCTCTCCCCTACCCCTCCTTGTTACTCAAACGTGACCTCAATAGGTTTCAACCTGCACACCTTCCCTCGAATGTGGGACATTATGCCCAGGAAAGTTCCTTCTGGCATTGAAGGACAAAAAGTCATTGAAACCAGAAAACCTAACTCTTGATCAGAGATGCTTTCAGAGAAAGATCTTGATCAAAAGTGGGAAATATAAAAATTAATAATCAGAAACCTCAATTAAAATAGTGAGGAGGCCAGAAGGGCATGGACTCTCATGCCCTTACACAATAGCAGAGTCCAACAGGAAGAAGAAATATGTCCTCCTCTTGCTTGGCAAGAGCTCCACCAATGAGAGACTGCCACAACTTGGCCAATGAAAAGCTACTATACTTTGAACTCTCAATTCCTCCAATGGACTCTTTGTTTACTCTAGCCCTCCCAACTTCCTTTCCCCTTTTGAAAAGAGTTCTCTTCTCCTTGCTGTGTAGGGACTCGTATGTAGCTCACCATCACTGCAGACCCTGAATTGCAATTCTTTGTTGAGCCCAAACAAACCCATTTTTGCTAGAGAAATAACTGGCAGTGTATTTGTTTTAGGTCAACAGATAAAAGAGCTCTGTTATAAAAGAGTGTAAGGTCATGTATCAGTAGACAATTATAGATACAAGCAAGTGCAGTGAGATTGTGTAGATCTTCTTGCAGAAGTTCTGTACAGAATATTGTTCGGTAAAATTGCAGGAAAGACTTCAATGATGAAAAGATTTAGGATATGTGCCATGAACGTTCAATAAGCGGCCACCAAGTAGACAAGGCTGGGAAAGGTAATCCAACTTGGGATAGCAGAGGGAGCAAAGCCACAGAGGCATGCAATGGTATGGTGCTGTCAGGGAGATAGATGCAGGGGTTCAGAATGTCTAACGCACAGTGCGCCGAGTGTGTTAAGGCAAATGGCTGGAGGAGCAGAGAGAAACCAGACCATGTAAGACTTACTGCAGACTTTGGAATTTACTTTACTTAGCATGATCATCTCTAGATCCATCCATGTTGCTGCAAATGGCATTATTTCATTCTTTTTGAAGTAAGCCAAACAGAAAAGGCAAAGACATATGATGCTACTTATATGTGGGATCTAAAAAAACAAATGATACAAATGAAGTTATTTACAAGACAGAAGTAGACCCAGAGACATAGAAAGCAAACTTATTGTTACCAAAGTGGAAAGGTGGGGGAGGGATAAATTAGGAGTTTGGGATTAAAAGATACACACTACTATATATAAAATAGATAAACAAGGACCTTCTGTATAGCACAGGGAACTATGCTCAATTTCTTGTAATAACCTATAACGGAAAAGAATCTGAAAAAGAATCACTGTGCTATACACCTGAAACTAACGCAATGTTGTAAATCGACTATACTTCAATAAAGAAATTTTAAAAAAAATTTTGGAACTATCCAATAGCGCAGAGGTGTACTTGTGGGTTGTATCCACCACCAGTGCTATTATACCCAGTGCTGGAGCATGGGAAGTAAAATTAGAATGTGTGTTTATATTTATTTTAATCTGATGCTTAATTTCTATTTGTGTATATGTTTTATAATGAAATATATTTGTGTAGTAATACATGGTGGTATTTTATAAGTGAATAAATATACATATGTTAGGAACATATGTTTAAGTTTTTCTTTACTGATGAGGTAGATTATCTACAATGTTTGGAGACAACAGCTATTAAAGTATTAAGCAGGGCCATAAAGTAATGAGATTTTTGCATTATGAAGTCTTCATGGTAGGGGAGTATGGGACAGTGTGGACTAGAGATTAGAGGCAAGGAGAAGAGTTAGGTTGTTATTATAATTGTCCAGGCTGAGACGATGAGGATCTGAACGGTGGCAGTAGCTTTAGAGTTGGTGAGGAAGGAAGGGACTGCTATTGGAGAATTTTACAGAAAAATTATTAACAGGGTTCAGTCACTTATGAGATAGAAGAGATGAGGAACGGGGCGCATTTGGAATGATTCCCATGGGTGTCATTGGATTTGGATGACTAAGTGAATGTCAGCACCAGTCATCGCATTAGGGCATGGGAACAGAGAAGGTTTGGTGGGAAAGCTAATGAGTGTGAACTTTTGACATGTTTAATTGTGAGACTCTTCTCTAACAATTGGATGGAAATGTTTAGGATACAGTTGGATATCTGGGTTTTAAAGTTCTGAAAAGGGATCTAACCTGATGATCAATATACATGGGAGTTACCAGCTTATCCTCAGAAGAGTACCCACAGAGTGAAATCAAAAAAATAAAAAAGAAAGAAAAGAAAAGAAGTTGAAGGACAGAAGCTAAGGGAACTCCAATATTTAAAGGAAAGTGGTAGGAAGAAAAGACAGAAAAAGCCACCAGAAGAAAAGCTTAGATTGCTAGGAACAGTATGAGCAGAGATAGAAGTCATGGCAGTCCAGGTGAGGAAGAGCCTCATGAAGACAAGTGATCTAACTGTCTTGGGTAAACAACACTCCCTTGCTCCTCCTCCTATTAACATTGTCAAGTCTTTATTGAGCACCTGCAGTTAGACAAATTGCATTAATTTTAACATCACAGAATTATAGACACAGACTACAATGTAGAACAGAGTATCTATGAATAGTATTCTCAACATGAAGCACTTTTGTCTGCCATTTAACTGAGGTCAGCATTGTTAATTCAGCACTTAGTATATGGTAAATTAAGAGCATCATGAGGTGTATGCTGTGGATGGTTAAAAACACTGATACTGATGTTGGGCTAGATGTTAACAAATGATCACGTTAATCATCTCCGTTTTAGTAAATGACCTTATTCCACTACATGAATCAATGACAACATCATAATGCCAGGGACCTGACTCTACTTGTAGGGTACATGCCAGATGTGACATTAGGCATACTTCCTATTAGCAAAATAGGAAATAGTTTTTATCAAAACACAACTCAATTGATTTCATCCTTCCTAGGAAAAGAATCCTAAAATCTTCCACAAAACTCACCCACGTGTATATCTTGGTTTATTTGTCTTAACAATGTGTTTTAAAGCTTAGGCTAGACACATAAGCCAGAAGTTGAGTGCCCTGTAAATCAACCCCTCACCTTGGGTCACACAGGAAAGCATATATGGTTAAGAACAAGGCATCGAAGACAATTTACACACACAGGTGTATATACTTTGTAATACACAGGTTATGATTAATAAACAAAAGAAAAAAAAATAACTTCTTGCCTGACATGGAAAGCTCATCTCACTTAAGCAGAAGTCATTGTCATCAAATGGCATTAGACAGTTGTCACCTGCTGGTTCTTTCCCCGGGAAACCTCTTGATTAAGTGCCCTTTCCAATCAGGCACCTTCAATTTAGGAAAAACCCATTAAACAATAACTAGATAGTATTTTTCATTCACCATGACAAAGTGTTCACTGCAGAGGTTGACAATAATTTTATTTGGGTTTAAATCTTACTTTCAGTTCATTGCTTGAGAAATCTTAGCACTGAAAAAGTATCGTAAGATCTCAGAAGTAAAATGCACAAGGGCAGCAGCTGTGTTTGCATTGTTCAAATGTTTCCCAGCACCGACCTAACATTCAGCATTTCCTCAGTAGTTGTCAAAGGAAGAAATTAGAGTACAATTTAAAATCTATCCATTATATCCGTTCTGTCAGGTAATAAATATAGTGCTTGAGTTCAGAAGGCAAAGATACAGATAAAATCCAACAAAGTCTACAGAGAAGCAATTTTTTCCCAGTACAGATGAACCAATACAGTTCTTTTTTAGTATCAGTGTTCTAGACATTTAGTTCACCACTGCCCTGGAAGGAACCGCAGTGGCCCTCTTCCCAGAAAATGTATTTTTAATGACGTGGTTGTCTCCAGAAATGGCCACCAACAATTCCACCCATCCTTCTAGCAACAGGCTACTCCTCCCATCAAGAGGTGGAGGTTATTTCCCCTCCCTCTGAATTTGGGCTGACCTTGTGATTTACTTTGACCAATAGAATGCAATGGCAGGGACATGTGTGAGTTCAGAGCCTAGCCATTAAGATGACTGATAGCATCCACTTTTGCTCTCTTGGGACTCGACTGCCATGTTATAAGGAAGCCCATACTCTCCTGCTGGGAAGAGTGTTCATGTGGAGAAACCTTGGACGATAAGACACTATGTGGAAAAAGAAGCCATATAAAACCCTGGAGAACAGAAGTAGCCCAGCTGACAGTCACCTTCAAGGCCCCAGACATGTGAGAGAGGTAGTCTTGGATATTCTAGCCCAGCCCATTTGCCAGCTGAATGCAGCCAATGGAGTAACCCTAGCTGGAGCAGAAGGATCACCAGCCAACCCACAGAATGGTAAGAAATATTGATAAAACTATTAATGCTTTAAGCCTCTATATCTTGGGTGGCTTGTTATATAGTAATAGATAACTAAAACAAATAACATTACACTCCTCCCCTTCTATGTCACCACTAGCCTCTCTTTTTTTTTTTTTTGATACATTTCTCATAGAAATTCTACCCTGTTTCCTTTCACTGTAGTGTTGAAACCAGTTTTTAGAATGAAGAGCTACAGTTGGAAAATGCTGGTTTCTAAAACTTTCCAATGGGTATGATGTCAGATAACCTAACTTATTATAACAGAGACAGTCTGTCTTTAAATTGTTTACAATCAAACGTACTGTACTTGACATACTCAAATGCATAGAACTTTTACTCTTAAAATTCTTATAACTCTTAAATAGTCAGTACAAGGAGAGCAAAGCCCCCATTTAATGTAGTCTGTCCCCACTACACGCACCTGAAAGAATCATTTGGGTTTAAGCTGATCCATTACACAGTTAAGTATATATCTAAATATTTAAATTTTTCTAATCAGAAATGGTTTCTTCCTCTGTCATTCTAAATGTCAGTATTAGATGTTTTAATATTACTTAGGGTAGGTACACTCATCCAGAAAGTCTCTGGCAACATCCTTTTACTCAGTGGCATTTCAAAATAATGTGGCACGATGTTGTAAACTCTCAATAAAACCTCCTGGTAAACATGGAGTGTGATCCTTGTCATTAATGACTCCTGCCATGAAGTAATCCTCATCCTTTTTGTCCAGGCTGAGTTTCAGTGTGGACTCCTCCCAAACAGAACATAAAGGGCATGACCTATTCCTGAAATCCACTGACATAAAAAATCTTTTTTACGTTAAGATTACTCATACAATGGATAAAACAGTTAAGTTCGACCTCCCAGTACTCTGTGAAAGCAGCAGTGCCTCCGGTAATGTACCTCAGCCTGCCCCGAGAAACCTATTCACTGTAAACCACACTATATTATAAATCCCAACTGCAAGCGCCTACAGTGACACTCTCTCGTAACAGAGCTAAAAGCAGATATAATCCGGTGTCTTCCCAGGGGAGTCTAAAGACAACTTTCCTTGTGAATAGTCAGACATTCTATCGCTGCGCTAAAATGTTCAGCAAGCAGACATGATTTATCCCTTCCTTTTTATAAACTATTATTTCTGCAGTTGTTAAATTCTGAGCAGTTACATATGCCTAATTTCAACTAACTGCAGGCAGAATACGTTGATAGGATTTTGCTCATTCTATCATTCTTGAAGATACCACGAGAGCTGGCTCTCCCTAGCGTTCTGTTCCAAACCCTTTGCTCTTCTCACTTCATGCCAAAAGAGGCAAACTCAAACATCTCCATCTCTAAGCTGGATCAGATCAGTAGCGATCCATTTAAACTTTCCCTGGGCATTCACATATATATTCACAGCTTCTGTGATGACTCCTAAATCTAAATTTCAGACTTAGAACTTGCCTTTGAATTCCAGCCCCTATAACCTATCTGTGGTCCGTACCTGGCCACCTGCACATTCCACAGCTGCTTCAAAATTCACACGGTCAGTTATATTTCTCCTCCCATTCTTAGTCTAGGTTCTTCCTATCTTGTTAATGGAATCATCACTTACCCCGAAACTTGAGATTCTTAACTCCCTCTCCCTTACACTCCACAATCAGCCACACCAATTACTATCAGTTCTACCACGAAACACATCCTTTGAACCCATCCATTCCCTCTGTCTTACCTCACTGATGCATCATTTCTTGTCTGGACTTTTACATCTCTATCCCCACTGGTCTCCCTGCCTATAGCCTCACCTCCTCCCCAAACCATCCCCTGCCCAGGACCAAGGGTGATCTTTCTAAAACAGGGAACGAATCCTGAGTGGCAGCGTACTGGAGTGGTTAACTCTGTGGAAGTCAGAAGCTGGGTTGAATCCTGGCTCCATCACTTACTAGCCATGTCATCTTGGGAATGTAATTTATCCTGTCTTTGCCTCACTCTCCTCAGAAGTTAAATGGGAATAAAAATAATATCTACTTCAGTTGATTGTGATGAAGATGAAATAAACATGTATAAAGCTCTTAGAACAATGCCTAGCACACAGAAAATGCAATAGAAATCGTAGCTTAGATAAATGGATGCCACTTACCTGCTTAAAGCCCTTCTCTAGAGGAAAGGGCTTCCTGAGGGAAAGTGACCCTCCATAACCTGCCACCTGCTTCCCTGTCTGGCCTCAGCTCACTCTGTTTACCCCACATAGAAGCAGAGCTCCAGGCATAGCAGATCCTGAACCTGACCTGCTCTTTCATTCCTCCAACGCCCATCTCTCTGGAATACCCTCATCCCCACAGGAGGTAGGAGGAAACTCCTACTAAGCCTTCAAGCTTCAAAAGATTAAGTGTCTCTTTCCTTGGAAAGTCCTTCTAGACTCACTCAAACCTAACTACTCAATTCATTTTTGGTTCCGTTCTGGGATCTAGTATCTATCTCTATTATTCTATCTACCACACTGCCTTGCAATTATATTTTTACAAGGCAATTTCCCCTACCAGGCATGCTCGTTCAGGTCAAGGACTGTATCATATGTCCTCATATTCTTAATGGATAGCATAATATCTATTATGGAACACCGGATACAACAAATGTTTATATTTTTTTCTCTCCATTCTTTCCTTCTTCTCCCAATAGTTTTAGTAGTAATAATAATAATAGTAATATCTTACCACTTTAATATTCATAAAACACTTTGAACTATATCATGTCATTTTGATCCATAGAATAAAACACAAAAAAATTATTCCCACTTTATCACTGAGAAAACTGAGGTCTCAGGAGTAATGTGGTTTCTCTGGGATCATACAGTCATGTAGCCATTACTCAAATCCAGGGCTTGCTATTCCAAATCTTATGTTTTTGCTTTTGGTGGGTTTTTTTTTTTTCCTCACAATCAAAGACCCTCCCTTCAAGATGGTCATTTTGTCCAAAATTAATTATATGGCCACCTCCTTCAAAAATATCTCTGCTTTAATGTCTGTAAGATTCATAACTCCCCAACAACAAAAAAAGAAAAAAAACAACTAAACCATCTTGTTTGAATCAACAATAGTATTGCTCCTGGTCAAATGCATTTATTTCTTACAAATATGTCTTATAAGCTCCCAGACAGGTGTCATTTTAAAATACTTTGTGTTGCCATAGGTGTGACCCCAATGTCTATGGGTCCTAGCCAAGGGCACCAAGTCCTTGGATTCAGATAAGGAAGCCTGGTCTATGATGTCATTTCGTACTTTACAGACTCAGTCAGGAATGTTCACAAACACAAAGCATCTGGTCAGGCATGGAGATTTTTCATCAGATCTAAACAAGGAAGATCTTTCTTGAAAAAAATAGTTTTTGGAGACACCTGAAGATTAGGCTCAGAGCCAGCATCACTGGTAAATAATAGTCTGGTGTTTATGTTTTCAGTGGGGATTGTTTCCCCTGACACCACAAATTAAATGAGGCAGCCAGACTCTCAGAGCTTGTAATTTTACCAGGCGGGCTATATGTTTAAAATCTAAACAAAAGAGCTAGTCTGCCTTTACAGGGAATTTAAGAAAAGCCAGAATTTAGAATGCAAAAACACTCTGCCCTGTTCCACTAAGGGGCTTTGTACAAAGCTCTAAAATGAGATTTTTCTCCTCCCTCAGGAGTCCTTCCAGTTTCACATGTGTGGCTAAAAGCCACAGAGAAAACAAGCCTTTCCCTTGGGAAGGAGAGGCTGTATTGTCAAACACAGACCCTTTGGGGTTTGAAATCTTGACAGGCCCCAAACAAACGTGTCTTGTTTTTGTCTCTTCTTTGTAGACTGCAGTGTTTAACTTTTGTAACATGAAAAGATGTAATATGATGTGCTTTATTTTATCATTATTTTTGGAAAATTTCTACCCTATGAGAGACTATCTGAAATAAGAATCTAATGTAATTGCTATAAAAGTCCATGAATACCTAATCAAATCACTGGGTGACATTTATCCCCTCCATTGAAAAAGCAGAATAATGCAAACAAATTCCATTTGTTCTGGGATATTACCCATGAAACTAAGTGCTACTTTCTCTTTATAAAAACCATTGACTGAAATCATACTCTGATTCAATATTTGGCCCAGAACAGCTGTGAAAGCACAATTTTCTACTGAAAGGTTAATTCTCATCTCACCTTGGGATTCTTAGTTATAAGCAGGCTCCCAAACACATATAGCCATACACCCTTAACACGCAGTTTACAAATAACATTCCATCTTCAAGACTGAATTAATTAAAACCATTAGTTTGTTTTAAAATCAAAGTCTATTTACTTGTGTTTAAAGAAGTCATATTTTGATTGTTATAATATTCAGATGATTCAGTGTTCAAAAGTCTATGATTTAGTCAAGTTAAACATAGGATTTCTTTGGGATTAAGAAAGGATATCTATTGCTTTTAAATTTTCTGTATGTATGGCACATCATTTTCTAAATTTGCAGTGAAAGTTAAATAATTATCTAGGTTAAACTAAGCACAAGATCACAAACCAGTGTTTTGCCCAAATTATCCCAACTAAAATTTGCCTCAACCATAAGCTCAAAATATAGTACCGTCTGTCATGATTTTCTTCATCCATGAAGTTAAGATATAACTGGAGGAGGTAAATAATAACATCTTACATTTTCAAAACACTTATCCACTTTCTAAATTGAACCTCACCAGCAATTCCATAAAAGAGAAAGGAAGGGATCATTACTTGCGTTTAATAAATGACGAGCTGAGTCTCAAAATGGTGACGTGGCTTCTGCAAGTTCACCCAGCTGGTAAACGACAGAACTGGAAAAAATGCAGTCTATTGTCACTGAATTATGCCATGCTGCCTCTCTTGAATAAGCTTTACGAGTAACCTATAATAATCCACTTGGCTCCAAAATTGTTATTGGTTACCAATCTGCTGTGAATTAACTCTAGCAAAAGTTCTACAAATCTGTTCCCTGGTCAGCATAGGGGGAGAGTTCCTGAGAAGCAGCTATGGAGGACTTATAAACCAAGAGAAGATTCTCTGTGTGATTGTTCCACTCCAAGGAAGAACCACACTGTCCCTCCATATGCCTTGGGCTCTGTGGGCTCATCTTTTTCAACAAAATCCTACTCTCTGCAGTTCTACATTTTAATAGTTTCCACCAGAAAACAAATAAACAATGTGAGCTACATGAGCGACAGCTAATACTGAAGGGAAATGCAATGCGTGGGGTTGCACAGTCATTTTTTAAGGTCAATCGAAGGTCACAGGGGCAATTTCCCGCAAGTCATCGAGGCTGGTGGTTATTCAGGTTGTCACAAGCCTCTTCATTATTGTTTCCACCATAAACATCACATAGAGTCAAATATGCAATGAAGCCAATCTTAGAATAAACTGAAAATTGTTCTGTTTTAGCACATTCAGTGACAGACACATGGAGGCTTACTAAATTATTCTACTCTTCTTAAATTCAGCAAATAATTATTGAGGATCTATTTTGTGCCGGGCTCTAAATTAGATCCTGAGGATACATCAGTCTTGTATAGGAGAGAGACACATAAATAACCACACTGATTCCTGGTGGATGGTATAACTAAATACTTTGGGTGTGCTTGTTTCCACTTGGGTGAGTGGGAAAGTATCACAGAAATGATGTTCTTTGATTTGGTTCTTATAGGTTAAACAGTAGTTCAGTAAAGGAGTAGAAAGGGTAGTATTTTATTCCTGCTGCAATTCACAAATGTATATATACAAATGAATAATCAATTCCCATGGGAAGTCCCAACCTATCTACTGTTGAAATATTTTAATAATAAAAGAAAATCTCCAGAACAATGTATACAATGGCTTAGTAAATCACAACTATATAAGTGCATTTCACTGTTGTTAATTGCTTCTGGTGAGTAATGAACACTCTATTACATCATATATAGATTCTCAAAATATTAAGGGTATTGAAAAGTTCTTAGCTCTATCCCAGTCCAATGTCATCTTTTTCAATAAGGCATAGAAAGGTTAAGTGTCTTATTTAAAATCATACAGTTAATCACTGAAATTAAGAGACTAAAACTTAGATGCCCTGATATCCAATTTAGTTTTTTTCCCCCTGCAGTACTGCATGCTCTATTATTGTAAGTTGATCGTTTATGGTTAGAGATGTCTTTTGTAAGACATAAGAGTGGTAGTTTGAGGTCAGAGGGTCATGTTAGTAAAACTCATGGATGTTGTTATTTATTTTCTGCTTAATATGAAAAGGAATAAATCCCTAAAGAAGAGATCATAGGCAGGCAAAGAAATTCCAAAGGAGAAGGATAGGAATGGAGATAAATATGAAAGACCAAGAGTAAGGAGACCTGGATTTTATTGGGAAGTTGTCTTGAACAAGCTGCTTTCCCCCATTCCCTTCCATCCCATCACCTGTAAACTCAAGCCAGTATGGGTGGGGACCATTTACTTGCATGTTTTCCTGTCTTAGTTTGTGTGTGAACAAGTGTTGCATGTCTAATTGATATAGATTAAACACCTCCTGGGAACCTTTTTCATATGTGCCCTCAATTATTACTCAAGCCACCTCACACATTTGGTACTAGATAGGCTCCATGTAGAAATGGGGAGACTGTGTTACAGACAGTCTATGTGACTTGCCCAAAGCCACTTACCTAGTACATTACAGAGCTTTAATTTGAACACAGTTGTCCAAGCTTATTGCTTTTTCTGTTAAAAACACCTTTAAACTAAATAATCATTAAAGTCTGTTCTGGTTCTAAAACTGGACTCAATGCAATAAAAAATATGGAAATGTTTTAGAAAATTTTAAGTGCCATGAAAATATGAGGTGACCATAACACCCCCATTAATCATATATATCCATCTGTATGGACCCAAAGCACTACAAATCCAGCCATTGCCTACGTGACAGAGTGACAGGGCAGGCATTTTGAGTCCTTTAGAGCCCAGAGAAGATTAAGTCATAAATAGTTATAATTTTTCCTGACCTTTAGAAAGTTGATATCCCATTGAAGAAATTATTAGATTGGAGAGCTCTGAGATAATGGATGTTTAAGCATGTTGACTTCCTTTCCTATAAAACATATAATCTCTGCAGAGATTTGGCCAACTTTAATGTCAACCAGAATATTTATATTTGCTTTGCTTGTCTCAGAGTCATCTGGAAAATGAAATGCCTTTTATTGATATAAAATCATGGATGTAAATTTACTCTCTTAAAAAGAGCTATATGAATAATATGGCAGTTCCTTTACTTTTTGACTATAAATGGAATATTGTTTCGAAGAAGCATATAGAGATCACCAAGCAACTCTGAAAGCTATTACCAATATTAGAACCAGTTTTTACAGTAGCAATGAGAAGTCTGCAGAATAAAAAGAAATAAAAGCATCAACTCTATTCTCCCATTCACATCCAGAGTAACTATCCCAGAGCAATGTGCCTCCTGTCCCAGAAAACAGATGTCTCAATACCTGTGCTCCAGCTCCCCTTGCATGACTTTCTAACCCCCAGTGAGTCTTTCCCCTCCTGCCATAGGGTCAGTTCAAATGTTCTCCCTACTTAGAAAACACCTCAGCTTCCTAATTTACATTTTATTCACCCTTCACAACTAAGCTAAATAATACTTCCTTAGAAAATTAACCTGAGTCTTTTCCCTTAGTCACTCCCCATAGCTAAGCCTCATGGCATTACACATTTTACTGTTGTACAATATTGTGAGTTGTTATTTATTTGTGCAATTATTTGATCAGAAGCGATTCCTTCACTAGATTCAGTCTTTAAGAGGACAGGGACTATGTCGTTTTGCTCATCATCACATCCTCAGGGCCTAGCACAGTACCTAGAACATGCAAAATACTCAGTTAATTTTTTCTTTGAGAGACTAACTCATTCTCTCCTGGAGAAGACTCCATCCACTCTTGGTCATCATGTTTCATATCCTCCTCCAAACTCTATGTCTGGGGTCTATTCTTAAAGAACCTTACACACCAAGGAGCTAATGCTTTGTAAGAATAAGACAATCCAGTTCATAATTATGAATATAATATTACTTTTTAAATTGATGCTTAGAGAAAGAATCCAAGAGAAGGGGAAAGAGGCTATGCACAAAGTAACGGGCTGCAGTGTCATCTTAACAGTAATATGAAAATAACCTTAGCATCCAATGAGAAGAAAACAGTAAAACACAATACGTCTATGCACTAGAAAGCTAGCTATACATTAAAATGAATAATTATGAGGATTATGTTATTTCAAAAAATGTGTGAGTAAATAAGGCTAAGTGAATTAGACCAAAACAGAGAAGTATATATTACCTTCTAATGTACAAAGCATATGTTTATGTATAAAGATTGATTGAAAAAGAATATGGAAAAGAAAAGCTACTTGATATGAGAGTGTCATATAATCTTACAACCTTATAATAAGATTATAAATATGGTAAGACTATAATGAATAATTTTATTTTGTTGTAATATTATCTATATCAAGACAATCGCTTAAAAGTACATATAAAGCAATACTTAAAGGCTGACTGCAGGATATTTTCCACCCATACTTTAGGTACTTACCTTGAGTATACCATATCATGTTATATGTGTCATATATTCCAGTGTAAAGAACAACTGGGTTATGCCTTTGAATGAAGGCTGAGTGCCAACAGGCATCTAGCTTTACTCTTAGAAACTCAGTGATTTACAACTCTTGAGTATACTTGGCTAGAATCTAAAATTAACATTGTTCCAACAAAAGATGGTGTCAGCTTCTTGGGATATTACATTCTGCTCCATCACATGACGGTATTGGAGATGGACATGTACTGGCCTAGAATGTAGATGATTTTTCATTCTGTTTTCTTTTTTCATGCCAAACTGCATTGTTTTCAGTTGCATTCCGATGACAAAACAGCACCCAAGAGCTACAAGGATCCATCCTCTGAGAATCCCTCTCTGATTCCAGTCAGGGAGTTAATTCATTATCTAACCGGGGAAGCTCTACCCTAAGAGCACTGGTTCACTGAGACATGCATGGTCTCCTGTGAAAACAAGCAGGCCCTTCTGAAGTTCGTACCAAGGGCTAATATGCTTGGTTATGACGTTCCAGACCCGTCTCTGAGCAGGCCAACCATGCTACTCCATTCATCCTCACAACAACTCCATAGATGAGGCATTAGTATTAAACCCCACTTTTCAATGGAAAGAAGTGAGGCACCTTAATAGTTACACAGCCTGCCCAAGGTCACAAAGCCAGTAAGTGTCCGAGTCAAGAACAGAACCTAGAGCCCACACCTTTAAAGATCATACTGTGCTACCATGAAAACGTGAGATTTGTAAAACTTTAGAACAAAAAGATGGCAAGTTAGAAAATACCTGCTTCAACTCTGTAATGTAAAATTCACATGAATGATAGAGCTTTTTATACTCCCACATGTGCTAAGAAACAAAGACTGTAGAGGAAAAGAAATCCCATTTCACTTCTCCCTCCTGCGGAGTCAGGGAAGTACATATGCTACGACTGTAGAAATGACCCTTGTGTCCCCATCTTTCTAAAGGTACGCTAAAGCACTATGCAATGCCCCCAAAGAATTCACAAGCCCGTGACTTATACTACCAGATAAACTCCATGGTGTGTGGGATGGAGGCTCTCTGATGACAGGCACTGGCAGGAAAAAGCATCTGGCTTTGCCATCCCTGCTTTACCACTAGTCTTTGTCTTGGCAAACAAGTTTCTGAGTCCCTATGGGTTCAGCAGTTACAGGTAATGGGAGTGTTCAGTCTCCAGGAGCCCCAGGCAGTGTGCAATATTAGCTACAAGGGCTGGGACAGTCTCTGTGCTCAGCATTGACTGGCTGTCATAGCAGGGAAAGGCCATAAACAAGACTCTCTATCCAGGGACACAAATATCCATGTCATGGACTGATGCTTCTCTGAGGGGAGGGGAGAATAATATACACCATATGAAAGGTTGAAGGTTGAGATACCATTTTTCACCTCTGTGTCAACCGAAAAGACTGTTAACAAGCTGTTAATAAGTGTGACTTGTGACAAGAGGGTGAGAAAATAAAAAGAATAAATAAAAAGGGAAATAAAAAGTTGTTGACAACAGGAGGAAGCAACTGGGCCTGAGGCTAAATACCTTTTTCATCTCCCTGGGGCTGCAGCTTAACTGTGTTCAGAGTAACACAAGCAAGGCCTCAATACAGCGCTGATTTGAGTCCCTGCTGCTTCTGCAATTGAGTGGCTTTCACAAGCAAACAAACACAAAAACAAACAACCCCAATAATTCACGGTTGAAAAGGAATAATCACTCATCCTAATTAAAACACAATTTTAGAAACCCTTGCTGGAAGCAGGGGGAGAATTTATTGTAATAATATTCACTTTTTTTTTTTCCCTAGAGTCTCACTTTTCCTTCTGGGTTCTTTTCTTTTGATCCTACTGCTAGCACAACGCCCAGCCCCAGGAATGTCTTACTCTCTTTAGAACGTGCTAAATACTGAACAAATATCCTTCCACTCTTCCTCTTCTCTCAGTTAAGACAGGTGACTATGTTTTTGTTTTTTTTAATTTATTGTATTTTATTTTATTTATTTTATTTTTGGCTGTCTTGGGTCTTCCTTGCTGTGCACGGACTTTTCTCTGGTTGCGGTGAGTGGGGGCTACTCTTTGTTGTGGTGCGCGGGATTCTCATTGCTGTGGCCTCTCGTTGCACAGCATGGGCTCTAGGCATGCGAGTTTCAGTAGTTATGGCATGGGGGCTCAGTAGCTGTGGCTTGTGGGCTCTAGAGCCCAGGCTCAGTAGCTCAGTAGTTGTGGCACAGAGGCTTAGTTGCTCTGCGGCATGTGGGACCTTCCCGGACCAGGGCTTGAACCAGTGTCCCCTGCAATGGCAGGCAGGTTCTTAACCACTGGACACCAGGGAAGCCCTGGTGACTGTGTTTTAAGTTAGTAAAAATTTAGAAAGGGCAAAAAAGGAAATAGCCAAATTTAAAAAAAAAAAAGAAGAAGAACTCTCAAAATCAATGAAAAGAAAAACAAATAATTTAAAAATACAATTTCACAAACAAAATTAGCAAAAGTAGCCAAGAATCTTACATAGCCCCAAATGCTTTTTTCCTAAGCCTAAAAAGCTGGTTCCACTTTATATATATCGCCTATCCTATTTTTCTATCTGCTAGAGAAAAGTATGTGTGTGTGTGGTGGGGAGTGGAGTGGGGGAAGAGGACAGGATATGAAGAAGAGGCCCTTCCTATGGTATGTGTGATATTTCTCTCCACAGTCTGAATTATCACTGAGTTACATTTCCTTAAATGCAAAATTTTTCCCATGAGAGTTTTGGATGCTCATTGCCCTGGATCTCCACCAATGTCCAGCCTGCGTTCAGACAAATGACAATTAATGACCACTTGTAATCTAAGAACTGATATACTTACTGGTATAAGTTCTATCCTGGGGCCTATAAGAGAACTCAACTTCCTTTTTTCTTTTCTTTCTTCTTTGTATTTTCTTTATTGACATCTCTAGAAGTCAATGCCTTCTCACTTTGTTCTGATTTCCATCTCAAAGGCATAGCCAGCTGGAAGGAGGGTGTTTGACTCAGGCATAACTGCAGACACCTGTTAAAGAATTTCAGGAGGCTTAATTGGATGAAATCACTTTGCACTCAAGAAGTTCACAAGTCACTTCTTTGTGTGTTTACAACCTGCATGATAACCAGTAATAATGTTCTGGAGATAAGAAAGGACAAGATTCTCTCACAAAATTCTCATATTATATTTAAATATTAAACAGATTCACCAGCACTAGAGTATCATGTAAGTAAATAAACAAATAAATAAGGAATTAGGATGTCATTCTTATACTGTACTTAATACCTAATCATAGGTCATCTGATTCTTTGTTTTCCTGACAATTTTTAACTTTATTCAAAGAACCTATAACATTATTTCCCTAAGTGCAATTTGTGAACCACCTGTTTTAAAGCCCAAAGGTGCTTGCTAAAAATGCAGATACCTTGACAGCACCCCAGCTGCACTGCATCAGAATCTCCAGTCGTGGAATCCAGGAATACGTTGTTTCTTTGCAAGCTTCCTGGTGATTCTTAAGCATGCTGATGTTTGATGGTTCTCAAACTTTAAAGTGCATGAGAATCACTTGGAGAAGGTGCACAAAACGCCTACCCTCACAGACTGGGATTCAGTACTTCTTAATTAAGCTCAGCAATCTGCATTTTCAGAAAGCAACTCAGGTAATTCTGAAATTGGAGCACACTTTTCACAACACGGCATAGTTTCTGAGCATTCGACCAGGCAGGCAACTCTACTTCCCGATTCTTTGACTGCGGATAGGTCTGTTTTCTTTATCTTGCAAGTCCTGGCCTTTTCCATTCTCTCTCTGGTTCCTTCTGAGACAGGAGGGAAGCTGGCAGGGCACAACTTTTAAAAGACTGACATAGCCCTTGAGGATATGACATAAACTGGTTAGAACCCACAAGACCCAAGATGGCAGAAGATTCAGCTTCCAGAAGACCTTGAGCCTCATTATACACTCATTGTAGTATCAGTACACTAGCTAAATGACACAACCACAGGTGCCATGACAGTTCTGAGGCTGACCATAAAAGGCCAAAAAGTGGGTGATGGCCCAATTCCTGGAAATCTCTGCCGCTTCCCCAAAATAGTTGGAATAATCCTCCTGCCCCTTAGCCTATGCAATTACCCAGCCCATAAAAAACTAACCATCCCATTTTTGGGCCACTCTTACCTTCTGAGATGAACTGCATTCTACCTATGGAATGTGAATCTCTAAATAAACTTGCTTTCACTTTACTATGGCTCTCTCTTAAATTCTTTCCTGCACAAAGCCAAGGACCTCACTTGGTGAGCCTGTCCCTGGGACTTGTCAGAGACCTGGGACATGACCCTCCTCTTATGCCACATTCTGCAATACTTCTCCACTACTACTTTCCCCCCATCCTTTTCATTTCCGGCCAGCCAACTCTTCAGACACAAGGGCAACTAGGCCCTGACCTGGGTTATCTTCTTAGGGAAGGCTCCTCTAGACCACTCTCCAAGCTTAATGACTTAAGCTGTACTGGAGGTCTCTGCCCTGGGCTGCCAGCTCATCTACTCCCATTTCCAGAAATGTGACTAGTCTTGACCTCAGACTACCCTGTTACACTGCCACTTTCTTACAACCATTTTACAAGGTGTCTATTCTGCAGCCCTTATTTTATAGATTTTTATTTCAACAGTATAATACTACAACAGAAATTTAGGGGAAAAGGGAAACTTGGAAAAACAATTTAAATAAAATGAAGGAATATTAAAAGTAATTGTGTGAACAACACAATAAACGAAATTAAAAATTCTAGAAGAGATGAATAGCAGAATAACGGAGGCAGAAGAACGGATAAGTGACCTGGAAGATAAAATAGTGGAAATAATTATGGCAGAGCAGAATAAAGAAGAAAAAATGAAAAGAATTGAGGACAGTCTCAGAGACCTCTGGGACAACATTAAATGCTCAAACATTCGAATTATAGGGGTTCCAGAAGAAGAAGAGAAAGAAAGGGACTGATAAAATATTTGAAGAGATTATAGTTGAAAACTTCCTGACTATTGGAAAGGAAATAGTTAATCAAGTCCAGGAAGCACAGTGAGTCCCACACAGGATGAAACCAAGGAGAAACATGCCAAGACACATACTAATCAAACGATCAAAAATTAAATACAAAGAAAAAACATTAAAAGCAGCAAGGAAAAACACAAATAACGTACAAGGGAATCTCCAGAAGGTTATCAGCTGATCTTTCAGCAGAAACTCTCCAAGCCAGAAGGGAATGGCAGGACATATTTAAAGTGATGGAGGGGAAAAACCTACAACAAAGATTACTCTACCCAGCAAGAATCTCATTCAGATTTGATGGAGAAATTAAAAACTATACATACAAGCAAAAGCTAAGAGAATTCAGCACCACCAAACCAGCTTTACAACAAATGCTAAAGGAACTTCTCCAGGCAGGAAACACAAGAGAAGGAAAAGACCTACAATAAGAAACCCAAAACAATTAAGAAAATTGTAATAGGAACATACATATTGATAATTACCTTAAATGTAAATGGATTAAATGCTACAACCAAAAGACATACACTGGCTGAATGGATACAAAAACAAGACCCATATATATACTGTCTACTAGAGACACACTTCAGACCTATGGACACATACAGACTGAAAGTGAAGGGATAGAAAAAGATATTCCATGCAATGGAAATCAAAAGAAAGCTGGAGTAGCAATTCTCATATCAGACAAAATAGACTTTAAAACAAAGACTATTAGAAGAGACAAAGAAGGACACTACATAATGATCAAGGGATCGATGCAAGAAGAAGATATAACAATTGTAAATATGTATGCACCCAACATAGGAGCACCTCAATACATAAGGCAAATACTAACAGCCATAAAAGGGGAAATCGACAGTAACACAATCACAGTAGGGGACTTTAACACCCCACTTTCGCCAATGGACAGATCATCCAAAATGAAAATAAATAAGGAAACACAAGCTTTAAATGATACATTAAACAAGTTGGACTTAATTGATATTTATAGGACATTCTATCCAAAAACAACAGAATACACTTTCTTCTCAAGTGCTCATGTAACATTCTCCAGGATAGATCATATCCTGGGTCACAAATCAAGCCTTGGTAAATTTGAAAAAATTGAAATTGTATCAAGTATCTTTTCCGACCACAACGCTATGAGACTAGATATCAATTATAGGAAAAATTACATAAAAAATACAAACACATGGAGGCTAAACAATACACTCCTTAATAACCAAGGGATCACTGAACAAATCAAGGAGGAAATCAAACAATACCTAGAAACAACTGACACTGAAAACACGACAACCCAAAACGTATGGGATACAGCAAAAGCAGTTCTAAGAGGGAAGTTTATAGCAATACAATCCTACGTTAAGAAACAAGAAACATCTCAAATAACCTAACCTTACACCTAAAGCAATTAGTGAAAGAAAATCAAAAACACCCAAAATTAGCAGAAGGAAAGAAATCATAAAGACCAGATCAGAAATAAGTGAAAAAGAAATTAAGGAAACGATAGCAAAGATCAATAAAACTAAAAGCTGGTTCTTTGAGAAGATAAACAAAATTGATAAACCATTAGCCAGACTCATCAAGAAAAAAAGGGAGAAGACTCAAATCAACAGAATTAGAAATGAAAAAGGTGAAATAACAACTGACACTGCAGAAGTACAAAGGATCATGAGAGATTACTACAAGCAACTCTATGCCAAAAAAATGGACAACCTGGAACAAATGGACAAATTCTTAGAAATGCAGAACCTTCTGAGACTGAACCAGGAAGAAATAGAAAATATAAACAAACCAATCACAAGCACTGAAATTGAAACTGTGATTAAAAATCTTCCAACAAACAAAAGCCCAGGACCAGATGGCTTCACAGGTGAATTCTATCACACATTTAGAGAAGAGCTAACACCTATCCTTCTCAAACTCTTCCAAAATATAGCAGAGGGAGGAACACTCCCAAACTCATCCTACGAGGCCACCATCACCCTGATACAAAAACCAGAAAAAGATGTCCCAAAGAAAGAAAACTACAGGCCAATATCAGTGATGAACATAGATGCAAGAATCCTCAACAAAATACTGGCAAACAGAATCCAATAGCACATTAAAAGGATCATACACCATGATCAAGTGGGGTTTATCCCAGGAATGCAAGGATTCTTCAATATACACAAATCAATCAATGTGATACACCATATTAACAAATTGAAGGAGAAAAACCACATGATTATCTCAATAGATACAGAGAAAGCTTTTGACAGAATTCAACACCCATTTATGATAAAAACCCTCCAGAAAGTAGGCATAGAGGAACTTTCCGCAACAAAATAAAGGTCATATATGACAAACCTACAGGCAATATCATCCTCAATGGTGAAAAACTGAAAGCATTTCCACTAAGATCAGGAACAAGACAAGGTTGCCCACTCTCACCACTATTATTCAACATAGCTTTGGAAGTTTTAGCCATAGCAATCAGAGTAGAAAAAGAAATAAAAGGAATCCAAATCAGAAAAGAAGAAGTAAAGCTGTCACTGTTTGCAGATGACATGATAGTATACATAGAGAATCCTAAAGATGCTACCAGAAAACTACTAGAGCTAATCAATGAATTTGGTAAAGTAGCAGGATACAAAATTAATACACAGAAATCTCTGGCATTCCTATACACTAATGATGAAAAATCTGAAAGTGAAATTAAGAAAACACTTCCATTTACCATTGCAACAAAAAGAATAAAATATCGGGCTTCCCTGGTGGCACAGTGGTTGAGAGTCCGCCTGCCGATGCAGGGGACACGGGTTCGTGCCCCGGTCTGGAGGATCCCAAATGCCGCGGAGCAGCTGGGCCCGTGAGCCATGGCCGCTTAGCCTGCGTGTCCGGAGCCTGTGCTCCACAGTGGGAGAGGCCGCAACAGTGAGAGGCCCGTGTACTGCAAAAAGAAAAGAAAAAAAAAAGAATAAAATATCTAGGAATAAACCTACCTAAGGAGAGAAAAGACCTGTATGCATAAAATTATAAGACACTGATGAAAGAAATTAAAGATGATACAAATAGATTGAGAGATATACTATGTTCTTGGATTGGAAGAATCAACTATTGTGAAAATGACTATACTACCCAAAGCAATCAACAGATTCAATGCAATCCCTATCAAACTACCACTGGCATTTTTCACAGAACTAAAACAAAAGATCTCACAATTTGTATGGAAACACAAAAGACCCCGAATAGCCAAAGCAATCTTGAGAAAGAGAAACGGAGCTGCAGGAATCAGGCTCCCTGACATCAGACTATACTACAAAGCTCCAGTAATCAAGACAGTATGGTACTGGCACAAAAACAGAAATATAGATCAGTGGAACAGGATAGAAAGCTCAGAGATAAACCCAAGCACATATGGTCACATTATCTTTGATAAAGGAGGCAAGAATATACAGTGGAGAAAAGACAGCCTCTTCAATAAGTGGTGCAGGGAAAACTGGACAGCTGCATGTAAAATAATGAAATTAGAACACTCCTTAACACCATACACAAAAATAAACTCAAAATGGATTAAAGACCTAAATATAAGGCCAGATACTATTAAACTCTTAGAGGAAAACACAGGCAGAACACTCCATGACATAAATCACAGGAAGATCCTTTTGAACCACCTCCTAGAGAAATGGAAATAAAAGCAAAACAAAAAAAATGGGACCTAATGAAACTTAAAAGCTTTTGCACAGCAAAGGAAACCATAAACAAGTCAAAAAGACAACCCTCAGAATGGGAGAAAATATTTGCAGATGAAGCAACTGACAAAGGATTAACCTCCAAAATTTACAAGCAGCTCATGCAGCTCAATATCAAAAAACCAAACAACCCAATCCAAAAATGGGCAGAAGACCTAAATAGACATTTCTCCAAAGAAGATATACAGACTGCCAACAAACACATGAAAGAATGCTCAACATCACTAATCATTAGAGAAATGCAAATCTAAACTACAATGATATATCATCTCACACCGGTCAGAATGGCCATCATCAAAAAATCTACAAACAATCTGGAGAGAGTGTAGAGAAAAGGGAACCCTCTTGCACTGTTGGTGGGAATGTAAATTGATACAGGCACTCTGGAGAATAGTATGGAGGTTCCTTAAAAAACTAAGGATAGAACTACCACATGGCCCAGCAATCCCACTACTGGGCATATACCCTGAGAAAACCAGAATTCAAAAAGAGTCATGTACCACAATGTTCATTGCAGCTCTATTTACAATAGCCAGGACATGGAAGCAACCTAAGTGTCCATCAACAGATGAATGGATAAAGAAGATGTGGCACATATATGCAATGGAATATTACTCGGCCATAAAAAGAAACAAAATTGAGTTATTTGTAGTTAGGTGGAGGGACCTAGAATCTGTCATACAGAGTGAAGTAAGTCAGAAAGAGAAATCAAATACCGTATGCTAACACATATATATGGAATCTAAGGGGGAAAAAAAGGTCATGAAGAACCTAGGGGCAAGATGGGAATAAAGAGGCAGACCTACTAGAGAATGGACTTGAGGATATGGGGAGGGGGAAGGGTAAGCTGGGACAAAGTGAGAGAGAGGCATGGACATATATACACTACCAAATGTAAAATAGACAGCTAGTGGGAAGCAGCCGCATAGCACAGGGAGATCAGCTCAGTGCTTTTTGACCACCTAGAGGGGTGGGATAGGGAGGGTGGGAGGAAGAGAGACGCAAGAGGGAAGAGACATGGGGATACATGTACATGTATAACTGATTCATTTTGTTATAAAGCAGAGACTAACACACCATTGAAAAGCAATTATACTCCAATAAATATGTTAAAAATATTAAAAATAAATTTGTATTTTTTGAATAGAAATTTGAATTAAAATGTATTTTTTCTCCAGATGTTTAAAAATATACCATTCTATTTTATTTTCCTCTTAATGTTCACTTAATCTACTAGACTTTGGGATAAGGCTCACATTTGCCTCAGAGTTTCTCTTTTCGCCTCTATAACCCCTGAGACATTGTCTTCTCTACAGCATGGTTATTGCATTCTTCTTCTAAAACCCAGTAGGCAAAAGAAATAAAGAGTGTTCTCTCTGTATTATAGGTAATTATGAATGGGTTGAAATTCTTGCTTGAGTGTGAGCTCCTGGGGGTAGAAACTATATTATATTCATCATTCACCCTGCCCAACCACCCTGCCTACTGTAACCCCAGCACAGAGACTTATACCAAGTATGTCATCAAAACTATATTTATAGAATGAATTCAAAGGCAGGATCCATTGGCTTTGTCAGATATTTTCAATATGTTAAATCCTAACTGCAATAAACTGTAGCACTCTGTTGGAAAGATGGTATACCTCTAAATTCACAAATATATGTAAATTTAAATGGTGTTTTGCTAAAGATACCAAGAAAAGTTTGCATAGAGAAGTGTGGTTATTTTGTTGGAAGCAGTTAGATGGTTAGTTAAATCTGTAGATAAAATTTACGACAAGATCTAGAATTTATGACATAGATCATGGGTGAGTTGATTTGGCCCAGAGGAAGTAAGGTGTTAAAAATATACATATATAGAAAGTTATTGTCTCCTCAGTGTGTTTGATAAAGCAATGTGTCCATGGATTTTTTAGTTTATAAAATATTTTGCCTAATTAGGTAGAATGGTTCTGTGAAAAGTGCCCCAGGAACTCGGATTGGTGCACTGGGCTGACCTGGGCCCCAGGGCTCAGGCTCAGAACTGAACAACCCTCAGTGGAATTGGCCTGGGCTCATCGGGGCTCAGTCAGGCTGTGCAGCTAGAGAAGGGGGAGGAGGAATCCCTCTCCTTTCTGCTGGCAGACAGAAAGCTAGTAATTGCAGAAGCATCTAATTTCCAAGGCCTCCAGGTAACTGCTCAAGGTTTTTATCAGTAACTGAGTCAGAAATACAAGCTGCTTCAGGCAAAACTTTTAGCAAAGGGCTTCTAAACATTTCTCAATTGAATAGAGTGACTGGCTCAACGTAATTACCACTTTTGTAATTTTTTTCTCCTCCTTTCAATATTTTACTCATCTGCCTGCCCCATGCCCCAAGAAGGAAATCTTCTAGGAATTCTGTGAATTTAACCCCTAGGGTATTATGCAAAGTTACAGGATTAAGAATCAGACTCCCTGCTCTGTCACTGTCTCATTTTCATATTACCTCCTTGAGTCTCAGGCTTCTCACCCATAAAATGGGGGAGTTGGACTATATCAGCACTAAAATTATGTCCTGGTGCTTCAAGGTTTCTACTACATTTTGATTCATATTTCAGTGTTAGGTACGTAATTTAACATGTGTTGATACAGAATAAAATCTCCAAGATAAGGTGGTTTAAAAAAAAAAAAAAGCACAGGGCTGAAAAATGTTCTGATATGGAATTTTAAAAAGAGATACACATAAATATGCTTAGATCCATTAGGTATTTCTACAAGAATGCAGAGAATAGTAGTAGTGGCAGTTTTCTCTGAGGAGTGGGACTTGGGCACTCAGGAAGCAAGATGGGAAACTCACTTTACATCGAATACACCTTTAGTGTTTGAATTTTTATCATGCACACATTTTAAATTTTCAATAAAACATTTATGTGTGTATACAAATGTGTTTTTGATGGATTGAACCAATTATTAGCACTGTTTATGTTAATGATAAAATTATGTTTAATATTTCACCATTTTACTACTATACTTTTATTGTTCTAAAATCAGCACGCATGCTTTATGTTGTAATACTCAACCAATGTTTTTAAAAAAGTATTAAGTATTTTAAAATACTAATTTTTGAAAACATGTATGAAACCAAATGTTTATATACTACAATTTTAACATGGTGGATACTTCCCAATGGGTCATGTGCTGCTAACCTGACTACTATTTTGTGTGAACCCTGGAATCAAGTTTCTCCTATTAACTCTAAGAACATATTTGAACTTCTATATGTGCCATTAACTAGAAGCTTTCCAATACTGCCTAAGTCTTTTTTATTTTTAAAAAATTTTTAAATTTATTTATTTATTTATTTTTGGCTGCATTGGGTCTTCGTTGCTGTGCACGGGCTTTCTCTAGTTGCAGTGAGTCGGCTACTCCTCATTGCCGTGCGCGGGCTTCTCATTGTGGTGGCTTCCCTTGTTGCAGAGCACAGGCTCTAGGCGTGTGGGCTTCAGTAGTTGTAGCATGCGGGCTCAGTAGTTGTGGCGCACGGGCTTAGTTGCTCCACAGCATGTGGGATCTTCCCAGACCAGGGCTCAAACCCGTGTCCCCTGCATTGGCAGGTGGATTCTTAACCACTGAGCCACCGAGGAAGCCCCCTAAGTCTTTTTTTAAATGCAGGTCTCTGCAAGCTTGGTAGGGTACAAATAGGACAAACAAGGGCACTAGGACCAAAAAAGAAGGGCTGTGTTCAGTGACAAGGATGTATGCATGTTCCTGCACAGGCTGTGGATAATGAGTGCATACCTATGGTCAAGAACCTATTCTCATTTTTACACTTATGATAAGAAATGCTAACAGGTAGAAGAATATTCAACTACTTAAAGGAAATATATCCTCCTACTTCTCTTTCAAACATCTTAGTTTAATTGAAGTAAATCCTAAAACTTCAAGATACATGTATTTTTAAAAATGTTATCTATGAAAATTAGGAATTTCTTAATTCTGACTAAACAGAACAAAATCAGAAACAAATTGAATGATAAGGGTGATATAATCTCTAATGGTTCTGTTTATCATTTTGCTTTTATTTTACTCATTTATTCAACAAATATTTATTGAGCACCATTTATATAAGCATTACGTTTAGAACTAGAGATAGAGGGGTAAAGAAGATAGATAAATCTCTGCCCTTTGGTAGAGGAGAAAGACCTGAATGCTTAATTAGATAATAATAAATGATAATTACAGAATTCTAACTGTGAGCAAAGTTCTGTGCCACTTTCATATGCATCATCTTAGTCGATAATTATAGTAATTATTTGCCAGAGGTATTATTATCCCCACATTACAGATGAGGAAACTGGCTCAGAGAAGGAGATTAAGTGACTTGGTCAAGATCCCCAACAAGAAACAAACAGAGAAATACTCAAGTTGAGGAAAATTTTAAGTAGAAGTATTCCTATATGGCTTTCTCCCCATTTTAGGCATCATCTACTATTACTAATATTTATTACAAAAATTAAATATGTTCTTTCTTTTGAAAGGATTATTATATTATCAATTCACTATTTATAGCAACTATCAGAAAATAGGCAAAATCATGCTAGTAAGTAGATACTTCCTGATCTTAGGAGTTTTTTATTGCATAAAACAGAAATACATCTTAAATTAAAAATAGTGACATTAACAGAAGATGTTGATTCTTTCATATACTTGATAAAAAAAGTTCAGGAACAGTCTTTGAATAAAGGAGAAAGCAGAAGGGTTCTGGTGTTCTTGGTTGAAAAAAAGAAAAGAAAAACAGACAAAACACCAGTCTCTCCTGGGTTCCAGGTACTGCCAGCTGTAGAAATCAGTTGATTCAAGATTCAATATCCTGGAGTAAAAGTTTAATTGTCCTGACTAATCCCCCAACCAAAAGTCTCCTTACTGAATCTTCAAGATTTAAAATCATAATTCTCAGGCTTGCATTTGGTCAAATAAACCAATCAATCAGCCACCCAATCAATTAAGAATTATTAGGTATGTGGATATTCATGTTAAAGACCCACTAAGGTTCCAGTTTTTTAACCTTTTATATCCCTGCACAATGTCATCTCTATTTCACAGGATCTTTCTTTTTGTATGTGCTGCCAAGGTCTAAATACTAAGCACTCCCTATCTCAAATGGAAACTTCATTATCTCCCTTTTCTTTCACAATTCCACAACTACCAAAGCAGCTCTCAGAGAGGTCTTCGGTCACTAAATACCTTCTCATTCACAGCCAGTTAGGCTGCACATATGATTTTCTACCTGACCTAGACGTGAACACAGCCCCTCCACTTCCAGTTTTCCAATACCAGATCATGCCTGCTACCTGCTTTCCTTTGCTTGCTCTCAGGCTACAGAGCATCGCTAGGGAAAGTCATTGGACAACAGTGTACCTGGTCTGATCATGGTTGATAGATTGGAGATTGATAAGAATTGCCATTTTATTGATTTGGCTGAGGGCAATGGAATTGAAGAAAGGCAAAATTATCTGGTCAGCCTTGTGGTCATCCAGTTTCACAGGGAGCTATCATCACAATCTTGTATTAGTGAGAAGGACTCTGATCGAACTTGTCTTGCTCTGGCTGGATTTCAAATTCTGGAAACTTAATTAGAATGGAAATTATTTTCTCTTCAGAGATTATACTCTGAAATATTTCAAGTGACATTTGATGGATGTGCTTCTGATGTATTTCAGTAGGCACCATGAAAAAATCTTGTAATGTAGAACAGTATGTCTGGGCCCTTTTATTACACTAGGAAATTCTAATGTGTTACATCTGTTGAGGTCAAGGCAGTCTTGAAATCTGAGTTGATCTGATGTCATGCAGTTTGCATTAGCTTTAGAGTTCCAAAATACAGACTAACATCTATGTATCAACACAACTTACTTGAATTTTTATGAAGACTTTATCCCCTGCATTAGGGAATACTTTTTAGCCAATTTATTGCATCAGCATTGTCTTGTATTTATTTCAAACAGAGTAAAACTTCAGATTGACTACATGATTTCACCGGCATCTTCCAAAGATACTCTTATTAGGACCCGTGTCCCACCATTCCAGCCTCATCCCCTGCCACTTTGAAGCTTCTACTGTTTCTGAATTTCCCTTCTCTCTCTCCTAGAATCCCTCTTATACCATTATTTCCTCCCTTCATACCTGTATTATTCCAAAATGGGTTTCAGTTGCCTTCTCTTGTGCTGTTGATACTGGGATGCACTTAGGCTACAGCCACTATGCATCCTTGTCCCCCTAAATTCCCTGAAGACCCCTGACCAATCTGTTTCTGCGTTAGCTTCTATAACTATAAATTTCTTGCTTTGCCATTACTGACAATGAATTATCTACCCCTTGAGACACTATATTGCCTGTGCTTAGCATGTAGGAAGTGTTTAATAAGAGTTAAATAAATAAATGAATGAATAAATAAATCAGACTTGTTAGTCTCAGCTATTTTCTGGTCCTCATCTGTCATTGCCTTTGGTTTCTTCTATCCCTAATTATTCTTCCTGCTACTATGTTAGGTTTCTGCTGCCCCAAACTACTCATGATAGGTCCTCATGTTCCAAAAACACCAGCTGATAACATTAGTCCTTTCATCAGTGTACTTTCTGACCATATTAGTCTTTTTCTCTTCCATTACTGCCAATTCTTGGCCACAACTGATAACCCTATTGAGGTAGAAATTTGGCTATAACTTCCTCCAGTCTTTCTGTCTCCTATCTCTAGAAAAGTACACATAGATGGGAATAGGGTAAGGGAGTATTAAAGGATCATATAGGACAAGTAAAATGAGTTGTAAAAAGAGACCATTGGATTTATACATGGTAGATCACTCGTGATCTGAGCAAAACTTGTTCCAGAGAAATAATGCCATTGGTGCCCAGAAGAAGGCTGGAAGTGGAGAAAGTTAAGGTTGGGTGTTAAGACCACTCTTTCAAAGAGATTGGCTTTAAAAGGAAGAAGAGAAATAAGAGTACAACTAGAAGGGAAAACTAGGATGAAAGATTTTTAATAAAATTGAGAATTATTATAAGCCATAAAGAAAGAACCAAAAGAAAGATATTGAAGATACTGATATAGTTTCTTCAAGATATTGAAAATACTAAAGACAGGGTAATGGCTAAGAGAGCATGATCTTGGAGGATATAGAAAGAGATGAAAGATAAAGTGCAAGTGAAGGTATTGACCCAAATCAAAAAGGTAATTTCTTTTATTGAGGCAAGTGGGAAGGAATAAGAATGAGTGTGGCTATGGGTAATTTTGTAGATAGAGGGACAGGAATCCTCAATTTTCACTTTAAAAAGGAGCGAAGGTCATATGTAGAGATAAGTCAGTGGCAGAAGAGAAGACTTGAGGGGAGGAGAGAGACATGGAATTACCAATTACCATAAAATATTTTTTAATGAGAATATCCAGATGTTCTGGATGCAGTAAAATATACACTCTCAAGCTCCTGGCAGCATTATAAATTGGAAAAGTGTATTTAGAAATCAACTTGGCCTCAAAAATATTTATATATTTGAATCTATTGACTTCATTTCTAAGAAAATAATTCAAAATATAGAGAGAAGTTTATGTACAAAAATGTTCACTGCAACATTATTCATTATTGGGGAAACACTGCAAACAACCTAATTATCCAATGATAGAGAAGTGGCTAAATAAATTATGATGAATCCAAGCAATAGAAATTTATGTAGACATTAGAATAATGCTTATCAAGAATTTTTAATTTCATGGAGAATTTCTTTTATAAAAAAATAAACCCAATGCTTTTATTATGTTAACTAAATGTTATAGGCTAAAATAGAAAGAAAATAAATAAAAATAATAGCAATGTATAGAATTATTCTTACATTCTTATGTAAACAAACCTTTCAGTATTTTCCAAATTTTCTACGAGGGTATATATTACTCTTGTCATCAGAAAGCACATACTAAATGTTAAAAAAAAAAAAACCTTTGGTAAATTATGAAGACTAGTGTTGGAAAGGAGAAAAAAGAAATATTTGAAATATTTGTGAAAATGAAGAGAAATTGGAGGGAATGAAGTACAGATTCCTGGAACTCAGTTAATTAACAATATAGAACATTTTTTGAGTCAGCATTGCGAAAGTACAAAATAAAGTTTGCAGATTTGGGCCTCAGATGTGTTGAACTTTTAAAAATTGGCTGATTTTTTATATATATCTACATGTCTTTAATCAGTTGACTTTTCTGTGTCTTAAACACATGTTTTTCCTCTTCTCTAATTTTCTGCTTTTAATCTGTGAACTAGAAAAATCATATCTATAATTAACAGAATTCTATCTGAAGTTGGAATAATTAGTCAATGGGTGATATTTAAAGACACAGAGCTTTTGACCTCTAGTTTTGCTTCCTTGAGCTCTTTAATAAAACACTTTGTTTCCTGGAAGAAAAAAGGTAAAAAATCGGGTGATTTAGCATAAAAGATACGCATTTCTGGTTTTCCTTAGCGGGGAAAAAAAACACAAAATAAAAACATAAAAAAACCAGGGTCAATGAACAGTGGGCCTCTGTTTTTATACAGTAATAATTCCCTGGACATGCGCCGTGGCCGCCCTCCTTAGGTGAGTTATGTGACTGCAGTTATCCATAACGCTCACCACTATACCCTATTGTTTTTCTAACAATGAGATCAAATATCAGTAGCTTTTTGTCATCACCCTTGCTTTTTTATATTTATTATGATAAATAGGTGTTTACAGTAAATAAATGTTTTTCTGTCACCATGTCTATTGAAACTGGAATTAAACAGATATACTTTCTGTGGAACGTTATGCTAGGAGGATGAGGAGGCATTTAATATTCAAATTCGGTCTTTCCTTTGGGGGGATAACCTACACATAAATAAAGTAGTATAAGGATCTGTTACACCAATTTGATGACAATATAAACAATAAGAGATATATAGAAGGAAAGAAAAAGCTATCTATAGGCTGGAGTAGTGCTTGGTAGGGGAGGGGAAATTGAACCATGTGGAATTGGGTGAAAATTTATAGTTGGAGGAATATAGCAAAGATGAGAGACTGGAAAGAGACTTTCTCAGGGAGAGGGAACTCAGTCTTCCAGCCCAGAGTTCATTTAGGGGAAAAAGTTTAAAACTTTGGGGGTTAAAAAGTTTGGGTTAAGAAAATTAGCATCTTGAAATTCAGGAAGAGGAGTTTGGAACTTTATTCTGTATGGAAGCTATTATGTGCTCTTGAACATAAGAAGTTAACACTTTAAGAAGTTTAATTGGGAAGGAAAGTGATTTGAAGGAAGAGATTAGAGAAAAAGATGACAATGAAGTATTTTTAAGGATCCATATTTATTCAGACAGTCAACAAGTTCTTACAGAGCACTTGTTATGAGAGGCTCTTTCTTAGGTACAGTAATAAAATTCCTTGACCTCAAGGGTATATGCCAGTGGACATAGACAGATAACAAATATGTACAGAAATAAGTATAGCAGTGCAACAGAATAGACTGACTTGTGTGCACAAGATCCTACTGGCGTTAATGTGATCACAGAAGACCTGAGAAGTGACAGTGACCTGAGTGTTCAGTAATGAAAATGATATTGTTACATGGAAACACATCAGAAGAGTATTTTAAGCAGAGGAAATAACAAGCGCAAAGGCCCCAAGACGAAATGAGCATGGTGTATTTAAGGGAACAGAAAAGAAAGAAGCCAAGGTTGCAGAAATGTAGTAAGCAACAGGAAGAATGATAGGAAATACAATCAGAGAAACACGTAGGCAATTACAAGCCATGATAGGGACTTAGACATTCTTCTCACTGACCTGTGAAGCCACTGAAGAGTCTTAGGCACGAGAGTGATATAATGGCATTCACACCGAGAGAGGTTACTTTGGCTGTATGGAGAGTGGACCATGGGAGGACAAAAGTGGACCCAGGAGGACCATAAAAAGACCGTCGTAATAGTCCAGAAGAGACATAATAAAAGTGGCTTGGATTAGGCTTTATCAGTACAGATGGTTTTAGGTTGTCAGATTTGAACACATTTTGGAGGAAGTATTGATAGGACTCATTAATGGACTGGATATAGACTAGAAGGAGAAAAAGGAGATCAAAAGTTTGATCAGTCAGGGTCCTGAGCAACTGGGTTTGGCCCTTCCTGAAATGGTGAAAATGAGGGGAAAGAGTGATGAAGCAGACCATAGAAATTAAGATTTCTGTTTAGAAAAGCTTAAACTAGACATGTCTATTATGTTTCCAAAGAGAGGCGGCACTATCTGTGAGGAGACACTTAGACGTGTAAGTCTGGAGCTCAGGAGATGCTTGGAGATGTGCATTTAAGGGTAATCAGGCAGTGTTTAAATGCGTGGTTCTGGGAAAGAACAAAGAAAAGCCAAGCGTAGAGCCTTGAGGTAACTTAGCATTTTATTGCGGGAGAGTAGTAGATTAAAACTCAGATGTGTCAGAGCCTTTTAACAATATTCTGAAAAATTAATCTATGGATATTCTGGCCTAACTGCTCATCTAAAGATCAATATTCTTTGTCAAGTCATTACTGGCCTACAAAACAAATGCTACTGCGTTCTCTTAAGACACGTGGACTATCCATTCCTGAAACCTGTTAACTTTAAAATAGCCCAGTCAACAGTATGCTCCTTCAGTAAGCTAATGCTTTTTGATTCTTTTCCTCTTCACTAGGGAATCAGAAGAGGCCATGGTGACCTCCCTCTTTAGGCTGCCGTAGAGCAAGCCAATTTAGGAAAATGCTAATTTGAAGAATACATATGGCTACTAGGGGGAAAAAAGTGTGTGTGTGTGTGTGTGTGTGTGTGTGTGTGTGTGTATCTGTGTCTGTGGGCAAGAATCATTTAAAATAATTTTATCAGAGCCATGTTTAAAAGATAAACGTGACTGGTTTAAAAATAATACCATAGTTGTCACTTTAATGTTAGAAGAAGATGGTGATGATGATGATAGCCATCAGCTTTGTGTAAAAGGAGAATAGGCTGCATTTTTAGAACTGTAAGAGCCAGCAGGAGGAAGCGATATAAAAAGTCTCATATCGAACTGAGCAGCATGAATCGCACAGCTGGAAAAGTTAGCCCCAAAAGAGAATACTTGTAGAGAGTAGGGTTTTCATCATCAGACACCAATGCTCATCAAGGCTTTTATTATAAGAAATTGAAGAACATAAAATACCCAACTTGAACTACAGTGGTCAAGACTCCCAGTTTTTCAAGGTACAGCATTAATTCCTTGGGACTTTAGTAGTGGTTAGCCCAAGAATGAAGATAGACAGGATATTCAGATAGAAAATAAATTTGGAAAGTATTAAGGTAAAGTTAAATCAATTTTTTAATTATAGTGCCTATAAGAATCTTTAATATTCTAAGGTGTTTTGTAATTTTTCCAAGAAAGCCATCATGTATAGAGCCCTTTAAGGGAGAGCTTCTAGTCATGGCAATTCAGGAACGGTGGCAAAAATGGTATTATATGAGGGACAAGTCTGAAGAGGTGATGCTATAAGAGTTTGATGACATTGTGAGTAGATTCAATTGGATTGTAATGTGTTTCTGTTAAATGTGTATACAGAAATATCACTGTTACCCAAGGACTTAAAAGAGCACCCAAAGCAGTAGTGCAATGAAGGATTACTGAGCTGGTTATCAGGCAAATGGTTTTAATCCCTATTACACATTTTCTTAATGTAGTCATTGGACCCCTGTGAGAGCTCACTGATTCGTACATTTATTCAATGAACACTGAGTATGTCTGTTGTGTGAGACATGGTCCTAAGTGCTAGGAATGTAGCAATAGACAAGAAAGATGTAGTCCTTAACCGTGGGGAACTTACATTCTAGTGTGGAAGACAGACGGTAAATAAATACATAATTTTAGCTGATTTGGGGCACCATGAAGAAGAATCAAGTTAGATAAGGTGTTATAAAGTGAAGAAGGAAAGTAAGCTTCAGTCACTTGTATAAAATGAGGAGGCTGGACTCCATCAGCAATTTTCACAGTTTTTAAGTAATTACATGTAAGAAAAACCCAAACAAATTAACTATGGCTTTCCCAAATAAAAGTTTATTTTCTGATTTAACAAGAAAGTAGGAGGTAGGCAGTCTAGGACTGGTAGAGTAGTTTCATGATGTCACTGGTATCCTGGCTGCCTTCAGTGTTTCTACTCACTGTCTTTAGGGTGTGGTTTTTATGCTTATGGCCATACTGCAAGATAGCTGTGTCTCCCATTAACACTCCAAGCATGGAAAAGAAAGAAGTGCCAAGGAACACAGAATAGCGTCTGCATTAGGAAAGCCATACTTCCCTAGAAATCCCTGGCAGACATCCCTTGCACCTTTAGAGAGGCTGGAAACACGAGTATTTTTCAGATGATTGAGGGTCTTCACGGAATAATATTCAGTTGCCCTGAACCTGGTTCACTTAAGAAAGAAGGATAAGAGTAGAAATTCGGTAAGCAATTAGTCTGCCATAATGCTCAGGGGTACAAATGTATGCCATTTGGAGGGTCTGTTTTCAGCTGGAATTTCAATCAGGAAGTTAGTGTTTCAGCCAAACGGAGTAATTGTTTCAGCCAATAGAGCGACATTTAACCATTCCCATTCCCACATCCGGAACACATAACAGGGCAGAATATTGAACACAGAGTCCCAAGAGCATAAAGCAGGGTAGTCCTAGTATCAGACAAGCCCAAAGAGGGAAGTCTCATGCATTAACACATAATTAAAGATAATTTACAGAGCAGATTAATGGGAACTAGAGCGCCCTAAGCAGTGTAATTTGCAATGATTTGTCACTAAAATCTGAGCTTTAAGCAGTTCAGACTGGGACTGAAAGGTGTCATGGAAAGAGAATGGGACTTGGATATTCCTGGGTTTTAACCTCAGCTTACACTTAGCACCGTGAGATGATGGAGACATGATGTAACCTCTCTGAGCTTTGATTTCTTCAACTGCAGGGCAGGAAAATACTCACCTTAAAGAGCTGTTGTGTGGAGTGCATGAGCTTGCTTTTAGAAAGTGCTAAGCACAGCACCTGGCAGAAAGTAGTAACTGGATAAATTGTGGTGGTGGTGAGAGCAGGATGGCAGCTGCTGTAGTGGTAAAGGCCAGCAGGTGGAGAGGGAGTCCTCAAGGTCATCGGCAAATAAAACCTCTGGAAGGGGGCTTCTCTGGTGGCGCAGTGGTTGAGAGTCCGCCTGCCGATGCACGGTACACGTGTTCGTGCCCAGGTCCGGGAAGATCCCACATGCCGCGGAGTGGCTAGGCCTGTGAGCCATGGCCACTGAGCCTGCGCGTCCAGAGCCTGTGCTCTGCAGCAGGAGAGGCCACAACAGTGAGAGGCCCGCGTACCGCAAAAAACAAAAACAAAAAAACCTCTGGAAGGATATGTCCAAAACCACTCAGAGGATGCCAAGACTCGAGGTGGGGAGGTCCCACACAATCAGTAGAAGCAAACAGCAGGATTGAGGCTATAAGAGTAGCCTGGTCAACATCAGGGGCCAGTGGAGGAAGTGGAAGGGAAACAAGTCAAGGATGAAGTGAAAAGGACCCTGGGAAATTACTGAGAAAACGGCTGAATGGGAAGTCAGTCTGCCTGGAGCGCAGCTCTGACACTAGCTGATTGTATGACCTTGACAGGTCCCTTCACCTCCCTGCACCTCAGTTTCCCATTTGAAAAATGACAGGATTCTATAGTTGATTTGGACCATCGCTTCCAGCCTTAAGCACTTATGAAGCTCTTTCACTAACAGCAACGATGGTCTCAGCTGGCCTTGTGGATCCTAGCCCAGATGTGCTCAGGACCTGGAGCATTTCCCCTGACCTCTGCATCAAGGCAACTTGGAAAACTGGAAACAACGAAGAGAAAATGGACGAAATCTATCTTCAGACTTTCCCTACGATTTTTTTGCCCAGAATTATGAAAAAAAAAAAAGATAAATACCAATACCCTGAAATATTTTATATGCTTATTCCAAATATTATAATGCTTTATGAAAGTCTGAAGCTTTCAAAGACAATAAAACCTATTTTGAAAGAAAAAAATTTGCTCTTCAGGTTTATGTACTTTTTTTTATAAATTTATTTTATTTTATTTATTTTATTTTTGACTGCATTGGGTCTTTGTTGCTGCACGTGGGCTTTTCTCTAGTTGCGGTGAGCGGGGGCTGCTCTTCGTTGTGGTGTGCAAGCTTCTCATTGTGGTGGCTTCTCTTGTTGGGAGCACGGGCTCTAGGCGTGCAGGCTTCAGTAGCTGTGGCACATGGGCTCTAGAGCGCAGTCTCAGTAGTTGTGGTACACAGGTTAGTTGTTCTGCGGCATGTGGGATCTTCTGGGATCAGGGCTCGAACCCGTGTCTCCTGCATTGGCAGACGGATTCTTAACTACTGTGCCAATAGGGAAGGGAAGCCCTTTGCTTTATGTACTTTTTAAATGTAAAATGCTGCCTGGGAATTTTTCCTCTAAGATTTCTGCAACGGTCAAAACCAAATATATCTTCTTTGACAAATAACAGTTCAGTATTATGACCAAAAAAAAAAATCTTGTCATAAAAATCTAATCTGGGGAAAACACATACTCTGTCTGCATAATATAGCAATAGTGGGACCAGTATCTACCATTTCTGTCATTTGTGCTTTTAACTGCTTTACCAACAACTCTATGAGAGGACATGTGATAGACCTGAATTGGCATTTTCCTCTTTCTTTTTGGGTTAAGAAAATTAAAGTCTTGAATCTGATGCAACAAAGACAGTTATCTTTTAAGAGTTATCTTTTGCTCATGACTCCACCCAAAAACCTGAGAAATGTGCTCTACTTGTCTGCCCTTGTATTATCCCTACCTCCTATGATGTTTGCTTCTGGTCTTTCCTTTTCCTTCAAAACTAAGCTGTGCTGACTTTTGAATCAAAACTCCAAAAGGTTGCTGACTAGATAATCAAGATAATTAGTGTTATCACAGGGGTGAGAGGCTGGATGTACAGTTCTTCTGCATAATATTTGTATTTTAACAGGATCCTGTATGGTTTTATGTAGTGAATAATCCGTTCTAATTATCATTATTATTATTATTTTATTATTATTCTAATGTAGAAATAATTCACTTACTGGGAGCCACTGAAAGATTTTTGAGAATGTAAGCCCTCTAAATACTCCCTAAATGGATAAATGTATTGGTCAGGACTTTGATTGCAAGTGACAAAATCAACTTTCAAACCTCACAATTTCTATAACAAGAGAAAAATGACTAAAAGACCTCCTAATCAGGTGGTTAATAGTTCTGATTGGCGGTTTAACTCAGACACCCACTGCTGGATAATTAAACTGTGAGACCAGGGAAGGGGATCTAGAAGTTGACAGCCTCTATTCATTCTCTAAAGGATATTCTTTACTTTATTTCTCATTCATGTTAATCTGGTTTAAAGTAGCTGAAAGTGACTGAGCAAAACTTCATTAAAAATTACATGAATTTGATGGGCTTCCCTGGTGGCGCAGTGGTTGAGAGTCCGCCTGCCGATGTAGGGGACACGGGTTCGTGCCCCGGTCCGGGAGGATCCCACGTGCCACAGAGCGGATGGGCCCGTGAGCCATGGCCGCTGGGCCTGCGCATCCGGAGCCTGTGCTCCGCAACGGGAGGGGCCGCATCAGTGAGGGGCCCGCGTCCATCAAAAAAAAAATTCAAAAAAAAAAAATTACATGAATTTGACTTCCAATGTCTTCAAATCAGAAGTTATGGTCCCAATACAAGACAAAGCTTTTTAACTTTAAGATATTTAAAATGACCATTTTCACAATGGGATAGTGTATGTATCCACAGACTTAGACACAGTGTTCAACCCTAGCATTCCCTAACCATGGAAACTTGAGTAAGCAGCTACCTTTCCAACCAGCATGGCAACTTTGAGGCTCAAAAGAACTTAGACATTTAAATAAGTTCCATTTCTCCTTCACAGAGCAAAACAAAGAGAACTAAATAGATTTAAATTTACACCTACACAAACACCCCCCCCCATCCCCCCCCCCCCCCCCCCCACCCCACACACACTCAACTTCTCCAGCTGACTTAGAGGAGTCGATGCAGCCCGTAATGGATGGGCTTATTCCTTGCTACAACCCAGACACCGCTGAAACTTGACTCAAGCTGTGATGCATTTGACAAGGCCAACATTACTTGGGGCGATACAGAAGAAGGACTGATTATTTTCTATTCCACTTCCAATTCAGCCCCAAGTTGCTTTTCTCTCTTGATATGTTTCTTTATTGCCTTCCAAATTCCGATGCTTACTCACAGGCTCCTTCTTTTATTCATGAACATTAAAACCAAGCCATTGTTATCCTAAAACTCACTTGGGTGTTCTCTAAAAGGGAGTGAGAAGCAATGGTGTTGGGAGGGGGCTGTGAGCAATCACCCACATCTTATTTTACCCATTATCTGCTGCAATGTCTTAAGCAGAACGACTCCCTCTCAAGCCCTTCTTTTGTGATGATTTCCATAAAGGATGACAGCGCAGCTTGCTTTAAAAAAGAGGAAAAAGAGGCCCTGGTTAATTCCTGTTAGAAATCTCATTTCAAGTTATCCTGATCATAGATGGGGATGTGGTCCCAGGAGAGCCCTCCGCTGACCTCACAGAAGCTTCTTGAAGCTCAAGGCTTTTCAAGCTGTCACCGAAATGCTGACCCACGGTCGTACTCTAAAACACTGCACACAATCCTCTCTGAAAACCAAACCTGCAGTTCGAACATTATAGGGCGATTTCTTCAGCTCTTCAGAAAACGATTGCAAAGCTGCTGCAACACAAATTAAGTTCTCTGAAATTTAAGTAATTGGTCAATAAAGTTTATTCTGGATGAATACTGATTTGCCATCTAGTTTTTTCAGTTTTTATAATACAGACAGCTTTTTCAGCCAGCTTTCTAGTTCTCAGATCTGAGTAAAATTACTGTTCATCCAGAGCTCTCATTATACCCTTTGCAGACCCTTTGTGTTCTTGGTTTTGCGCCTGGTCCTCTCCGTGGGTGGCTATGCCAAAAACTGAAAAAGATAAGCAAAAAAAAAAAAAAAGTGTATAGGGGAGAGCGCTGAAAAATCTCTCAGAGGGGCTGAATTTTCATTTTAGCCTCACCTCTTCCTAGCCACTTCATATTGCAGGATCAGCATTCCATATCTGTAAAATGGGCACAGTATTTGCCCATTTTACTTCAGTAACCACAGGATGTAAACAAAAATACCAGCCATCCTTGGTAAAATGTGTTGCCTGAAAACAGAGAAAAATAACACGTGTGCACGCACATACGCAGCACAATAAATTTATTTAAAATTTGAGGGTACTTTATATTTTATATTCCATGGCCCTTATATATTTTTTTATTTAAAAAGAGAATCAGGATTTACTTTCCAAAAAGTCACAGAAAGACCTAAGGGAGCTACAAGCACAAAGCTCATTATTTACTGACAGAGTCTATAAATAACCATTAACACAAATGCTATGTCCACACATACATTTCATAAAAATTGAACTTATTTAGAATCATGGAGGAATATTTTCCTTGCTAAAATATTTTTCTTTTATTTTTCAATATGCTTCTTCTACCAAGGCAATCAAAATGTACAAGGCATGTCTTCTTTACAAAGAGAGTTTGGAGGCAAATCTTTTCCTGGGGAACCATGACCAGATTTGGTTTAATTGTTCAAAAACAAAAACAGTGGACTTCCCTGGTGGTGCAGTGGTTAAGAATCTGCCTGCCAATGCAGGGGTCACAGGTTCGAGCCCTGGTCCAGGAAGATCCCACATGCTGTAGAGCAGCTAAGCCCATGTACCACAACTACTGAGCCTGTGCTCTAGAGCCCACATGCCACAACTATAGAAGCCTGTGCTCCTAGAGCCCATGCTCCACAACAAGAGAAGCCCACGCACCGCAACAAAGAGTAGCCCCCTCTCACCCCAACTAGAGAAAGCCCGGGTGCAGCAATGAAGACCCAATGCAGCCAAAAATAAATAAATAAATTTATATTTTTTTAAAAAAAGCAAAAATAGTTTTAAAATGAAAGTTAAAGATCTTTTAACATAATATAGTAAATTTTCTAGAGGTCATCACTTCTCCAGATACCATGCAGTTTGTATTAGCACGTTCATTGTTCGAGAGGTTCATTTATTGGCTGGTTCCCTGACATAATACTAAGTAGTCCTTCAGTAATGCAAAAGGACACTTATACAAAACTTTTTTTTTCTTAAGTGATTTCAGAACTAAATTGAATGGAAAATACCTTAAAGCAGCTAGATCTTTCATTTATTTTTCAGAACAGGTTTTAAATATTCCTTACTTTTATTTATTTTTAAATTAGTTTTTTATTGAAGTATACTTGATTTACAATTTTTTTTAAGAAACAGCTCACACAATTCAATATCAAAAAAACACACAACCCAATTAAAAACAGGCAGAAGACCTGAATAGACATTTTTCCAAAGAAGACATCCAGATGGCCAAGAGACACATGAGAAGATGCTCAGCATGACTAATTATTAGAGAAGCACAAATCAAAACCACCTCATAACTGTCAGAATGGCTAACATCAAAAAGTCTACAAATAACAAATGGTGAGGACATAGAGAAAAGTGAGCCCTGTACACTGCTGTTGGGAAGGCAAATCGATGCAGCCACTATGGAAAACAGTATGGGGAGTCCTCAAAAAACTAAAAGTAAAACTACCATATGATCCAGCAATTCCACTCCTGGGCATATATCTGAAAAAAATTAAAATGCTAACTCAGAAAGATACATGCATACCAATGTTCATAAGCAGCATTATTTACAATTGCCAAGAAACGGAAGCAACCCAAGTATCCACAATAGATGAATGGATAAAGAAGATATGGTGCATATATACATAAAACCATAAAACCATAACCATAAAAAAAGAATGAAAGTCTGCCATTTGCAACAATATTGATGCATCTAGAGGGTGTTATGCTTAGTGAAATAAGTCAGACAGAGAAATTCCTTGCTTTTAAAAAGCAATGTGTAAAAGACCAACCAACGGTGAACAAAGAGCAGCACAGACAAGAACTACATGGTTATAAACAGGCACACTGAGCAGGGCAGTAGAGTTGGCTGCATTGAAACCCTAACCAGATCTTATGGACACACAGAGAATCAGTAATTCTTATTATAGTCCCAGAGAAATTAGAATTTGGGGGGAAGGGAACAGGAAGCCCATGTACCTGACTCTCCATTTCAAAATCTGATATCTAGAAACTATCAATGTTGATCAAGGTGAAAGAAAATGCTGTGTATAAAGATGCTTTATAAACTGCAGAATTATGTGTAAATGTGAAATACCACTGCCAAGTAGATTTGGGCACTTCAGAGGACATTAGCTTTGGTTAAAATTTGGTAGTAAGGAGATGATAATAATCGGCACAGATGAAGTTTCCAAGTATTCAATTATTATTCGTTTCCAAAGGATCTGGTCCCTCATCATGTGGCACATGTATGCTCAGTTCAAATATTGAAATTGCAGTAATCAGAACCAAAATGAAAAACCAAATATCACATAAGAAAACAGGAAGACAATTTTCATGGGTAAACAAATGTGGTATAGTCATAAAGTAGAATCATACCTAGCACTATGGACGAATCTCACAAACTTTATATGAAACAAAAGAAGCCAGATACAAAAGAGAACATACTGTATGATTCCATTTGTATGAAGCTCAGGAATAGTCAAAACTAATCTACAGTGACAGAAATCACCATATTTGTACGGAGGGTGGAACATACACTGGAGGTTGAGTAAAGAGACTCTCTGAGGTGAAGGAAAAGTTCTATATCTTTATTGGGAATTATTTATACAGGTATACATGTGCTAACCCTCATCTGATTCTCCAATTAAGTTCTGTACACTACTCCACACACATTTTTAACATATATATATATATATATATATATTTTTTTTTTTTTTTTTTTTTTTTACCGGTACACGGGCCTCTCACTTTTGTGTCCTCTCCCGTTGCGGAGCGTGCTCGGACGCGCAGGCTCAGCGGCCATGGCTCACGGGCCCAGCCGCTCCGCGGCATGTGAGATCTTCCTGGACCGGGGCACGAACCCGTGTCCCCTGCATCGGCAGGCGGACTCTCAACCACTGCGCCAGCAGGGAAGCCCTAACCTCAATATATTTTTAAAAGGTGAGCACTCCTCTCCTCTCTCCTTTTCTCTTCCAGTTTCTTCTCCTTCATCTGTCCCTCTCCATTTCCCTCCTATCCCCTCCTCCTCTTGGCTTCTCCCTCCCTTCCTCCCCCTCCCTTCCTTCTTCCTTTTCTTCCTCTTCTCCTCCTTCTCCTCTCTCCTCTCCCTCCACCCCCACAAAACAAATGAGCCTTTCTGTTTAACCTCATCTCTCTCAATCACCTGTCTTAGTCCCTGAGGAAGTAAGTCCTTTCTCTTTAATTTCTGTGAACATTGACATAGGTTTTAAGCTGGATTAAGCATAAGCAATCCTCTGACACTCAGAGCAGAAACCTCCCTGAACTACTTTCTATCTTCTCTGAACCTGGGATCCTAAGAGCTTCTGCTCACCCTGAGGGAGGGAACATGGCAATGAAGGGACTGATGGGGCAGGAGGCATTGGAGAGTGTTAGGTCAAAGAGATCAGGAGTTTTTCTAGCTCTTCTATAAACTACGTGTGGAACACAGAAATATGTTTGCACGATTCACCTAACCAAATTCAATAATTATCTTAAAAGGACTTGTTTCACCTGGACTTTCTGACATGTTACTATATTATCCCATAGGGAACTTATCTTGACAACTTCCTAAATTATCCAGGGAACCACTTCCAGAATGTTTAAGACCCAGCAAGTTGCCCACAAGCTTAACTCAACCACTGATTTAAATTATTGCACAGAACGGTTTAACAGCCTGAGATCTATACTTTAGTGAGTGAGCAGTCTTTTAATCGCCACAGAGTTAAGAAACATCCCCCACTGAAGTTGTTGGATCTTAAACCAAGGTAAAATCCAAACATGAAATAAGTTGCCTCAGTGGTTCCTGAAGGATAAATATGCCATAGTTGGACTTACAGAAATACCGTTGTTTACTCTTCTGTTCAAACCACCAAAAATCCCATTTATCTGTTGTCTATCTATTTACCTACCTATCTACCTACCTGCCTATCTACCTACCTACCTATTCCATTAGACAGCAAATGGTGAAAGAGTTAACAGTGGTTATCTCTTCCTAATCATAGGAAGCCTTCTTTATCTCACTCACCTCTGAATTTGTTGTTTTGTTTTTACAATTAGTATATTGTTTTTGTAATCACACAAAAAAGACTGAAGGTGTAATAAAAAGTATTTCTAGGATGAAACAGAGATGAATGAGTAATAATAACAGTCTATACTCACTTTGTTGCCCATACTTTATAAAAAAACGTAAACCTGGCCATACCCACCATTCGGAGCAAAAAGCCACTTGACAGAAAGCCCTGACATTGACAGCAGTCTCTGCTCTGGTCATTTGATTTCCAAGAAAACATGTTGTGTGAACACTATGAGACATGAGGCTTTCTGATAGAAGAAATCAATCCATATCTATAGCATTTTCTTAATATCTAAACATTCTGGTTTTATAATGTGGTAGATAACGTGGGACAGCTGAACTGCCAGGCCCGTTCAATATTCCTACAAAGAGTAACATACCACTGAGTCAATCCTTCAAGACTTCATTTTCAACATAATGTTGAAATTAAAAGTTTCAGTTTGAGAAGGGCTCAATTAAGAAGGTACCTCCTTGAAACTCAGTGGAAGCTTTAGTACTTGAACTTAAAGGTTTTAACTTTCCATTTAATCGGGAAAACAGACTCCAATGTATTCATGAGTGAGTTTAGCACCACTTTATGCCAAGATGTCTATGCATATTGAACTTCAAAATGCAACATAAGCAAAAACTGAAAACACTTAATTCAGATCACATCATGTGTGTTAGAGTAGAGAAAAGAAAGATATTTTATCTTGAAGAGAAAACATTATTTAGCATAAAAGGTCATTATGTGGGTCTAGAGCCAAACAAAAGCATTAGAACACATGTCCTGTGCTCAGATACATGAAACAAATTCTTTAATAATTTAAATTGACATGGCATGTGAATTAATGTCCCTTCCTCACCCCTTCTTGTTCCAGAGAAGTAACACCGAGTCTCCAGTAAAACAACTGTCCATGGACTGCCTGCATGTGTCAGACACACAAATGATAAAAGGCATGACCCCAGATCTCTAGAGCTTGAGTAAAGAATGCTACAACAGGAAAACAGTTGGAGAACACAGGACAGTGTTAAATTGTGTAGTGCAGACCACAAGAATTATTGGAGACGTATAACTACCCGGGCCTGCAAGGAAACAAAAGGAACATTGATTTCTTGATTCTCACTTCTTTCTGCTTCAGTCTCACTGCCAGATCCATCGTCCCAAAGTGAGGCTCCAATCACATCACTCCTTCGCTCAAAAACTTGAGTGTCTCCCCCACGACTTGTTTGTTTGAAAATCTTTCCACTGACCTACCACTGTCCTCCAAGCCACCTTACCAGCATCCTCCTGCTATACCCATCACTCAGAAGCCTTCAGGGTCTAGGGAGGCACGGAGAAATGTATAGCAGCCTGTTAGAAAACTAAGAGAAAATGAAATCTAGACAAGACCCACCTAAAAGCATTCATATTATAATTGGAAAAAATAATCTTATGCTGGTCAAACAAAATAAAACTGTAATCTACAGTCAACCTGCTTGGTCACACACTGCACCCCAGGGAGGCCATAGTAAGCCCTTTACCTGAGAGCTATTTGCCTTTCTCTTTGCTTTTTCTTGCTTTTTCCCCTCGGCCTTCAATGCTCATAATTCCACATCTTCACCTTCAGGGCCATCTGCTTCCTCTAAGAAGCCTCCCAAATCCCCTCAAACCAATGCAATCTGTCCTTTTAAGTTTCATAGCTATAGCATTTATATAACTTGTTCTCGTAACAATAAAATTTGTACACTTACGTGATGTTCTTTACTAAGTAGAAAGAAAGTTCCTTGAGATTAGGGATTTTCTTACTCATCTCTAGGTACATTGTGTTAGGTGCTCAACACAATTTTTTAAACTTTTTATTTTTCTTTTGAAGTATACACTACTCGTTTGAAAAGCAAGCACAAAGATCGGCCCTGTCTGTGCTCCCACCGTGGCTGCAGAGAGGAATGTCAGGCAGTTTTGTGTTTCAGTCACTGTATGGCAGCAGCTACACAGGGAATATTTTTAGGCCAGCTTTTTAAAACTCTGAGTTAGGGTAAACAAAACAAGAAATTGTAACACCTTCATCAAGACTCCATTGGCATGTCTGAGCGCCTGTTCCCAAAAGGGCCACCAATAGATAATAGACAAACTGAACTAAAATTACAACATGAGGGAGGGAATATTTTTTAAAGTAATGCTCATGTTGCTGACAATCTATGTGAGGGAGGAAGTCATGGGCACATGAAATGACTTTTTAAATTAGTTACATGGCAACAAAGGAAATGCCAAGACAGTCTACGTGGGCGTGTCATGTGCGTGGTACCAGCAGAAAGTGGCATGAGTTTCAGAGGAATGTGAGACCACTGAGGACTGGGCTGGACAGGGAAGTCTTCGGGAGGTGGGATGGGGTGGAATCTGAGGTAGGTGTTGAAGGCTATGTAGGGTTTGGATATAAAGGAGAGTAAAGAAGGCATTTGAGGAAAGTTCTGATGTGTGGCCTTGACAAATTCGCCTGCCCTCTCTAGGGGAAGGTTCTCCACTGTATGATGGAAATATCTAACTGAATACTCTCTCAAGTCTAATGTCAACAACAGGAGCAAAGCCATAGTGCATGGTGTGTCTGGAGTCAATATGTCATACAGGTTAAAGTCACATGGACCTGGGCTCCAGTCCTGCTACTGCCACTTTCCACACAAGTGACCTTAGAAGAACTGTGTAACTGATTTAAGCCTCAGTTGCTTTCATCTATAAAATGAGTATAATACTGACAATGCATACTCCATTGGGTTGTCAGAGGACTAAATGAGATAATGCACTGAAGTGCTTTGTACGGCACATAGGATCTTAGATGCTCATTAAATTTCACTATTATTTTTATTAGGAGAAATATGCCTATCTGAGAACTTGTAAGAAAATAGTCACACCTTTCCTGTTTTCTCCAGAATTGGGACTACAACTTAAAGCTAGGGACTGACAGCTGACAAGAACATTCTGAAAACTCTTGAAAGAGCAGACACCTCTTTAAGGCTTTTTAGAGGTAACTGATAAGCCATCTCATCTCCCCTACAGCCAGCACCTCATGACAACTGTCCCATCCAATCCACACAAGCAGAGGAATGTGCAATGGAGGGGGTGGGGCAGTGGAGGAAATGTCAGAATGTAAGTCATCTGCTAGGGCAAGAGTTTTATATTATTTTTCCCCTCAGTTCCCCATGAAGGGGGAACAAGGAGATCAATCCTCCCTTAAAGCCAAGTGAGAGGGCCTTCAAGACATTCAGTCTGTATATAAGGGTAAATGTTATTCATCCCATGATCAGAAGTAGGTTTATACATACTTTGACCTGAGGAAAAGGACAAAGAGAGAGGGTGGGGAAGGGGGGAAGGGATGCAGCCATGGAGCAGCTCAGATGCTCACAGCTGGACAAGGAAAAGCTGCTGCGTGGTTTCCTGTGGGTCAGATGGACGTCATGGAAAAGGAGCCAAGTGAAGCCATCCTGCAGGCAACAGAGGAGGGTTACTCCAGCACCAAAGGCTGCAGGCATACTGCTTTGTCAGAGACTGAGACAAAGGAAGATCTGAGAAAAGGTAGATCCAGAATGGACCTTCTCCAAGAACCCCAGCTTCCACAGGGAAGCCCAGACACTCATAGCTCCCTCTCGCCGGAGCTAACACTGGGAGGCCTGAAACACAGACAGCGTTGATGTTGAGTCAGTGTTAAGAGTAATAGGGACAGCCCCCGAGGGAAGACCACACCACACCAACGGCCACACAAGGAAAAGGGACTCATCCCTGACCCTCTCCCTACTGCTTAACACCAGAGGATCTAGAATCAGGGGAGAAAGGAAAAGAAGAAGGGCAAGAGCAGACAATATCCTACCATCCTGAAGATCCCCTGGGACACAGATGGAGCCTGTGTTAAGTGGAAGGGAGGAGATAAGACTAAGTTTAAATTTGTACTAGACGGGACTTTTTGAGAATGAGAGTGACCAAGATGCCGTGGAAACTGATGGAGCTACCATTTAAAGAGCTTTAGCTGGCTGAGGAAAGTGAGTGGAGAAAAAATGAGGGTTTCACATGCATGTGTGCCCCCAACAAGGTCAGTTACAAGTATAGTCAACCTAGAGGAATAATGAGAAAGGATATCAGAAAGATAAACTGCATCCAGATTGTGAGAATCTTGATTTATTTGCAATTGAAATTTATCCTGACAGTAACAGGGAACATTCAGTGTTTCGGACCAGGTCAATACAGCCCTTTATGAGGGTTGAATGAGCTGTGGTGTGTAGGGTAGTTTAAAAGATGCTGCACCTAGAGACATGGAGACTGGAGAGGACACTGCTACAATAATTCTGATGACTCTGAGTCACTGGGGCCTACACCAGTGATGCCTGTTAAAATGGAATATAAGAGACAGACAGCAATGGTGTTTTACGTGCAGAATTTAAAGATCTTGGCAACCATCTAAATCTAGGGAGTAAGAATAAAGGATAAGTAACTTGATTTGAAGTTCTTGAACCTAGATCATGATTACCATTGGCCACTACTCTCTCACCCCACACTTTGCTGGAAAGAAAGAAAAAGCTATGAATGGTGGTCACTTTAAGAGAAAATATGAAGAGCTCAACGTGGCCTAGAGTCGTTTCTCCTTTCCAACTCATCAAAAACTTCTTCACTCCTTATCCCACAACTTCCTCCCAAAGATGCTGTTCCTATCACCGCTAGTCCCCCCCACCCTCTGAGAACGCAGTTGGTGCAGCATGGCTGGACTTACTGAATGTTGGGGCAGACGCATGGCTCCCTAAGAGATTTGGCTGTGAGCCTACAAACAAAAACAATAACCCAGATTTCCTGACTCTTTGATCAGAGGTCACTGTAGCACATCACAATACTTGTTCTGTGTGTTCACCCTAAAAGTGTGAGGTTTGGGGCTTCGTCTACCCCATACACCCAGTGCATGAACACTCCCAACACCACCAGCTGCAGAATCCAGCAGCAGAGAAATTGTTTTCCTTCACAATTTTGGGCGGGGGGGTGGGGTGGAGAAAGGGATGCATAATTACAAGTTGAAGAGTTAAAACACAAGCACTCACCACCCTAATAATCACTGTCTAACCCTAATGCCTTCCACTGGTAACAGGCTTGATGTATCATCTTGCTTCAACTGAGATACTTAGGTAAGCATGTAGAAGACACAAGTTCTATTTCCAATGCCTGGAGTTCAAAATTTCAGACCTAAACCAAGGCCACAGGCTCAGCCCTAGAGAGTCTCATGAACATCTGCTGACCCCTCCCAATTTCATTCACTTATTCAGTCATTCAAAATATATTTATTAAAGGCCTACTCTGTGCCAGGCACTGTGCTCTTAACTATAATAGAGCAATAAGCAAAACAGACCTGATCTCAAGGAGCTCACAGCCTTGTCAGGAATGCATCAAAGACATAAAAGCAGAATGTTATACCTGATATAAATGAGCAGAGGTTGCTATGGAACTGATCAGCCAGCAAAGACTTGGAGAGTCAGGGCATGCTTCCCAAAACTCAGGCATAAGCTGAAGGTGAAGAAGAAGTAGTCAACCAGGGAGAATCAAGAGGTAAGAGTCCGAGCAATACAAAAGCTCCACGGCAAGAATAAACATAGCTGAACATGGGATGGGCATGGAAGATCAATTAAGTGTCACTGGAACCTAGAGAATGGAGGGAAGGGAAGGGGTTGGCAGGTGTAGTGGGGCAAAAACAAATAATACAAATGAATGCACATGCAAAAGAGAAACAGATTCACAGACATAGAAAACAAACTACTGGTTACCAATGGGGATAGGAAATGGGAGAGGGGCAAGTTAGGGATAAGGGATAATAGATACAACCTACTATGTATAAAATAGATAAGCAACAAGGATATATTGTCTAGCACAGAGAATTATAGCCATTATCTTGTAATAACTTTTAATGGAGTATAATCTGTAAAAATACTGAATCACTATACCGTACGTACACCTGAAACTAATATTATAAATCAACTATACCTCAATTAAAAATAAGTAAATAACTGATTATAAAACAAAATTATACTTTACAACTGCAAAAAAGAAAAAGAAAAGACATTCCAGGAGCCATATCATAAATGAAAGCTTTTGTAAAGTAATTCGACAAGGAATTCAAAGGCAACACACAGCAGTCGAATTTATTTGGAGGGGTGGGGCAGGTAACTTTGTAGGCTAAATGAGAATGAAACAGAATTAGAGAAGAATATGACTGGCAACTGGGAAAACAATTAGGGGGAATAAGGATGGTTGGTGGTAGTAGGGCTGGAGAGAAAGGAAGGGAATAAGATTATGAAACTATCGTCAAGAGGGATTGGCAAACCATGGTCTTAATTATACATGAGGAATGGAAGAAGGGATGGAGACATCCCTGAGTAGATGTATGGCATGCTGGTTCAGAGCAGAGGCTCTAGTTCTCTCACTCATTAGCTGCGTGACCTTGGCCAAACTTCGTAATCCTCTACCCCTAGGTTTACTCATTTGTCAAATGGAAATAAGGACAAGACCCACCTTATAGAGTGATTATGCAAATTAAATGTGATAATGCACTTTAATAAAGTACTCAGCTGTTAGCCGGCACATAGTAGATGCTCGTATTAGTTAGGACGCAGGCTCACCTGCTATAACAGCATCCCCAAATTACAGTGTCTTAAATAAAATAGGGTATATTTTCTTTTAAATATCCAGATTTAAGTAGTCCAAGGAAAGTTAGCTAGATGAACGAGGACTCTTCAATCTTGTTGCTCTGTCATCATTAAGATGATTCGCTCACTTACATGGTCCAGGCCACCTCCATCCAGCTCGCGGGGAAAAGAAGAGAGGTGAAAAGGATGTACAGCTACAGTTCAGGAGTTGTGTCATTATAGATAAGGAGAGGATGCATATCAGGAGACAACAGCTAGCAATATTCCATGTTAACATGATACAGAGATAGAAATCAACTGCTTGAGTGAGAGGAGAAAAGTGGGAAAAAAAGAATTTCTGGTAGGTGAGACTTGGTAAACTTAAGACATAAAATATTTCCAATGTTCCTTTGAAGAAGGAGGACTTAGATGAAACAATATTATATAAGGATAATGAGGAACCCAAAGGATATGATCTCCATGTAAAGGGGATATTGAGAGAATTAAAATATTTGGAACAAAGCTACAGGAACCACCAAATATTATTAATGAACTGTTTTTAAGGAGAGGGGAAATATGTTCTAATATTGAGAGAAAAATGAGTAAGCTCACAACGGAATTTCTAAGTATTCCGTTTTTTATGGAGCAATGCATGATATCGTGGAGAGAAATATTAATGATTTTCTTCTACTTATGAGATGTCTTCTAAAGAAAACAAAGTCATGAGTATTTACTCCAGTGTAGGAACACCCTTGCTTTTAGGTAGCTCATGAGACACGTGATAGCTCATCCAAGAGAGAGTCACAGGACCTTGAAGCAAGTGGCGCTTGCCACTTCACGATGGCAAAGGTTTGCCACCCCCATGTGGCAGTCCTGTGTGACTGCAGGGATTGCTGATCCTAGACTGCCCTAAACTTCATGCCTTCAAATCCCACACCCTGATATCTCTGTCCATCTTGCATCCAAAATAATGGACTATCAGTTAGCTTCCTGTCTTTGTTTTTAAATCTGGCCCTCAGTGAAGTGTCTATAGAAGACCTCAAAGAGCATTTCTGCCCCCCTGAGTAATGGAATGGAGTCTCTTGAATTTATTTTCATCCCTCCACACCAGTCATTTTTAAGCTCTTTATGGTTTGGCCAAGAGCAAAATCAGCAATGCTAACTGCCTGTGGTTTAAACAGGAGGAGATATATGACTTTTTCCGGACAGGGCACTATCCCAAGTAAGAATATGTTGTATTGTACGCTGAGCCAGAGATAAAGACCCTGCTGGAGCAGGGTGCACAGGCTATTTTGACCCCTGCAGCACAGTCAACACAGCCTCCAGATCTAAGAAAGATAACCCAGGGGCTGATTTTCAGATGGATTCTTGGACCTACTTTCTTGGTTTAACTTAGTCCTTTTATTATTAAAGGACCATAGACTACCAGTTCGAGTGGACCCTGGCTGCAGTTTTCTGTTGATCAGTTCGAGCATATAATGCAATTGCTTTTCCAATGGCTCCTGAGGTGGGAGTGAATTGAAACGTCCTCCACCCCATCCTGCCTGCCTGCAAATCCAGTAAGGTGGTCAATGGAAACTTCTGGGTATCAGAGAGCAGCAACTTGGTCATTTTCTATTCATAGACAGATTAATGTGACAAAGGTTTGTAATTTAACCTTGAACAAGGAGGGAAAGAGTGCACCTTCGCAAAATAACGTTAAGGGTTTTTATTCTACAGGAAATAAGATACACAACATGTTAATGGGAAGGAAGGAAGGAAATCAATCTTCACAGTGGCAAGCTGTGTTTATTCTTAGATACTTCAGGAAAAAACCACCACCATCCACAGGACCAGAGCTCTCCTCCTACCCCACCCCGCTCTCAATTACTCAGACCCATCTGCAGAGTTTTGTCCAGAAGAGAAATCCACTGACTTTTAGAGGATGACTTGAGGCTTTGGGGTTAGTAAAGACCTAGTTATAATTTTCAGTAATCCAGAGAGAACTGGGAGCACAAAGAGAGGGCAGGATGTGGTCACCTCTGAAGGTGTAAGAAGGGCGTAGGTAATGGGAGCAATTTCATCAAAATCCAACACTATTCGTGTTTTATCCAATGTAAAAATTTTTATTTTATAGAAGTTTTAGTTTTCATTCCTATTAGTATGACCAACAAAAGCATGTTTTCTTATGCTATTGTTCATTGGTAATTTGCATTTCTTCTTCTGTAACTGCCCACTTACATCCTTTGATGTCCAGTCTGATGTTAAATAATAGTAATGAGAGTGGATATCGTCGTTTTTTCCTAAATTTACTGGGAATTCCTCCAGTATTTCTCCATGAGTATGATTTCTACTGTTAATTGCTGATTTAAAAAAAAAACCTTTCAAATTAAGCAAAATTTAAAAATTTCCAAGTTACTAAATTTGTTCCCCAGAAATGGATGTTGAACTTCATCAAATGGCCTTTCTAGCATCTATAATATACTTTCTCTCTGTAATTACTGATGCAGTGAATTACTTCAATAGATTTCCAAACGTTGAACCGTCTCTGCATTTGTGAAATATGGCATAACGTTATTGTAATATTCTTCTAGATTAGATGGCTCTTTTTAATATTTTTGCTTCTATGTTCATTTATCAAATAAGTTTGTGAATTTTTTTTGTGGACCACTTTCAGAGCATTAATTGCTTATTTGTATATCTTTATCTATGCTTTGCAATAGCTTAAAAATCTCAATTTCTTGTGCTTTGAAGTTTGGAATGGATTTATTGCCCAAACATTTGAATCTTGTGCCTATGAGCCAGGGATGAGATGGAGGAGAAAGCTCTTTGACTATCTTTCTTTATAGTTTCTACCAGTTCTTGAATCCAAATTGCTATTTTTTTTCAGGAAGGTTATTCACATCTTTTATATTTTCAAATTCATTGGTATAAATGTATATTTAATATTCATTTTAAATGATTATTCATTATCTGAGTAAATACCACCTCATTACTGAGGTTGCATATATGTGTTGTCTTATACCGTCTTTTCAAAGAACTAGCTCTGGCAACAATATTTTTTATTTCCATTTCATTAATTTCTGCTCTTCATTAATTTCTTTATTCTTATTTCTTTAGTATTGCAATTTATCTGCCTTCTGAGACTGAATGTACAGCCCATGTATTTTGATTTTTTTCTTTTGAAAAATATAAAGGTTTAAAATGCCATTAATGAATATTAATCTATTATTACAACTGTGACATAATAACATCATAATTTCAGAGCACTGAAGAATAACAATTGAAAAGGTTTTTTTTTTACTACCCTTGTCTACCACATAGTTTTTTACTTTGCCTTTTTTTTTTTTTTTTTTTTGGTTGCATTGGGTCTTCCTTGCCACACGTGGGCTTTCTCTAGTTGTGGCGAGCAGGGGCTACTCTTCGTTGTGGTGCATGGGCTTCTCATTGCGGTGGCTACTCTTGTTGTGGAGCACGGGCTCTAGGCGCACAGGCTTCAGTAGTTGTGGCACGTGGGCTCAGTAGTTGTGGCTCGTGGGCTCTAGAGCGCAGGCTCAGTAGTTGTGGCGCATGGGCTTAGTTGCTCTGCAGCATGTGGGGTCTTCCCGGACCAGGGCTCGAATCTGTGTCCCCTGCATTTGCAGGCAGATTCTTAACCACTGCGCCACCAGGAGAGTCTTACTTGCCTTTTAACCTGAGTTTTTAGAAGAGTTTCTTTTTAAAAATGATTTCTTTGTGGTTATTTTACTGTCTGCCTTTGCTTTGCTTGTTTTGTTTTTACCATCTTTTAGTCATTGATTTTTTTGCCCTATTGCTTTTTAGGTTCGGGGTTTATACTTTGGGGAATTTATTGACATTTTTCTTTTCTCCTAATATGTAAACAATTTTTCGTGTGTGAATGTTTCATAGTCAACCGACTTCTAAGTGGAGCCAACTTTTAGCCAATTTCTATATTTACAATTTAAAAGAAAATAAACAGATAAATAGAAATATAATTTTAGATATATATTTTCAAAGCTATATCAAGAAAAATATATGCTAAGATTCAACATAGATTTTGATGGATCATTAAATTATGGAGTTCAGTGGTTCTCAGAAATTCTGAGCCCTTATCATTCTTCTACCTTCCTACCTAAGTCACTGGCACGGACTGAATTGTGTCCCTCCAAAATTCATAAGTCGAAATACTAAGCCCCAGTACTTCAGAACGCAACCTTATTTGGAGATAAGATCTTTCAAGAGGTGATTAAGTTAGAATGAGTTGATTAGGGTGGGGTCCTAATTCAATAGGGCTGGTGTTATTGCAAGAGGAAGAGACACCAGGGACCTGTGCACAGAGAAACAATGAGAAGGTGGTCATCTACAAGACAAGGAGAGAAACCTCAGGACTGGGAGAAAATAGTTCCTGTTGTTTAAGACAACCAGTCTGTGAGGTTCTAGTATGGCAGCCCTAGCAAACGAGTACAATCACCCATGGACCACAGTTCTCACCACACCTTTGTAACTGAGGCTAAGTGCATTTGCTACTCATTAGTCACACCTCCACTACTGCTTTTCTTGGGGTAGAGACACTCTTCTCAATACCCATGTCTTTATTAAATGTAGAAAAACAAATAACGGTCCAAGTTTGATCACTCATGTAACTTGTCTGTTCCCAGGAGACATGAACTCATTCCTTTAATTTATTCATCTTTCTCTCTGCTTGAAGTTCACCACACCCACATCTGAACAAACAGGTCAGTAGCTGGTCCAAGCCTATGAAATCAGGTCTCCTGATTCTTGTTTCAATGCCCTTCCCTACTCACTACACGACTCATTTTATAGACTCAATGATTTGTCTAGAGAATTTACTTTTCTCTATCTCTACAAATAGAACTGCATGATAGTTAAACAACTGTCCTTCAAGCTTTTGTGACAATGACCATTTCTGAAGTTCATCATAAGGTCTGATACCTTTTTATCTAGAAGGATTCAGTATTACTTCATGATAAATAATATAACATAGGAAGAAGGTATTCTTCATGGATATCTATACCTAAAATTCTGCAGGTTAATTCTCTTTTGGTGAAAAAGATTTCTCAGCTCTAAAATATTTAAAGATGTAGTCAAGGCAGGGAGAATATTGAAAGTTTAAAATTGAAATTCACTTGCTGCAGGAACTGCCTGTATTACCTTTAATGTTCCTTTGACTGAAAACCATTATATAATTATACAATAAGTCTTTGCACTGTGAATCAATGAAAGTCATATTAAGAAGCTTTCCTTTGAAGGGACTGAAATAAGAATGGGATTGTGAAAGAGAGGACAGGCGATAAAGTATTTGTTAATTTTTCCTCTTTAAAATAACTTTATTCTTAAAAGCTATTTTAAAACTTCATTAAAGATAATACAAATAAGTAAAAATACCCACCAATAATCTCACCATCCCCAGTAATAACCAATAATGCTAATTAAGTCTAATTCAATCTATGCATTTTCAGTCAGTGTTATATAGACATGTTATTTTCTATTGAAATTCTGTTTGAATTTGTGTTTTAGGTTGGATTTCCCTAGCAGAAGACCTTCAGACAAGTATTCGAGTGGTAGTAGTTCATTTTAGTGATGATGTCAGGAAACCTAGGTAGGAGAGCAGAAAAGTGAGACAGAAAAGGGGAAGCAGCCAGTGAAGCAGGTGTTACGCAGGAAGTGACCACTGTGGGCAACAGGAGCTGATCCCAAGGAGGAACTCTGGCTCCCACAGTCAGTATAGGACATGGGCCTCAAAGTTATCTCAGCAAAGTGGTGTTGACCTGGGCTACTTATACATGAATTCCGTCAATTACTAGGTCAGTGCTCATCCAGGGGCATAATTTTTCAGCACTTCTGGCCCGATAAGCACATGGATGAAAAAAACTCAAGCAAAGAGAAGTAGATGCTGGCAACTGGAGGGACAGCAAGCATACACCAAAATAGTGAGGGTGAAGGTATACAGCTGTGGTACCTGTAGCATCTACCATAATTGGAATATTGTTTGGTAACCTGCTGTATTCATTTATTTTACCTTGAATCATTTTCATGGTATTAAATGGTCTGAGTATGATACTGTCACTCCTTTTGGTTGCATTCTAGTCTATTGAATGACTACATCAATCTCTGATTGCTGGCATTTGGGGTTTCCTCTTTTTTATTATAACTGTGATAGACATTCTTGTGTTGAAATACTTTGTCCAACTATAGAAGTATCATTATTATAAATAGCCAGAATTTGAATTACTGCATCAAAGAATATGTAAAGTTGTATAGCTTTTGACTTGCATTGCAAAGCTGCTCTTTTGAAAGATTGCACAGATTTACACAATTAGCAATGTGTGTTATTTCTATTGTTTCCAGCCCAATTTTGAGCCAAAGGGTCAGGGCTGCCCCAAGAGCCATGGGGGTGATGCTGCCACTCCAGTGGACTTGGAAGGCAGAGCATCAAACCACAGAGAATTATTCTTGAGACTTAAAATCTAAAGCAGGGCTTCCCGGATGGTGCAGTGGTTAAGAATCCGCCTGTCAATGCAGGGGACACGAGTTTGAGCCCTGTTCCAGGAAGATCCCACGTGCCACAGAGCAACTAAGCCCATGTGCTACAAGCTCTAGAGCCCGTGATCCACAACTACTGAAACCCGTGCGCCTAGAGCCTGTGCTCCCCAACAGAAGAGGCCATGGCAATGAGAAGCCCGCGCACTGCAACGAAGAGTAGCCCCTGCTCACCACAACTAGAGAAAGCCCGTGCACAACAACGAAGACCCAACGTAGCCAAAAATAAAAATTAATTAATTTAAAAAGAAATCTAATGGAATTTGCCTTGCTAGGTTTGGGACTTGGTTGGAAGCTGTCACCCCATTCTTTCTTCCAATTTCTCCCTTTTTGGATGAGAATATTTATCCTATTCCCATCCACCATTTTATTCTGGAGGCACATAAGTTGCCTGGTTTCACAAGTTCATAGTTGGAGAAGAATTTTGCCTCAGGATGTACTGTATATTGATTCTCACCCATATCTGATTTAGATGATACTTAGATGAGACTCTGGACTTTAGACTAAATTTAGAGCTGATTTAAAAGTTTGGGGCACACTGGGGTGGAATGAATGTGTTTTGCATGAGAGAAGAACATGAACTTGGGTGGTGGGCAGGTGTGGATGCTTAAATTGAATTGTGTTCCC
>NW_021703778.1:57538633-57604222 GCF_005190385.1 Monodon monoceros | reverse complement strand
TCTCTCTCTCTCTCTCTCTCTCTCTCTCTCTCTCTCTCTCTCTCTCTGCCTGCCAGGTGAAGACACAGCAAGAAGGCAGCTGTCTGCAATCCAAAAAGAGAGCTCTCACCAGAACACAACCATGCTGGCACCCTGACCTTGGACTTCCCAACCTCCAGAACTGTGGAAATAAATTTCTGTACTTTAAGCCAGTCTACGGTATTTTGTTATGGCACCCTGAGCTGACTAATACACCTGGTTTAATTCCAAGTTTGACATTTGATGCCACGTAATCATGTACCTGCTAGTGCAGATATGTCAGCTGAGGGACAAGATAGCTGAACTGGAGGGAATATGGGGAGTTAGTGTGTGTGAACCTGAACAAATGCAAAGCAGGAGAGCACAGAGCTAGGCTCTCCCTTTTAACTCTCTTCCACAGACTACTCTGAGGTGTGATTCCCTTTTACAATCCTCTGGCAAGTGCTGAATGCCAAGTAAACATGCCCATTGAGCAACCTTCTGAGTCTGTTTCCAGCTCACTGTGTTTCATGTCTTTCTTTGCCTCTCTTCTCTTTCTTCCTCTATCTTACCACACACGTTTCCACCTCATTAGGCAGCAACATTTTGTTGCCTCAGGCTCTGCTTTCTAGAGAACCCAGAATAAAAACACATTTGATGAAGACATTATATATTAATTATAACAGAAAAAAAGTCCAATGAACTTATAGAAAACAAAAATAACATATGCAAAAATTATTGAATTGGGTCATTTTACATTTGAGATGGCTATTTGGACACCATTATCTTTTAGACTACAAGCAATAAAGTTTCCAATTATACCCTTGTATAAAAGCATGGTCTGAATAATAAAATATACTTAACTGGATTCATGACTTTTAGACAACTACCCAAATAATATGAATTATGACAGCGTAAACTTGGTGGGAGGTCTAAAATATAGAGTCCTTGAACAGATTCATGTTAATGTTTATCATTGACACAGATTTGAAAAACTAAGCTGAATGTGTAAATAATAGGAAATGGAGAGAAATATATAATATTATAAATTATAAAATTAAAATTCAAAATATTCTCATTCTATAATGTGAAGCATCTCCATCTTACAGTGAATGATAAATATATTGTCAAGGTCAATTTTAACAAAGATAAATCTAAAAGCCCCAAATTTTGGTTCAGAAATTCAAATGTATAAGAACTGGTTAGAAAGAACCTATTTCAGCAGCAAAGATTAAATCTAGGGATCTTAGTTGGTAAAAAAAAAAAAAAAAAACTCATGTGAACACCTTAAAGAATCGAATCCAGTCTTATATCCTATTATTAGGAGTACTTTGTCCAGATGATACAAAAGAAATAGTCTACCATTCTATGTTTTGTAAGACTGTTTTTTCAGAAATACTTTGTCCAGCTTTCGGAGTCAAGGAGAATTGGAACGTTGTCAAAACAGTCGACATATATAGGAAAATTAAGTCTGAAAGATTAAAGATCTGAAAAATGTCATATGAAAAATAAATGGTTGAAGGGACTAGGAATATTTAATCTAGAGAAGCAAAGACTCCTGGAGGATTTAACAGCTACCTTGAAATCATCAAAGGGCTATTATTAGAAAAAGATACAGACTTACAGACTTCAGGTCATTCTAGAGAAATTTCCAATGATGCTTTAGGTCATTCTAGAGAAATTTCCAATATGATGCCCAATCTTAAGTGGCGATGACCTCCTCATCATTAGAAGTATCCAAATAGAGGTTGGCTGGCCATTTAATTCAGATGTTATCACTATGCAGTATGAGTAGAATAGTGGAACAATGGCCTCTAAGGCTCCCTTTAACGCTAAGCTACGTGCTAGAGGATCCTCAAAATATCCTCCTTTAATTTTGAAACTTTGTGAATCATTATCATGTGAGGCTCACCTCAGTAAATTATTTTTTAAGTAATGAAAAAAGTCCCACAAATTTTCAAAACTTAAGACAACTAGTGAAGTATTTCATACAATTGAACAAAATATATATATTTTTAAATGTCATGGGCAACAAGAAAGCATTAATATTCAGGCAGAGACTATGCACAGTGCTGATATAACTAGCAGAACTGAAATTTGGTTCAGGTGGGGAAAAACATGTCTGAATTTTTAATTAAAGTTGAGGCTATCACAACTAGGGTGGGGATTTCAAGGGGCAAGAGGGTAGCACAGGGATTTCTCGCCCTAAATATCAGAGAATGACAAAGCCAAGGGCATGTGTATAACCCAAAAACCTAGGTCACCAAATCCAGGAGTGGAATCAGAAGCATTTTGCAATAGAAAGACATCACAAACAGCTATCAGAAATGAAGTATGACGCCAAGACTCTGGCCAGGGAGATAAAAACAGGGTCTGGGTAATAGCCAAGAATTGTATTCCCTGGATGCCCATTTAGAAGTTTTCTGAGATTGGAAGCTCATAGCATGAAAAATTAAAAATCAATGAGACTGAGGAAGATAATTTGTTTTATAAACTGTTTTTCTCAAGTATATGAGATTATAACCTTCCTTTTTTTGTGGGGGGGTGTGGGGTATTTATGTATCCTTTTATAAAATAATGATAATTGCAAATTTTGTTTTGTTCTGTCTAATGCTCTCACTGGCAACAGGGAGTACTAACAAACCTGGGCCAACCTCTTCATTTGTTTTCCTTTTAATTTCACCAGTCTGTGAAATTTAAAAATTGGGAAACACCTGGCTCAGAACATCAGTTTGTGTTTGCAGTTTGATTTTGTGAGGCAGTCAGGGTGATATGTTTAGACTAAAAAAGAAGTTTGAAAAGAATCAATTCATCTGGTAAGTGCAATCAATAAGTGTACAAATTATTTCCTACATGTCACAAAGCTTTATTAATTTTCAAATATTCAGATTTTTTAAAAACATAAGAATATTATAAATACTACATAGGGTTCTTTTTCATTCCATTTTGTTTTACTGTGTTCATTAACTGCTTTGATGAATGCGTGGTAACTGGCTTTATTGTTCTGCGAGTAGTACATGCTCATTTACAGCACTTAGGTGAGGACAAAAATTAAAGTTAATCATTTTCAGTACTTAAATTTAGCAGACAAACTATTAAACATCATTACCCACATATACTTCTTTTTTTATATATAAACTTATTGATTTGTTTTTATTTTTGTCTTCGTTGCTGTGCACGGGCTTTCTCTAGTTGTGGTGAGCAGGGGTTACTCTTCGTTGCGGTGCGTGGGCTTCTCATTGTCATGGCTTCTCTTGTTGCAGAGCATGGGCTCTAGGTGCACGGGCTTCAGTAGTTGTGGCACACGGGCTTAGCTGCTCCATGGCATGTGGGATCTTCCCAGGCCAGGGCTGGAATCCATATCCCCTGCATTGGCAGGCGGATTCTAAACCACTGTGCCACCAGGGAAGTCCCCACATATATTTCTAAATGCATAAGAACTTAATATTTGAATCTCAAATAAAATGTACCTATGGCATAAAATTATAGTTTAAATCATGCAACTGTGACTGAATCCTGCTGGGTACTTATTCCAACCACCGTATCAATTCTTTTGAAGATTAAAATAAATCATTAATATGAACTCTATGTATACTTACATTTGTAAAATTTAAGAGGCAGTATGTTAGCCATTGGGCCACAGATAAGCATTATTTTTCTGAGCCTGTTTCCAAATCTCATTATGAGGAAAAAAATAAGATAATGTACAATACACAACTGTGACTTACTTTTATCACTGAAAATTATAAATTTTCATGTCATGTCACAATGCTAAAATAAAATCAAGCATAATTTAACTTATAATACTCCTAAGAAAATAATTCAAAATGCATACCAGGGCTTCCCTGGTGGTGCAGTGGTTGAGAGTCTGCCTGCCGATGCAGGGGACATGGGTTCGTGTCCCTGTCCGGGAAGATCCCACATGCCATGGAGCGGCTAGGCCTGTGAGCCATGGCCACTAAGCCTGCGTGTCCGGAGCCTGTGCTCCGCAACGGGAGAGGCCACAACAGTGAGAGGTCCGCATACCAAAAAAAAAAAAAAGTCTTACAGTGTTTTACATTGTTATCTTCAGTTCTCATTGTGTGTAAATATGCTATAAAACAGAGTTCCAATTGATAGAATACTAGATAATATATTGCCCACTCTTATTTCCATCTAACCACCAATACTAGATGTACATATCAAAAATTAAAAAATTAAAATATGACATAACGTTCATATGAGCATAAAAATACCATTTCTGCAAGAGCTAAATTAGAAGCCCTAAAATTATATGTGTCATTCTCTTATACTAACATGTTCCAAATTAAGAAAACAGCATGTTAAGTATAAATCTTAATTTATGAACTGCCTTTGGGAATGAAATAAATTCTGGGTGACTAAGTTTCTTTAAAAATAACTTTGCATTTATTATTTTAAGCAGTATTGAAGAAAACCTTCACACCAGCTCACCACCATACTTTCAGTCTGATAATGCAAGTGTCACCCAAAAAAAGCTAGTTTATCATATGACATTTATATTAAATCCTTTCATTTTTCACATAATTTTCCCCCTAATCCTCTGCCAAAATACGAGGAAGAAATATAATCTTTTCTCTGCATAATTTTCCCCCAGCAGACTGCCATTGCCAGCAGCAGTAGATTAATAACAGATGCTCAGTGACTCTTGGAGTCTTACTGGTGTTAGGCAGCACAGAGCCTAAGGTTAACACAGAGGTCACAGGTCCTTCTGCTCAAAAGACCTACAAAAGTATTTTGCTAGATCTCCCTTCCATGAAACTTAAAAAATGTAATGTCTTCTCTCAGATTTATGAAAATTCCCAGGAGTTTATGGTCACAAATCTGACTCCAAGCTTCTTTTCCCAATACTAACTCAGTTTAGAGAAGCATTTCCGTTTCATGCATGTTATTTTTGTTCTGCCTGGTGCCAATCCAAATGTAGAAACCAATAGTCTTCCTTAATTTCTACAAAATTTCTACGAAACAAATGGTCTTTAATTTCTACAAAATTCTACAGAATTCATTGACTCAGTTTTTTGTGTGTCTAGCAAATTCTACTAAAGATGGGAGGTATTAGAAATATTTACATTACAGAAACACAAACAACATTTTTTATTATTAGGCGGTCTCTTTTCTCAAATACCTTCTCCTTCCTTAGTCTTCTTGTCTCCCCCTTCCTTCTCCTCCTTATTACGAATTCGCAACTTTAAAAAATGTATAATTGTGGCTCTTGCCTCCTACCCTACTAGTTTCCCTCCATTCTAGCTTCCATTTTTCCTCTTCTATGCTCTTTCCCCTATGCTATTTCTTCTTTGTCCCTCAAGGGAGTAAAATAGAAATAACTCATTTTTTAATGCAAATTAGTTCAAATTCCTCTTAACAATACTGCCTATTACAGTGACTCTAAAAGCAACATCAAAGTAATTCATTTAGAATTCAAAAGTGTTTCTTAGTTTAACGGTCCCCATCTAGACTTCAAAATTACTTGGAATAATAAAACCTTGAGTCGCTATGATTCAAATATCCCCTGCTAAATGACCTTGATAGGGAATAAATTCTCTGTAGATGACTTCAGGCAAGTAATTCCTACCAAAAATTACACGTATCTCAGAGAGTTAGAGAGATAAGCCAGTTAGAGGCACAGCATATAGGCAGAAATCAAGGTTCATGAACCCTGGATGTGCTTATATCTGTGTTCATCTGAATCAGATATTCTTACTTTTCCTTTGTATGTGCAAACAGTGAGTTGCAGGGAAAATTAGTTATTAAGATTGTGCTTTAAAGTTCCGATGAGTTCTTCAGCAATTTACTCATATATATATATAAGAACTCTTTTGTCTATTGCATTACAAGCAACCAAAAAAAAAAAAAAGCAGGCAAGTTGATTACCACTTTCAAGCATGAAGGACTATCATGATTCAGAATTAACCTTTCTGGTTGTCATAAACAACCAGAAAACTAGAAAAATATATGAAAAAAAAACTATTTGCAGATATTGGACTGCAGGTAGTATAGGACCATGATGCCAGAGAGAAGTAAAACAAATGAGGTAAACCTTATAATTTCCCATACTTTCTGCCTTGATGTAACTTCCAGACAGCAGAATAGAAAGGGATGATCTGAAAAGTCTAGAGAAAGAGCTCAGATTTCAGGAAGGTAGAAGTGTCTAAAATTCCCAAGGCAGAATACCTGAGAGGAAAAAGCTATGCACAGAAAGTGTTCTATAAATTTATTTTGGGGTCACTAAGTTTGTGGCTGAATAGCAATCTGTGCACATGGGTGGGGAAATCCCATGGGGCCAAACTAGGAAAAACTTCTAGAGAAAGAACAATTTCAGAAAGCTGTAAGATGAGAAATTCCCAGAGCTCACATAGGGCCTGGAATTATTCAGGTTGGCAACAGCAAGAGTAAATGGCCTCAGTGAACACAAAGTGTATTCATTAGAAACTACACAGAGGCCAGACATTAGAATTGGGGCTAAAGTAAAGGCTATTCTATCTGTACTCACGCTAAAGGGACTTTAAAACGAGCTTCAGGGGCTTCCCTGGTGGCGCAGTGGTTGAGAGTCCGCCTGCCGATGCAGGGGACACGGGTTCGTGCCCGGGTTCGGGAAGATCCCACATGCCGCGGAGAGGCTGGGCCCGTGAGCCATGGCTGCTGAGCCTGTGCTCCGCAACGGGAGAGGCCACAACAGTGAGAGGCCCGCGTACCACAAAAAAGAAAAAAACAGCTTCAAAATGATCAAACTGATATATGAGTTAACCTTATTATCTGCCAGAACAAATTCCAGCACTCTTTACAGGAAAGCAACAAAACCTCAGAAAAATAATAGAGAAAATCAATCCAAAAGATGAATATAAACCTCTAGATAGACTGATCAAGAAAAAGGAATGAGGGACTTCCCTGGCAGTCCAGCGGTTAAGACTCCGCACTTCCACTACAGGGGGCATGGGTTTGATCCCTGGTTGGGGATCTAAGATCCCACATGCATGTGGCCAAAAAGAAAAAAAGAAAAAGGAATGAAAGAGAGCGAGAACTTGAATTACCCCATGTCAGTGATAGAATGAGAGGATATCACTAGAGACCCTACAGATACTAAAAGTGTAATAAGTTATGAACAACTTCATGACCATTAATATGAGAATTTAGATGAAAAGTCATGTGCCCATCCTCAACCAATCACTTTAAGGTTAGAGAGTGTTTTGATTGGCCCAATTTTGGTTACATGTTTACCTCTCTCTTTGAGGGTTCTGATTCACTCAAACCACATGGATTATGCATTTAAGAGAGGTACTGACAATGTTTTCTTAGGCCAGTCTCCCAAGACAATAGAAATAAAAAAAGTAAACAAATTGGACCTAATCAACTTATAAGTTTTGCACAGCAAAGGAAACCGTAAAAAACAAACAAACAAACAAAACCAAAAAACAACCTATGGAAGGGGAGAAAATATTTGCAAATGATGTGACAGACAAGGGCTTAATCTCCAAAATATACAAACAGCTCATACAACTCAACAACAACAAAATAACCCAATCAAAAAACGGCAGAAGACCTTAATAGACATTTCTCCAAGGAAGACATACAGATGGCCAGTATGCACACGAAAAGACGCTTAACATCATTAATTATTAGAGAAATGCAAATCAAAACTACTATGAGGTACCACATTATACCGGTCAGAATGGCCATTATTAAAGTCTACAAATAAATGCTGGAGAGAGTGTGGAGAAAAGGGATCCCTCCTACACTGTTGGTGGGAATGTAAGTTGGTACAGCCACCATGGAAAACAGTGTGGAGGTTCCTCAGAAAACTAAAAATAGAATTACCATATGATCCACCAATCCCACTCCTAGGAATATACCCGAACAAGACTATAATTCAAAAAGATACATACAGCCCTATGTTCATAGCAGCACTGTTCACAGTAGCCAAAACATGGAGACAACCTAAATGTCCATCAACAGATGAATGGATAAAGATGTGGTACATATATACAATGGAATACTGCTCAGCCATAACAAAGGTTGAAAGAATGCCATTTGCAGCAACATGGATGCAACTAGAGATTATCATACTAAGTGAAGTAAGTCAGAAAGAGAAAGACAAATATCATATGATATCACTGATATGTGGAATCTAAAATATGGTACAAATGAACCTATCTACAAAACAGAAACAGAATCAAGACACAGAGAACAGACTTGTGGTTACCAAGGGGTGGGGAAGGGAGGGAGAGGGATGGACTGGGAGTTTGGGGTTGGTAGATGCAAACTATTACATTTAGAATGGATAAACAAGGCCTGAATGTACAGCACAGGGAACTATATTGAATATCCTGTGATAAACCATAATGGAAAAGAACATACAAAAAGAAGGTATATATGTGTATAACTGAGTCACTTTGCTATATAGCACAGATTGGCACAACATTGTAAATTAACCATACTTCAATAAAAAAATGTTTTTTTAAAGAGAGAGGTACTGAGTAGGCAAAGAAAACATACGTCTACTCTACAACAATTGTCCATGTTTAACCTTACCATTTCATCTTCTGCATTTGTATCATTGGATAGTCACTGTTTTGAAGTGAATTTCTCCATGCCTAAAGGCCACATCCTTCCTACTTAGGAAGGATGTAAGAAATTAGCCAATGAAATGCCTTGCCTAGTTCATGCTCCATAATCTTTCCAGGGGCCTTTGACATCTTCCACAGTTCTTGACACAAACTGATAACTGGTGAAAGTTAAAAACCTGCAAGTCCAGCTCCATCCAAAATCTAGGATCAATCTTGAATTTGGTCAATGGAAAATTAAGAAATTTAAACATTTTAGCATGAAATCTCTACAGCTAATTGTTGTTTTTTGACCTTGGGTTCATGTACATCTTTCATATGCATTTTCTTTGTTCTTGACATCGTGGCCCAGCACTGCACTCAAGTCCCTAGGGTCTAGGAAATGGCTCTACCTAGGTCTTTCTAGTACTACTATTCTAAACCCTCAGCTTTATAGTTGGGCCCTACCCCATGAGACTTGACTCCTCTGAGGACAGCTCATGTTCTCATAGTCAATGAGCCTTGCTCTCGTACTGAGACATTCCGGGATGTATCTGACTGTTCCTCACAGTCTAGATTTTATACATTACCAAGATATAACTAAAGGCTCTTCCTCAAAAAGCTTAGGATTATTAAATGACCTACCTTCCTGGAAATTTTATTTCTGAAAATAAATTGAATTAGGATGTAAGAGTATGAAACTTTTGTACAACTGAAACATTTTTTTTTAAATTTGTCATTCTTTAAAACTACCTAGGGGACTTCCCTGGTGGTGCAGTGGTTAAGAATCTGCCTGCCATTGCAGGGGACACTGGTTTGATACCTGGTCCGGGAAGATCCCACACGCCGCGGAGCACCTAAGCCCGTGCACCACAACAACAGAGCCTGTGCTCTAGAGCCCAGGAGCCACAACTACTGAGGCTGCGTGCCACAACTACTGAAGCCTGCGTGCCTAGAGCCCGTGCTTTGCAACAAGAGAGGCCACCGCAATGAGAAGCTCGTGTACCACAACCAAGAGTAGCCCCCCCTCGTTGCAAAGAGAGAAAGCCCGCGCACAGCAACAAAGACCCAACACAGCCAAAAATAAAATAAATAAATTTATTAAAAAACAAAAAAACTACCTATGGGGCTTCCCTGGTGGCGCAGTGGTTGAGAGTCCGCCTGCCGATGCAGGGGATGCAGGTTCGTGCCTCCGTCCAGGAAGATCCCACATGCCGCAGAGCGGCTGGGCCCGTGAGCCATGGCCGCTGAGCCTGCATGTCCGGAGCCTGTGCTCCGCAACGGGAGAGGCCACAATAGTGAGAGGCCCACGTACCGCAAAAAAAAAAAAAAAACTACCTAAAAATGTCTTAAAGAAAATGACTATCTCTATATTAATGCATGAATATTCCTGGCTTTGGCTACGAGGGCAGACTAAAACACAATTTCATTTGATCTCCATGCCACTCTGCAAGGTAAATACTAAAACTCTCTTTTCATAAATGTGTAAATTAAGTAACTTGACGAAGTTCATAGATTATTGAAATTCAAACTAAGTTTGTAACACCACTAATTTCATGGATTTGTTATTATAAAAATTATTAAATAAGATACATGTAAACAAACCAAAAAAGAGACTACCATAAAATTTTAATTCTATTTAAACAAATGAAGAGCATCACTAAATGCTATGGACTGAATGTTTGTACCCTCAAAATTTCATTTGCTGAAATCCTAACCCCCAAGGTGGTGGTATTAGGAGGTGGGGCCTTTGAGATGTGATTAGGTCTTGAGGGAAGAGCCATCATGAATGGGATTAGTGCCCTTATAAAAGGGAACCCAGAGAGATTCCTTGTTATTCTGTCATGTGAGGACACGATGAAAAGATGGCTGTGTATGAACCAGAAAGCCAGCCATCATCAGAAACTGAGTAAGCCAACACTTTGGTATTGGACTCCCCAGCCTCCAGAACCGTGAGAAATAAATTTCTATTGTTTATAAGCCACAGAGTCAATGGTATTTTGTTATAGCAGCCCAAACAGACTAAAACAACTGATCGCATGCATTCATTAGTTATAGCTTCTAAACGTCATCAAAAAGCAAAGATCAGATGAAATCATTTCAGTATAAGGATTCTGGCCAGTAAAGGAATGATGGTGCTGACTGCAAATAAATGTCAGTTGGATCTGCTACAGTTCAAATATGTCTCATTAACGGGACCTAAAAGATCTCCTTGAATTCAGGACATTATGGGAAATAAAAATATTTATTAATAGAACTTCACCACCTCATGGACTGAATCACACACAGTTCACTGACAGTTATAGTAAGCATAAATATATACAAATACACAATTAATATAGTTACAACTACTTATATTGAGCTTTTCATCCTCAGAACAGTGTTTGGCATACTGTAGACGTTTTATAAATCCCATGAATGATTAAAACACTAAATGCATGATGAAATAACATGCTCTGATATTAAAAAACAACTCTGTATTACAAGACTTTGTTGAAGGCTGTAGGTAAAGTGTGACTTCTATAATCCCTTCTTAATCCCTTCTTAATCCCTTCCATAATCCCTTCTTCTATGATTCTAGTTGTGTAGTTGAGTACTTTTTACCTATTTGTCTGTTCCATATTGCTCTAAACTAAACATTCTGTCATCAGTTTTTATATGATCAGTTTAGAGAGCTTTCTCTGAGATTGCTTAAACCTGTCTATATATCAGTCTTGCTGCTTCATCACCTTCATACACCTGAATCATGTTAAGTCAATATGACCTGAGAAAGTCAAACACCAAGAGAGTGGTGACAAGCACTCTCTTCCTGGCTAAATTCTAGACAGGCTTCTATCAACTCAAGGCCATGTCCCTCGGTTAATGTGTCCAGCTCCTTTAAAATGCCTGCTTGAGAAAGCTCACTGCTACCAAAAGAATTTGCTGATTGTTTCAATCAAAACCTCACTATGAGCTTATCGCCTTTTTCTTAGAGAATTTACTTTAGAAAATTCACAGTTGTAAATCTTTTCTCTATACCTTTGAGACTGGTCTTCTACAACCCAGGAATGTCTTTCTCAAGGACCTGGAAACCCTCCCTTTGAAATGTGATCATCAAGAAAGATAGGGCCCCTGGCTTCCAATCTCAGTGCAGGGTAGGAGCCTGACTTCCTTAGGTGCCAGTTAGCAAATAGAGCTAGCCTAATCACATAGATCAACCCCCTCCCCCCACAACATTCCTTTAGCACACTGTGGCATTTTAAAAGCCTTTCACCTTTTGCTTCAGCAAAGATGAGCTCAGTTTACACTGAAGTCTCTCCGATAATGCAGTAGCCTGAATAAAATCTGTCTTGCCACCTTCAACAAACATCCAGCTCTGTTTCTCTTTTATCATGGCCAAATGTCTTTGTCTCATATACAACCTTGCCTCCTACTTCACTCAGGAAATTTATATTACCAGCTTTCTGATTCCTGATCAACATACTTGTGTACACTAAGACACAATTTTGGTCTTCTGATTTCAGAGGTGGCATCTTTCCAGTTCAAGGCTGCTACATTTACATAGCAATGGCATTTACTTATCTTTCTCTCAGCTGGGGCCTAACTTTATCAAGTCCTCCCTTTTATATATTACTTCTCCTTTAAACTGGCTTATTCTTCTTCTTCAACTATCAATATACATAGGGCCTTCCATTCTGAAAAGATTTTAAACTCTCCCTGATTCTATGGTCTCCTATTTTCATATTTCTTCTCTTTTTAGCCATGATTCTTCATTGAGTTATCTCCACTTTTCAACTCTCATTTTTTAATAACCACTCACTTATCATTTCACAGAAATAAAGCCTCTCAACAAATATCATGGAATTGCTCGCACTAATTACTATAAGCCTCCTAAATGCTGATCTCAAGGGAAAGTTAACAGGCCCTATTTACTGGGTTTCTGTGTTGCATTTATTTATTTATTTTTGACTGTGTTGGGTCTTCGTTGCTGTGCACAGGCTTTCTCTAGTTGCGGTGAGTGGGGGTTACTCTTCGTTGTGGTGCACGGGCTTCTCATTGCAGTGGCTTCTCTCATTGAGGAGCATGGGCTCTAGGCTCACGGGCTTCAGTAGCTGTGGCCCGCAGGCTGTAGAGCTCAGGCTCAGTAGTTGTGGCACACGGGCTTAGTTGCTCCACGGCATGTGGGATCTTCCCAGACCAGGGATCCAACCCATGTCCCCTGCACTGCCAGGCAGATTCTTAACCACTGCACCACCAGGGAAGTCCCTGTGTTGCATTTAAATATGCAGAACATTAACACATTCATGAAATGTTTCACTTACTCCCTTGACTCTGTGAAGCAATACACTTTGCCTTCATTTTCATTCTCTTTCAAGAACTCTTCTTTCTCCACATACATATAACAAATAGCCTTCAAACTTCTAACCGTGGTCCAATTCTCATCCATTGAACCCTCTGTGAACAATATGACTAGACTCATAGTTTTTTACTTATTGTAAAAAATTAATTAATTAAATGCAAGCAAATAAACTAAAAAAAAACTTAGAGAATCCACCTTAAAAGGTTAATTGCATTTACCAAGTAACTGACCTCAATACATTGTCGAGAAATAGAAATATTAAAATGGCAACAGAAAATTCAGCTGAGAAACATCTAAAGGGCATGTGACATCAAAGTCAGAGATGGCTGAATTTTGACCATTCTAGTTATGAGCAAAATTCTAGTTATTTAGCCAGTTTTAATTTATGAGTATACTGATGATTCTGGTATTCAGAATTATTTTCAGTTTCAAATGATAGAAACCCAACTGAAATTGGTTTTAAGCAATAAATCAGCTCACTTAATTTTTGAAAAGTTAAGGAGCAGATGTTTGAGTTCAAGCTGTCAAAGCGTGCCATGTCTCTTTCTCAGATCAGTTTCTCTATGTGATAGGGACAGAGTAAAGGGTCAAAGTAGGTAATTAAATAGTTAACCGCACTAGGAGATTGTAAGTAAAGAAAAAAAGTATGGGAGACCCCTGTAAGTTAATGATCACTCAAGAAAGCAAGCTTGCCTAGCAACAATCCATGTAACAGAGGCACGAGACATGCCCCAAAACAATAAAACATTGGTGGCATAAGATCCACATCCTGCCAAGTGAGCTCAGTAAGTTAGTGATCCCTAGGACATGCTCTCTGCACACATAAAAAATAATTCATGGAAAGGTGACATTTCAAAGTGAAAGATCCTCATTGTACTGAGACCTGAAATAATTTCTCCATAGTGCTATGACACTCCAGCTTCACCATGTAGGGACAAGAAAACTCCCCCATCTGACATAGAGGAGGAACTAAGGATGGAAGCATGGTGTCTACTCAAGAATGAGGAAGAAGGTGGTCTTTTCCCGCTCCCCACGTTTCTTTTGATTATAAAACTGTAGCCTACTAAGTTCTTGGGACATGGCACCCTTCCACCGCCCTCTTGTAAGCCTCACGAGCATCCTACTGTAATAAATTACTTCTTATATATCACTTTGCCTCTCGCTGAATTCTTTCTGCACTGAGACATAAAGAACCGGAGCTCCTCAGAGCCCCCTGAAATGCCACCCAGCAGTTTCATATGTATCAACTTCATTTTCACGCTGAATATCCTCAACTGGTAATCAAAGTATGGTCAACTCAGGTTTATATCTTATCAGCTAAGCACCTATACCTGAAAGAGAGTGTAGTTCTTTCAATATATTCAACAGAAGTTTCAAGAAGGGTTCTCAACAGCCTGGTCTGTGTCATGAATCCATCCAGGATCATTTTCGATGACCAGAGGGTCACAAGTTCTGAGTCACAATCTCAGTCAAAGTTTGAGAAAATTGTTAGCCTGGATTAAGGAAAGTGGAGAGTAGTTTCCTCAAAGGTAAATCAGGGTGCTGTGTTGTCAAAAAACTAACCTATGATGATACCTGGAAAGTCTTGTTTTATCTTCTCAACAACAGAAATTATTCACATCTTATGAAGGATAAACCAACATTCAGAGGGAATAAATTCAGTCACATAGTAAAAAGCAGGATTGGACTTTAGTTTCTATTTTCCACTCTAAAGTCAACATTCTTTCCACTATTCAATGCTTCCGATTCTCCTGCTCAATGGAAATCAGAGACCCCACATTTTTCAGAGGAAAGAAAAGCACTTTACTTAAAGCTTCAATTTATGCAAATGCAAGTATATAGTTCTTAATTCTCATGTTCTCACTTACCAGATTATTACAATGTACATCAAACTAGAAAGAGGTACTAAGACAGTCACAGAGTCAATATTTTAATGAACAGTTTTATGCCCTTACCCTGGCTTTAATATACATAAAAATCTTCCTCAAATGGTCTAGAAATTCTTCCTATCTTGATCTTGCCATAGTCTACAGGTAAGAAGCAGCATCCTCTGTGCAAAGCTTAATGTCATTAACATCACCATAGCAACACATCCCTGCAATGTGGAGACGCAAATTTTTTCCTGAATGTTAATCAGCGGCAGTGACCATCTTATTTACTATCTCTGGCAAGTAGTGCAGATCCACCTAAGACCACTAACGAACTTCTGGTGCTTGTTTCCACTAAATAAGACCATACGATTTTATTAAGAAAATAATTTTTCCCAAACCAAAATCTGAAACCTTCTATTCCTAGAGCCTATCATGGGATGTACACATTTATCAAGTGTACTCTAAACTTTTTTTAACTGCATTCAGGTTATATTTCCACATATTGGTTCCCAGATAACTTTTTTTTTTTAACTGACTCCTTTAAAGGCTATTGGTTGCTGAAAGATTTATGCTTAATAAAAATGTCTTGAGAAAGAGGATGTGAAATGAGTAAGAAATAAGAAAATCCATCCAAATTATATTTTAAATAAGTAAAAACGCATATTTTTCAGGCAAACCTATGGTTGGAGCTCTCAGGACTCATTTAAAAGGAACAAGAGTTCATTTTATTGAGAGAGGTAAAAGTGTAGTGGAAAAAACACAACTCTGGAGTGAAATAAACTGCTATTTAAATCCTAGAGATGTTAGAATGGTTTAATATATAAAATCAATAGGTATAATTTTCCAATGAAGTTTGAAGAAGAAAATGATATAACCATGTCAACAGATAAGTTAAAGTATTCAATAAAATCTAACATCTACTCCATAAAAATAAAGTCTAGAAGAGAACTTACTCAAACCTGATAAAAACATACCTACGAAAACCTACACTAAACATTATAACTAATGATAATAAAAATTATTTACAATCAAGAACGAGGGCTTCCCTGGTGGCGCAGTGGTTGGGAGTCCGCCTGCCGACGCAGGGGACGCGGGTTCATGACCCGGTCCAGGAAGATCCCACATGCCGTGGAGCGGCTGGGCCCGTGAGCCATGGCCGCTGAGCCTACGCATCCGGAGCCTGTGCTCCGCAGCGGGAGAGGCCACAACAGTGAGAGGCCCGCGTACCAAAAGAAAAAAAAAAAAAAAAGAACGAGACAAGTATGCTTGCAAATTTGCTGGTATGAAATGTCTTCCAAGAAAATAATAAATGAATGAATGAATGAATGGCATAATGTGTGATGATTTTATGGAAAAATTATAAAACTTTAGTGAAGTATTAAAGAAGACAAATAATGGGTAAACATATTCTACTTATAGACATGAAGGTAATATTTACAGATATTGATCCTTCCCAAATTGATCTATAAATTTATGTAATTCCGATCAAAATCCTAACAAGAAATTTTCATAGAAAATAAGCTAATTTAAAAAATTTTATAGAACAGCAAGAAACAAAAAAAAAAGAAGAAAAATATTCCAAAAACTGATGATTAAAGAAGGGGAACATTACCCAACAAAATAGCAAGATTTATTAAGCCAAATTAGAGAGCTGGTAGTAATTCATTGATTTAAATGTTATACACTCATTTTTTTAAAAAATAAAACAGACCAATAGAACACAATCTAGAACTCAGAATCTGACCAACACTCGTGAAGAAATGTGCTCTCTAACAAAGATGGCATTGCAAATCAGTGGGGAAAGGGTAAACTATTCAGTAAATGGTGCTGGGGGAAAACTCCATATAAAAAAGTGAATCTGGATTCCCTACCTCACACTATACATAAAAACCAATTCCAGTTATATTAAACATGTAAATACAAAAGTAAAAATGCTAACTTTCAGAAGAGACTGTCATCTCCCTCTCCTGCTGTCTCTGAAAGCCATCTGTGTGCTAGTTTGGTGCTGCCTGCCACCTCTTTTGTAAAACGGCAGCTAAAACTACTCCAGCATTCACCTTGGCCAATAAAAAGCCCATGTGTGGAGCCAAGACTGAGAACAAGGATCAAGTTAATTTGAAGTGGCAAGGCAGACACTGCAGTGCAGTTTAAAATTAAAATGTTTATACCACTTAGTAGACTAATGAAAACATATTGTGAACAACAGGGCTTTTCAATAAGGCAGATCAGCTCCTGATTTGGTGGGCAGCCAATCAATAAAACAGACACCCCTGCAGAGCTAGAAATGGAGAATGAAGACATCGTCAGTGTGTTCCAGCAGCAGCCAGAGGGTGTCTAGTAAACGGAGAAAGTGCTTGCTACTTTTTTCTAGACCTGTGCTCCCCGGTAAGGCAATGTATTCTAAATTAAAAAACCACGATTTGGTTTCAACACACTCTGACTGCTATGGTAGGTTTTCTTTAGTCTTTTATTTTCCCCTTCTTGATTCATTTTAATTGTATATAAATAAGTAATATATGCAAACAGGTACACTGCATTTTATTTCCCAAATAGACAATGAAATGCAAAGCAGGGAATAAAAAGTGTTACTCAGCTCTTATAAATTCTGATATAACCTTTACTCCTTTAAGCTTTTGTAATTAGTCCCTTGCAAATAAACCCTGTTCAAATTATCCTAATTTGAGTGAGACATCTGTTTTCTCAGACTCTGATTTATACACCCATTTTTCCCAGGCTTGGTACCAAATCAGAATGTCTGGTGGCAAAATCTGTATGATTGTCTGCTGGTTGGTGTAATCTGTTCTGGCTGAGGTCTGGGATTCTGAATCCTCAGAGAAGAGACCAGAATTAGATATAACGCCCTAAGTGAGTTTCTAGGAATTAGGAAGAGAGGTAATGAAGTGAGTTTGGGGGAACCACAGTTCTATACATAGGCATATATTCACATAAAACCTACATGTAATCTATAGGTAACCAAATGGAAGCAAGCATATTATAAACACCTATTTATTCTGGCAACAAATTTCTTACTTTCTTGCATAAACTTGAAATTTTATACAAATAAACTTTCTGGTTGTGCATGAAGACATTTGTTAATAATAAGAAATTTATTTGTGGAGTAAAGTGTAAAATCTTATTGTTTATATATTTTAACATAAAAATATGAAAACTAACCAAAAATTTTAAAACTTAAGATGCTATATTTCTCTGTTCTAAAGGTCTCTTTAACTTCAGGCATTGAAGATGATATAAGCTCTGTGGTTGCAAGGTCAGAAGCAAGGATATCAGACCCAGGAAGTTTTAGTTCCTGAATGGCTTGTGAACTTCAAGATCCTTAAGCATGCTGATCACATCTAGGAGGATTTGTTTTGCTGTGTTATTTTTCTTTGCTGTCAGATCATTAGCAGTATTTAAATTGTATTTCTTAAGCACTCTGCTCTTCTCCAGCCTGTGTATTTTTTTAATTTGTTTCTAATATAAATGACAGAAGACATTTCACAACCCAGCTCCAACTACTTTCCCAGTGTCATCTCTTGTTTATCCACCTAACATCCCTTCCCCAGACTCTCCCTGCTCCTGGTACAGCCAAACCTCAATACTTCCATTGCGGGCCACGTCACTCATCTTTCTTACCTGTGTAGTACATCATGTCTCCTTGTCTGGAAAGCTCTCCCTCTCTTTTTCACTAAATCCTTTCCTAGCAGCTGCCCCTTGATATTTTCCTTCCGCTCCTTTTCACGTGGAATTGTCCTAGGGTTCCTATATATGATGGAACCAGCAACTCCTTCCTTCTTCTCTATATCCTGTCCTGGGCAGGTATTGTCTGCTCTGCCCTGATATATCATATTGGCTTTTAAGTCAACATGCCACACATGTTGTGAGAACCAACTGTACGCTAGGTACCCTGCTAAGCTCTGGCAATACGAAGATTGCCGGGGTGACAGAGTAGAGAAGGTGGGAAACAACAGTGACCCAGCAAAGAAGCACATTACAACGGTCCATCCTGGAGGCATATGCAAAAGGTTACAAGTACACAGATGCCGTCAACAAGCAAGATGATGAAAGGCCATGCCCAGTGGGCAGGAAGGAGTGAAAGACATTTCCTGCTGGTCCCAGTCTGCAGTCTACCATTGCAAAGTCACATTCATACAGTTTCTTTTCATTTGGGAGAGAAGACAAAAAAGTATCTTAGAGCAAGTAGTGTTTTCTGGTGGATACCAATCTTCCTGCAGCCCTTTTCAGAACACACAAGAGCCCCCTCTGTGGCTACATCAAATCCCCTATGACAGGGCTCACTGCACTAGCTCTCTCTCCTTCCTAGCACGTGGTATAGCTGCAATTTTGAATTTTTCAAAACTTGATTGCTTGATGATTTTCTATAATGCTGAACGGAACAGCCACAAGGCCAGGTCTGTGCTTATTTTTCCCATCTTTGTATCTTCAGCACCTATCGCAATGCCTGCCCTGTTAAAATGCTCAATAAACAGGTCTCAAAGAAGAGCCAATAAATAATAATACTATTATCAGCTAAATAGCTACATAAATTTAGATACACTGTCTCATGTAACCCTTACAGTAACCCTATTTTAAATATTAGGTAACTCAGCCTTTGAGAGCTGGGAAATGGCAGGTTTAATATTTAAATTCGGGTTTGTCTTGCCTTGCTGAAACCACACTCTTAGCTCTACCATCGTAGGATAAGATCCATGTCCTTAATGAAAAAAGGGGAGATAGCCGATACAGCAAGTCTCCAGAAACAGCAGGAGCCGGAAACGACAGACAGAATGAAGGGTCATTTTTAGCAAGTCCATCTTGATACCAAATACAGAAATGCTGAATTCCTGCCACCTCCTATTCTACAATGACAAATTGGAAACCACTTAAATATCCAAAATAAGAAAACTGTTAAATTATGACACATCTGTGTGACAGAATACTCATCATTAAAAGTCATAAGAATACAGAAAATGCTCAAGATAAATCATTAGGTAGAAAAGGCAGGTTATAAAACAGCCTGTACACTATAATTCAATTTTCTTAAAGTACATATTGCATATGTTTTAACATACACACACACTCACATTTTAGAACAATATACACCAAAATGTCAATAGTGTTATGGGTAGTAGAATTATAGATTATTTTAATTTTCTATTTTTGATTTTTCCATATTTTCTATAATTATCACAGCCTACTTGAAAATTCTTGCAAGTATAATTTATGGTAAACATATAGGTAAAATAAAAGAAACTAAGCCAAAATGTTAATAGTGATTTTTCTCTGTATGGTAAAATAATGATTTTATTTATTAATAGTCTTTCTGTATTTAAAAAATTAAAGCAACAGAAGAGGTTTATAAGACTGAAACAAATTAAATTCCCCCTCAATATGCTTTGATAATACTCAAGTTGCAAATAGAAGTATTCTCTGTTCCTTCCCACTCCTTCCTATGTAATTCTGCTACCCAAATTGATGTTCTTAGCAACTTCTATAACATATGTTCACAGTTGTTTTAACTTTGGAGTTCCAGTCATTTGTCTAACATATTTATATATCTCAATAATGTGGACCCTAAAATAAACAAATGGTTTGCCTCCATAACATTTCTAACATCCTACAGTCCCTGAGGAAGTGCTAGTAGGTTTACTTTCACAGCCAGTTTTTGCCTTTGGCTGCTCTGGGTCCTGGCTTCATTCCCAGATTAGGTCTTGGCTCCTGCTAGGAGTCAACCAACTACTGAAAATGCAGAGACTTAGAAGCCAAAAGACTGGAAAAGAAGAGCTTGAAGAGTCAGCCAGCCTGTCAGCTAGCCAACAGGCTGTATCTGGGAGGGGGTGGGGTAGGCAGAACAGAACCACTGCCAACCATCAAAGGGATTCCAGGGTAGACCCCAGAACATCTGGGACAAGCTGCAGGAAGGTCAGGGGTGGAAATGTTCCGAACCTGAATCCTGCCTATAACCTAACGACAATTCTTCTTATTTGATTATGTTCCACAAGGGTCTTAGCTTTTATCTCCTCCGTCCATCACGCTTTCTCCTTTTTCACAGGCTTCAGTGATAACTTCTGCCATTAGCAGGTAATAAATGTCCTTTCTGCCTTGTTAACTGCCCCAGTAGAACATGAGTTGGCCTAGTTGCCCAGAAGTCTGTATTCAGGGTAGAGTGTATGCCTGAGATGTTTATAAGTTCCTAATAAGATAGCAGGCTGGCCCTCAACCCTCCTACAAACTCTGGAAATCAGGCCTCCTAGGAAGGCCAAGAGCTTTACTAAAATATGAGGGTTGCCTCAGTCAGCTTTCTTGCGTTCACAGATGCAGAGTATTAAGCAATAAAGAACAAGAGTGTTGAGCAAACAACCTATAGATGTGGGGTACTGAGCAATAAAGAACAGAGAACCAACCTGTCCCAGGAATCAGAGGCAGCAGTTTCAAGTACAGCCTTCCCACAATCACCACCTCTAAGTGCAGGTGGGAGGAAAACCTCTCCCAGTGGAATCACTGGGTTAATACAAGCATTTTTTTTCAGGAAGAGTTTTTTCCCTTTCAGATGTGTCCTGCATTCTGCTTATAGATAGGAAGGCAAGTAGTGAGATCCACCTAAGACCACTAACAAACTTTATTTTACTCTAAATTTAGATGTATTATTTTACTCTAAATTTAGTCTAGGCCAAACATTTAATTTTAATACTACTCCCCCTCATTTTCTGGTATGTTCTATGTATCTACATATTTAAAAGTAAGTCCACAAAGAATCCCTGTGGTCTTAGAACTGTTTAGTGTCTTGACTGTGGTAGCAAATACATGACCTTACACAGGTGATAAAATGTGTAGAACTTGGGCTTCCATGGTGGTGCAGTGGTTAAGAATCCACCTACCAATGCAGGGGACATGGGTTTGAGCCCTGGTCTGGAAGGATCCCACATGCCGCGGAGCAACTAACCCGTGTGCCACAACTACTGAGCCTGCGTGCTACAGCCCGCAAGCCATAACTACTGAGCCCACAAACCACAACTACTGAAGCCTGCCCGCCTAGAGCCCATGCTCCACAATAAGAGAAGCCACCACAATAAGCCTGCGCACCGCAACGAACAGTAGCTCCCACTCGCTGCAACTAGAGAAAGCCCGCGTGCAGCAACGAGGACCCAACACAGCCAAAAAAAAAAAAACGGTATAGAACTTAAAACACACATATTAAATACCAATGATTGCAAGTAAAACTGGGGAAATCAGAGTATGATCTTTGGATCGTATATATGTCAATATCTTGGTACTGATATTATTGCTACAGTTTTGCAAAATGTTACCATTGGGGGAAACTAGGAAAAATGTACAAGAGATCCTTTTACATTATTTCTCACAACTGCATGTGAAACTGCAATCATCTCACATTACAAATAATCTTTAAAAATAAATAAATCAAGCAAACAATCTGCTAAATAAAATATATTCCATCCCCCCCAACCTTGAAAAATGTATGTCATAACCACCTGGAATTCCGGCTTCAAATTTCAAGTTCTCTCATTCCTTGGAGTTTCACACAGGAGTGTGGCTGCCCCAGGATACCCACAGATCCCCAGAGTACCCATTCCAGGTGCACCCCTCTTCTTACCTCAGGCTCCACCTGCACTATGCAAGATGCCTGAAATGCACATTTGTGGCCAGGAACACAAAAGCTCTGTTTACACCTCTCCCATCCCTCAAGCAGAGCCCCCATGGCCACCACAGGCAGGCTCAGAGTCCTATGCATGTGAAATTCTGGGGTCCTACGTGTTTGGAGGTAGTCTTTGGGGTGGAGCCAGAGTGCGGCAGCCTCTAGATGGGCAAATCCCCTTGGCCCTGCTAACTCTTCACATCTTGCCAAGCAGCATAGTCAGAAAGGGCCAGGAACTGTGTCCAGGGCACCGGCCTCTCCTATCAAAGACTAAGGTGGTGTCAATCATTATTACCATTTTATAAATAAGAAAATTGCGACTTACAGAAATTATGCCTCTCGCAACGATAACTGGTAGCAGCAGGTTTCCCGCTAGATCTGTCGGAGTCCAGAGACCTGTTGAAATCTGAGTGTAAGTCCATTTTACTGTCTTTAAGGAGTCGACGAAGGACCTTCCAATCCCCTCACAGCTGTTGTAGTCATAAGCCAGATATATAAGCTGCCTTTTCAGGACTCGTGCAATTCATTTAATGGGACAGATTATCATTGAAATTGAATTCAACTGGCATTCATTGAGAAGCTACACCAGTCCTTCAGACGCTGCTCATTATTTGCAGGGCCAGCTCATTAATCTTGATTAATTCAGGTGCCAAGGCTGCAACATTAAAAAATAGATGCTAAACTTAAATAAATGTTATGCAGTCACCAATAATAAAGAGTAATACTTTAGCAGGCATTTGTAAGACACTTCTAAGCATTTTTCTCTATTTTTTCATTATTTCCAGAATGAAAGAATAGATTAATTAGTTCTTAAAGAATAGATTAATTAAATAGGATGATACCCAAAGCATGCCCTCCCTTGCCCAGGCAGGGAAATAGAAAAGGGACAAAGATAAAGGTAGCCGTGGAAAGAAAGAGAAGTGGAGGAGAATAACAGGAACCTTAAGAGTTTTAAATGCCTTCTAATTTGTCAACTATAGCCATTCCAGGACCTCTTACTTCTAAACTTTAAAAAATGTCAGGGGCTTCCCTGGTGGCGTAGTAGTTGAGAGTCTGCCTGCCGATGCAGGGGACGCGGGTTCGTGCCCCGGTCCGGGAAGATCCCACGTGCCGCGGAGCGGCTGGGCCCGTGAGCCATGGCCGCTGAGCCTGCGCGTCCGGAGCCTGTGCTCCGCAACGGGAGAGGACACAAAAGTGAGAGGCCCGCGTACCGCAAAAAAAAAAAAAAAAATGTCAGATACCCTTGCTCCTTCACGTCAGAACGCCCCAGTCTGTTCCTTCAGGTGTCCTCAATATATCCTACTGATAAAGTGGTTTTCACATTGTGGGACTGACTTCACCCTATATCAAATTGAGTGAGCTGAGTGGTCCATCCTATCAACTGGAGAAAGACAAATTCTTCTTCAAGCTCAGAGGTAAAATAACTGAGATCCCCAGAAATAAGAAAGAAGGGAAACTCCCTGCCACAGAGCACCATGTGTGACCGAGCAAGACCCTAAGGAGCCTTCCTGGGACAGACCACCCCCACCACAGCTCCTCATGGCCTCCACCTGCCTCTTGTTTGTAGAGAAACTTTAGCCTCCTAAGCCTTCCCTGAGTTCCAAAGAATAAATTGAATCAGGCAAGTGAGAAAATGCAGAGACAAAGGAAAACAGTCAAGCAAGACAAAATAATAGTTTAGCCATTAAACAAAGTCAAGGACTTTTAGTTCCTCCTCAAGGGCTTCAGATAATATTCTGAGTCATATCCTTTGAGCTGTTTTGCAGATACTAAAACCCCAACAGATGGAAGAAGTTAACTGTATGCTGACCATAAGCAAGTAGACCCAGACCGCTTGGAACCAGAAGATTGATGATGTTGACACCCGATTACCTCACCACCAACCAATCAGAAGAGTGTGCATGAGCTGATCACATACCCGTAACACTCTCCCTCACCCTGTCTTTAAAAACTTTTCCCTGGAAACCATAGGGAAGTTCAGGTCTGTTGAGCAGTAGCCACTCAGAATCCTTCTCTGGTGCCTTACAATAAACGCTGCATTTTCCTTCACCACAATCCAGTGTCAGCAGATAGGCTTTACTGCACATGGGCAAGGGGACCCAAGTTTGATTCAGTGACACATGGACGTTTATCATGTGGCTCTTCTATTGGTCATTTGTGGAGATGAGCCTCTAAGAGGAAAACATGAGGACTTTAGGGCATGAATTGCAGCACCTTTTCTGGCAGCCTAGAGGTGTTTTTTGTTGTTGTTGTAGTTTTCTGAATTCTCTCTGCATTCCATTTACATGAGGCTATGGAGTCAGAATCTCCGGGTAAGAAAAGTGTTACTTTAGTAAGGTAGAATCATACACATTTAGGAAATTACTCTCAGGATAACTTATTTAGTTGGCAGAATCCAGGAATGTTAAATTATTTGAAAGATGTGAAGAGAGGTCACCTGCCATGTTTTTCCAGGTATAAAATAGGCTGGAATGAAATCAGTCAATGACAGGTGCTGGATCACAAAAGATTAAATAAGTAGCGAGGGGAGTGGTACAATGTCAAGGAAGAGATCAGAGCAAAGGTCAGGAAGCAGAAATGTGGGTGATACATATAACAGTGAGGCAGAGATGAGTCTTCTGGACTGGATGGGTGACTGCTAGAGCCAACAGTGCCTCCTGTCTCCACACCTGCCTGCTACCTGCTACTCTCAGCATAGCCATCAAGCTCCCTCAAAGGGCTTTTTCCTACCTACTTGAAAGGGTTACCAAGTCCAAGCTCGCTCTGCTAGCTGCACGACAGGCCAATAAATCGGAGACGAGGTGCTGAGGCAAGGAATATGACTTTATTCAGAAAGGCGGCAGACCCTGAAGATATCAGACTAATGTCTCCAAAAAAAACCATCTTACGGGGTTTGGATGCCAGCTTCTTTCTAGAACAGAGAGGGGGAGGAGGTGAGGAAGTAAAGTAAAAAGGCCATAAGATTTGCAAATGTTTGCAGGAATGGCCTGCCTCGAGGAGAGGATGTGTTAATTTCTTCCTTCTTGCAGTCAGGCACAGGTGGACAGGGTCAGGATGCTTCCCTGAACAAAGGCACTTTGGTTTAACATTCAGGCAGAAAAGCAGGGTTTGCTGAGGCAGGCTATTGTGTACAGACAGTATCCTTTTAGTGAACAAAAGCAACGGGAAGCAAAGTAAAAGAAACAGATTCAACATGTAGTCAGATTTGTTTCCTCCCTGTTACAATTCCCCACTGTCAATATCCATTCCACAATCTTGTGGAAAAAGGGGTGATGACTGTTCTAATTGCTTTGTCAGATGGATCTTTCTGGGAGTGTCCATCATTGGCACCAGTGTTCCAAATGTTGTGTCTTTTGTTCCTCTCTGGAAAGTGTCTCCTTTACACCTCTAGACTTAAAATATTCACAACCTACAAGTTGAGAGTTATGATTTATTTGGTGGGAATTTTGAGGGCTTCAAGCCCGGGAGACAGCATCTCAAGTTAAGGAATTTAGTGCTTTTCTATGTATGGGAAGATGCAAGAGTCTGGGCTCACTGAAATCTTCCCTTGATATGGACCTCAGCTATCTGGGGCCTGTATCCTGTGTTTTCACATCCTGAGTTTCCTCAGGGCTCACCGCAGGGAGTGGCTGCAGTCTGCTGGCTGCTAGATGGCAGGTATTCTTTTCCCTCCTGAATTTCCTCAGCGCTCACCGGCTCACGCTGGAGGGCTGCAATCGCTAATGATTGATGTGGCAGGAAATATTCCATTTCTCAGATCCTTTCCTCTTGGTCAGGAATTTGACCGATATTTGGGAGACATTTCATGACCAACGTTTGTCCCACAGTGCTGGGAGGCTCATCCCAGATCAGACAAAAATTCTTGATATGCCACTCTAGGTGCTAGTTTTTGGATTAGGCCCTACTGATAATTAAAGATTCTCTGGATCCTCTATCTAATTATGATCCAGGAGACATTTTCCCTTGTTGCTTCTTCCCATACCTAGAATCGCACTATTACAATTATTTTATGTTATAAATGTGATCTATTTCCTGAAGATGTTTAGCCGTAGAAGTTTTGTTGGAGGCCTGGTTACACATTAAGTACTATAAGAGACAACATCTTATAAAATAGACGGGATATATGTAATGTAGCTAGTAACACTGACAAAGACATAATGCAGCAGGGAGACACAAAGCACAAACAATTTGGAAACAAAGAACAAATTAAAACAATGATTAATATAACTAGTTATAATCCAGTGGCAATAACAAGCGACCTATTTAACTGATCTGTCTGATTTAATGAGCCATCTGCAGTTTTACTGTACTGGCCGTGCATACTTAGACATGCATGGCCTAATCTTCCAGACAAGCATATGCTACTGGCAGGATCAACCAGGAAGAGAGAAAAAAATAAATGTTTCAATTCTGCTTACAAAGGTATAATTTACCAAATTACTGTAAGTCAGAATTAGTTTAAGGGGAAGGTTTGCCTTACACCTGGAAAACACAGATTTAAACCAGTCATTTTTCAGATAAAAACCATAAAAATTATAACCATATTCACCAGTTCACTTAGTCCTATGTAACTAATCCTTTTTGTTAATAGCTTTATGAAGCCATCAGTTTTCCCATTAGAATTTTTCAATTTCTTACCCAGTTCAGCATTACTAAGTTTCTAAAAGCCAGAAACTTTTATTTATCCAAAGGTCCTTTCTATAAATCTCCCTGAAGAGGAAGCATTTTTGCAAAGGCATCAGAGTGAAACCATAACTGTCTATAATGACAAAAGACTTAAGAAGGCACGTTTAAATCTGATTACAATACAATTAACAAAGTAACTTGGTTACTGCTATGACATACAACATTTTCAGATAATAACTAGAATTATGACTGATAACATTTTACCAGGACATACCAAATTTTTAGGAACTCTATATACTCTCTAAAACCTGTATCATTTGCCATACAATATAACCTAAGAAGATTAATTATGTATTTGATGACACTTCTCGTGTAATTCAACATACCAAGTGAACCTAATTAGTTAATTAATAACTTACTTTAGAGTGTTTTAGGCCCCTTTGGAGCATCCCAAAGTTAGCTAGAGGTCAAAGGAACTTCATTATAATTTGATTTGGGAAGTTTTGTCAAAAAAAATATATCAAAAGGGTTTACAACACTTAAATAGCATAACAGGTCACTGTGAAACAATAGCTATTCACTTAGCCAAAGTAACAATAAAAGATTTCAAAGTCAAATACAGATCACTTAAAAGGTAAAGAAACTTAAAATCTGTTATCAAAGGCAGTTCAACATCTTAAGAAACCTTGTCTTCCTAACAGAGAAAAAAGCCAAATTCAAGTCTGTACCAGCTTACTTTTAAAGTTCATTTACTCGATTAAACTTTTTTTTTTTTTTTTTTTTTTTTTTTTTTTGCGGTACACGGGCCTCCCGGACTGGGGCACGAACCGTGTCCCCTGCATCGGCAGGCCAGGCGGACTCTCAACCACTGTGCAACCAGGGAAGCCCTAAACTTATTTTAAACTTAGTCAATCCTGACCACGTACAAAACTCTTTTCTCAGGGTCCACTTTCCAAAAAACCTTCCATCACTTAACTTATTTTAACACAATTCTAACTTTCAAGTTGTCGATTATCTGGAGAGACTAATTTTAGATAGACATTCCTAAAATATAATTAATTTTTAAATTTACCTAAAGCTCTTATCTCATTTGCATTTTCTTTCCTTAAAAGTTTCTTCACATCAAGTTACTTTCCTTGCTGACAAATTTGCAACAGATATAACAAGATTTTATTTAGCTTATTAAACCTAGGCACAATAGAAGTATTATACTTAATGTCGATGACTTTAAAGATATGTCTGTATTAATTAGATCAACAAACAAACATTAATACCAGGTATTAATTTAATACTGAATATTTCCCAGTTCACGTGAACCAGAAACTCATTTAGCTCTATTTCTCTTGTATTTAGAATTGCTTGGTTTGTAAGTGCTTACTTTTCTTTAGGCCAATTAAACAGAGCTCATCCACAAATTAATCTCAGCAATGTTATCCAAAGACAAAGACACATACAAGGACACAAACAAACAGAGGGACATCATAGTTCTCATTTCAAAATTTCAGCCCTAAGTCAGGTACAGCAATGGAAAACCCATCAGTTTACAAAAAGAGGTGGCATTAAAATTAGGTTTCTGGCAGATGGAACAAATCAAGTTCACATGTCTAGACGACTGAAATTTTTTACAGAAAAGACACTTCGTTTTTTTATTTATCCTCGACAAGTCAATTTCTAAACTATTTTACCCTCTTTTCAAAGTTTGCATTTTAAAAAGATGGCAGAGATGAGGGTTCCTGAGAAGACCATCTCATCTCAAAGATACAGGTGAGTTTTTCCTAGGATGACTTTGTTTCCCCTTTGTTTAATATTTACAAGCCTCTTAAGATAAATAGGGAAGGTTTTGGGAGTAGTATCTATTAGAAAGTCAATCAACTTCTCCCCACTGTCAAAGTTGCCCAGGGCTCCTGTGGGGAAATTAGAATCAGACGCCTCAAGTCTAAGGGAGTCCCCTGGCCTCTTACAGGATGTTGGCACACGGGAAATTGCCCTGCTGCAGAAGTGGCTCCCGGTCCAAATTTGGTACCCTGTTGGGTCTTAGATGGTGATACTAAACCAGGCTCCTGTGCTCTGGGGGTAAACATAGAAACTTCTATTTGATCCCCATGGGTAGGGGAAACAGGAGGCGGTGAATATGATGGCGGCACGGGGAGGGAGGCAGTTGAAACAACTGCTTGTGCAGCCTGCTCTTTTGCAAAACACTTCTAACTGCAAGATCCTACAATAATTGAGTGAGCCATTCAGGGGCTATCGCTTTTCTGATCCTATGTATTGGGTCCACACCCTATTAAAATAGTATATCATGTCTTTCTTAGTCAAAGGCTCACGGCTATGTTTTGCCCATTTATCTAATATACGCCCCAAAGGGCTCTCCTTCGGGATAGATGGAGTATTTCCCATTTTCGTAAGTTTGATAACACCAAAACACAAAAAGGAGCAAACAAATTCCAACGCAAAAGGCCCAAACAAATTCTAGCATCGATGCACACAAAACCAAAACAAGACCAAGACCAAAACCAAGAAACCGGTTCCCGAATCAGGTAGACTTACCCTACAAAACCAATGAACTAGCTCCAAACGATACGGTTCCAAATCAGGTAGAGTCCAACAATTCCCCCTCCAACAGCATACTCCAATCAAACAAATTGGCTTATCCTGTAAAGGAAAAGCCCAAATTGAGAGGGGAATATGTTCCCAGTATATGCACACCTACAAAGTCTGTTGACTCGCAACACAAAAGGATACACAAAACCAAGGCCAAAACCAACGAACCGGTTCCCAAATCGAGTAGACTTACCCTACAAAATCGAGTGCATCGACTCGCAGAAGTTGGTCGGTTCCTTGCTTCAACTGCCAAGCGCTGGGGTAGCTGGTGCCGCTTCAGGGAATTTTGAAGGGAAGATCCTTAGGACAAGTGGTCCTGGCAGCTGCTAAGGCCTTGCTCCAATGTTTCCTGAGAGGGGCCAGCTAGCCACGAGCAGCAAGGCTCCTTGCTGGCTAAGCCAAATTTGTTACCAAGTCCAAGCTTGCTCTGCTTGCCGCACGACAGGCCAATAAATCGGAGACGAGGGGCTGAGGCAAGGAATATGACCTTATTCAGAAAGCCAGCGGACCGAGAAGATGGTAGACTAGTGTTTCCAAAAAATCCATCTTATGGGGTTTGGATGCCAGTTTCTTCTATAGAACAGAGATGGGGGAGGAGGTGAGGAAGTAAAGTAAAATGGCCATAAGATTTGCAAATGTTTCCTGGAATGGCCAGCCTGAGGAGGGGATGTGTTAATTTCTTTCTTCTTGCAGTCGGGCACAGGTGGACAGGGTTAGGATGTTTCGCTGAACAAAGGCACTTTGGTTTAACATTTCAGGCAGAGGGGCCGGGTTCCCTGAGGCAGGCCATTGTGTATAGACAGTATCCTTTTGGTGAACAAGAGCAACGGGAAGCAAAGTAGAAGAAACAGGTCCAACGTGTAGTCAGATTTGGTTCTTCCCTGTTACAAAAGGAAGCTCAAAGATATCATGCCCTACAGCCTTGTATGACCTGAAGTCTGGCTCTCTCTTCAATTACATTTCCCACCATTCTTTCCCTAGTTTATTCCACTCATGCACTTTGGTCTGCTTGCTGTTCCACAAATACTTCAAGCATGCTGCCACTTCAAGAACTCTGCACTCACTCTACCCCCTGCCTGGAATGCCCTTTCCCTAAATAGGTACACAACTCCCTCCCTCAGTTATTCAAGTCCCTATTCAAATACCCCACCTTGTCCAAAAAAACTTCCTTAACCACTCTATCCTAAATGGCACATATATTCATCTAAATTGCTCTCTCTCCTCCTACCCTTATTATTTCTCCTCAGTAAGGGTTACTAATGACACCATGGTATTCTGTTTGTTTATTTGCTGAGCCCCATACTGGGTTTAAAATCTAGGAAAGCAGGAACTATTTAGGTTGCCTGTGTACCCACAACGCCTACAACACACCCAGTATACCCAATAGCGTGTGGTATGTTGAAGCCCTTCATATGTTGATGTCTTAACCTCAGTTTAATTATATCTGGAGATATGGTCTTTAGGAGATAATTAAGGTTAAATGAGACCATAAGGGTGGAGCCCTAATTCAATAGGAATGTGGTCTTATAAGAAGAGAAAGATCTCTCTTTCTCTATCTCGCTCCTTTCTCCCCCCTCTCCCCTCCTCTTTCCCTCTCTCTCCCTACCCTTCTTTCCCTCTCCCTCAGCCCTTACCCTCCTCCCTCTTCCCTTCTCTCCATCCCCCCTCTTCTCTTCACCTTGTGAGGATACAGCAAGGTGGCCATTTTCCAGCCAGGAAGAGAGCTCTCACCAGAAACTGAACTGGCCAACGCCTTGATCTTGGATTTCCCAGCCACCAAAACTGTCAGAAATAAATTTCTGTTGCTTAAGCCACCCAGCCTGTAGTATTTTGTTACGGCAATGACTAAGATAGTAGCCTCCTGATATTTCTGTTCCACAAAATGTCAGAGCTTCTTTCCTGCTCCAAGAGTCTTTGAGAATACTATCCTGGGTGAAACAAGAGAGCAACTGGTGGTGGGTGGTAAGTAGGACTGTTTCCCTTAGAGACACTGACTGCAAGTCACATATCTATCACTGAGGCAGCCGGCATAAGGACTCCTCTGAAGACACATTATGGGGAGGGAGGTATAATTTCCCTTGGGACAAACATCCAATTTTCCGAGTTACATTGTGCATTCTCACAGATGAGGAGGGCCACCCTCTGCTGTTTATACCAGTGTACTAAGACACTCCAGGAAAAGCATTTAAATGGCTTCCACGATCAGAACGTCATTTTGAGCCAACACGTTATCTGTATCTTTTTACTATAAAGATTATGTAACAATTTTGTAGTCATAAAAATATTAATATTAATTTTAAAAGAAAAGCAGGATATATACACATTCACATATTATAATCATAACAAATGTGAAAAATACACGCAATAAAATCATAATAGCAAATCATCAACAATGGTTGCCTTGGATGAGGTTAGCTAATTATTACTGAATACTTTCTGGAGCCAGACGGTTTATCTGGGTGACTCATTTCATCTCACAGCAACCCTATGGTATAGTCACTATTAACATTATCTCCATTTTACAACTGAAGAAACAGAAGCACAGACAAGTAAAGTCACATTCCCAAGGTCATACAGTTAGTTGGTGGCACAACTGAGATTTGAACCTAGTCAAGTAGACCCTAAATCTGTGCTCCAAACCATACACATTCTGCCAAATATATGGCATTTTATTCTGTCCAGTTCCTCAGTTTTTATATGGTAAGCATGCTTTACTCTTACTATGAAAAAAAAACTTAAGATTCTCCACATTTCTTGTTTGTTGTATAGAAAAATAAAATAGTATTAAAGGATCAATATACCAAATTCAAGGTGATATACAAAGTATATCCTAAAATTATAACCTGTTTTATTGATTTCTGCCTTGCATGAATAAAATTCCATTGCCCATTTCTTGCTGAGACTGTTTACTGAGAACAGGCAACTGCATATGTCCTGATGGATTGACCCATGTCTTGGAAAGAGAGCCTGCTGCGACTGCATGTGCAATCTGAATCATGATTCCCAAAAGAATTAAACTAGGAAAAGAAAACTACAATGGCATGGTATGTGATCTGAAAAAAAAAATGTTGAAACAACTTTAGCTTTTCAAAATCACTATCCAATTCTATTTAAATTTTTCTGGGAAAAAATACATCATTTAAAAAGTACAGATTTTTAATTGTTAAATTTTCCTGAAAGAGATACTGACTTTTAAGTAAGAAAAATTAAATAAGATATCATGGTATCAACTGAAAATAACTAGAAGCCCTTTTATAAAGAAATCTGTAGAGAAAGGAGTACATTGAAATCTGTATATGAGGTATACTCAAAGAATCAGTGACTGTAAGTTCCATTTTACAGAATACCCAGTTTGGATAAGGATCTAAGGAAGGCAATATTTTGGGTAAGTTCTGGTAATACAGCCAAAATGCTATTATGCACAGGTACTGTCCATGAGGTAGTCTGTGTCTCCATAGCATGCTTTGCATGATCTTAAGGAGAAGATCAAAGTTTTAAGTTTACTTCTTATCAACATTACTTCATAAAGAAAAACATACATATATTGGAAACAAGACAGAAGTTTTAAAAATTCTTAAATATTTATTCAGAGTTGGAAAAGATACATCTCATGAACAGTTGCTGGAAGATGATTGAGTATGGTAAAGCCATACTTATTATTTTACTTGAAGAAAAGCCTCCTGCTAATTGTTACCCAGCCACTTATCCACTATTTTATATATTTTCATGATTCATCTATTAGATTTAAATTAACAGGACTATAGTATAGATTCTCCTATAAATAGTATACCCTTTATAAGTACATACTGTACTTAATGACTAATAATTTATCTTTTTTTGCTGTTAATTTCTACAAAGTTGATTAAATTGCATTCTTAGTATCCACTTAATTACGGGTGTAGAATAAAATGCTCCCAAATTACATGTTTTGAACTGTAGAAAATCAACTTTGGTCAATTAGGATGGATTCCTCCCTCTCAGATGTTGATAGAATATGCTTGTTCCTTCAAACGCATAATGATAAATTAATACTTTTAATCATGAAATGAAATTACAAATGTAACCATACATGATAATTCTAAAGGTTTCTTCTCACCATCACACTTATTAAGGCATATCTGAACAACCTGTTGAAATTTGGCTATGCAAAAAAAAAATCCTAATGTGCACATTAGGTATGGAACTAATGCTGAACATTGACCCCTGTCTTATTCTAGCTATAAAAAATGTTAATCTACAGAAATATGATCTAATTGGAGAAAAAAGTCCTATGCATCTCACTAAGGGATGATTTTTAAAAATATTTTGCTTGTTACATTTAATAATTAGTTGAATATATTCAGTAGAATTATGTAATCTTTTTATTTTAAAATACTGATATTTTAAAATGAAAGGAATTTTTCTGCAAAATTTACTCTTAGTTGTCCATTTTAAAATATCCAGGGGCATTTGAACAAAAAGTATGAAGAACATTCCAATAAAGATTTTTAATTTAATTCTAAGTGCAATGGAAAATTCATAAAGGTTTATCATGAGATTATCAAAGTAATAAGATTCACATTCTTAAAAGATTATGGTGGTTGATATACGGGGGAAGAGGTTAAAGAGTGAAAGCAAAGGGACTGGTTGAAAGGCAGTATCTCATCCTTTCCTGAGCAAAGATGGTGATATGGACCGGGTTGGTGACTATAAGAATTGAGAGAGGAACTGGATATAAAATATATTTTAGAAGTAAAATCAACAGAAATTGCTAATGGGTTTGATGTGAAACATGTCAATGGAATGAGTCCTAGGGTTCTATTTTCTTTTGTGTTTTGATTGGACAATTGAATGCACAATGGTCTTGTTAAATTAAGAAGCCTGGAAAGAGGGTAGAACTGGGCGACATCAAGAATTCTATTTCTACATATTAAGTGAGAGTTGCTCATCAGCTGTTTAGCTGAGCTTTCAAGGAAGCTATTGGATATAAAATGTGGAACTGCTAGAGATCAGAGCTGAGGATATAAATTTAGATTCACCAATATCAGATGGTATTAAATCCATGGAATTAGAAGAAACCATCTATGGAGTGACAGTGAATAAAGAGAGAATTTTTAACTCCATCAAGATGCTCTCCTTCATGTAGGAGTCAGGCAGAGGAGGAAGAGTGTATAAGGAGACCACGCAGTGGTAGCCAGTGAAGAAGGAGGAAAAGCAGGAGAGAACGGCATCACAGGAGGCAAGCGAAGAAAGCCTTTCCAGACACGTGCACTAACGTGACTATCTGAACCATACCTCCTCTTGGCCCATACCTGAAATGAGCCCATACCTGAAATATAGCAAAAGAGTTTTAAATAAAACCTATAACAGAATAACTTTGTAAAGGGAGAATAAAAAGATAACCTGGTATTTATTAACCAGAGGTTAACTTAGGGCTTGTAAACCTGAGACCCAGGAAGAGGAAGTTGAGAAAGCTGTTTCCAGATCTCTCAGCACGCCAGGATCCTGAAGAAGAGAATCTTCTTCACTTGCAGAGGGGTCGTCACTTCAGGTTATGGCTTGGCCAACAAGTGCCAAGTTGAACATTCAGAAACTTGAGAAAAAGGCAAACTGAGGGGGAAAAAAGGCAGGGCTCTGAAATGGGAGTAGAGAGTGGTACTCCCTCTCTCTTCACCGTCCCCACCCCACTCAATTACCATAAACATCTGCATGAAGTAACCAGACTGTAGACCCTGTTAAGGACAAATAGAAATTAAAAATAAGAGGCTTGGGCTTCCCTGGTGGTACAGTGGTTAAGAATCCGCCTGCCAATGCAGAGGACACGGGTTCGAGCCCTGGTCCGGGAAGATCCCACATGCCGCAGAGCAACTAAGCCCGTGTGCCACGACTACTGAGCCTGTGCTCTAGAGCCCATGTGCCACAACTACTGAGCCTATGTGCCACAACTACTGAAGCCTGCACACCTAGAGCCCTTGCGCCACAACAAGAGAAGCCACTGCAATGAGAAGCCCACAACTAGAGAAAGGACTTTCATGAACTATGAAACCAGGACTTTCATAGTTATTCTTATAGGTTTAGTTTTTCATATGAACCTCAGAATTAATTTGTCTTGCTCCAGAAATACTTGCAGTATTTCAATTGGGATAGCATTAAAAGTATGTGTTGACATCTACATGTCACTGATACATCCTATCCAAAAAGAAGGGATGTCTTTTAATTTGATAATGTGTATTGCTGTGTCTTTCAAGACTGTTGTAAAGTTTCCCTCATATGCATTTTGTGTATTGTTGTTTTTTCTATTGTTATTCTAAAAAAATTTATCTTTTTTTAATAAATCTGCCAGAAATAACCCTACTTTAAATATCAAAAAACATTTATTACATTTCTCTTGGTGGTAAAATAATTTTACTTCAGTAAAATAACTGTAATATTTTCCCAGGCAGATGGATAAAGGGAGAAGGCAAAACAGACCATCTTTCTACAAAGTTAGCTCACTTATTTTCTGTGTCTTTTTAGATAATTTCTGTGTCAGATTGACACCTAGTGGCCCACTCTGGTATAGTAATTGAAAGAGAGAGGTAATCAATTCTATTAGAGAATTAGGGACTCCATAGTTAACTTTGCACATGTTTGAATGTTAAATCATTTTATATGTAATTAAGTTACATAGTCTCTGGTAAGAACAATTACCTCAATTAATGGATATCAATATAAGAAGCGTTGCTCTAAACAATACAAGTTTTCCCTCTGATATAAAGGTTTATAAATTTTCACCATTTCAGATATTTTGCTAAATCACAATAAATCAAAGTCATTTTACTTTAGTTCCCTGCCCCACCGTATGTAGCTGGCAAATATTTCAGAAAGAAAAGTGAATATATATAGCTCTGGTTTTGGAGGCAGACAAACTTGAAGTTCCTGCTCCATCACTGTGTTCTCAGTAAGTTACTTAAACTTTCTGACTCTTTGTTGGATTGAATTTTCTATCAATCTTAAGCAAATCTCAAAAAACTCAAGAGAATTTAACCAACGTCTAAATCACACATCTGAATTAACTGATACAGCAGATGCTATAGAAATTGTGTTTCTCTATCCATATTTACCTCCTTTTTTCTTAATGAATGAACTGTAATAAACAAATGAATTACTTGTTATCTTTGGTATCACTTGCCTTGAAAAGCTACAAAATTCATGTAAAAAAATTAAATATCAAAGTACAAATTTTGGAAGGTGGTGAAAACCTCTGTTGAGGAAGCCAGTCCTGTTTCTCATTATACAAGATACACATAAATGACTATTGCAAGAGCTGTCAAGACTATCACAACAGGGGAGAGAGACTGGGCTCAACTCCAAATATACCCAAGAGAACTGGAAATTTATAGCCAAGGAGCAGAGTGAGGGGGTCAGTGGATGGAAAATTAACCAAGAGACATCAAGTGTAAGGGAACTTGCAAAACCAACTTCACAGGATTCTTGCTGAAGGCAAGTTAGGGTGATCAGATATCAAGGGTGGGGAATTCTTGCTAAACTGAGTTAGCAGGATTCTTGCTATAGGTGGACTAAATAGGCCAAAGACAAGCCCCAAGGACAAGGCCTAGTTTACTCCTCTAGTCAGACTAGAGGAGTGTGACTAAACTTTGATCAAGGAGAGAGTCTTTGTCTCAATCAATGACTGTCACCATGGATGTCTGAAGGGATGCTGCTCTAGAATTATGAGGACTCTTACATGATCCAGAATATGACCATATATTTTAGGCTTATTTGTGAATGACTGTATTTTAATTTAAAAAGTACTTTTTAAAAAGGAATATCTTAACTCTAGGAGAGAGAAAAATTCACAATGTTATGAGGAAAAGTGCCTTAAGCAGGAACGTGGACAAACATAAAGTCCTGAGTTTTGTCTCCAATCCTGCCTGCCTCGGCCCCTATATTAAGACATAAAATGTCAACAGTTTATATATCCACTACCAAAAATAAACTACTTATAAAAGAAAGACTAACTCTTCTTTTCTTTGGATCCTAAGATGTCAGGGTGACACCTGGTGGACAGACAGTCCTAATACGTCCAGCAAGATAGTAAAAAATTCTACCTAACTCTCACTTCTTTAAAAGTTGTGAAAGAGTTAAAAATCTTAAAAAGAGGTTGTGCCTCAACTGGGAAGAAAACACAATGCTTAACCCCAAACACAAACTGTTCATAGTGCATCCTCATAATTGAATGACTGGATCTAGAGATACCACACATACTGTCAATGCCCATTTCTAAGAAGCAACATGGCTCTGAATGAAAAATATATGCACTTCGTCTTGTCAAAGGGCAGTTTTTAAAAGGGGGTATAATCATGATTCTCATATAGGTATAAAATGATACTGTATCAAAGATTTTACTTAACACAATTTTAAAAAATTTTAATATTGAGGTATACTTGATGTACAATGCTAAATACATATGTTTCAGGTGTACAACATAGTGATTCACAATTTTTAAAGGTTATACTCCATTATAGTTACTATAAAATATTGGCTCTATTCCCTGGGCTGTACCATATATCCTTGTAACTTATTTATTTTACATGTAGTAATTCCCTACCCCTATCTTGCCCCTCCCCTCTTCCCGGTCCCCAGTGGTAACCACTAGTTTGTTTTCTTTATCTGTGAGTCTGTTTCTGTTTTGTTATATTCATTCCTTTGTTCTACTTTTTAGATTCCACATATAAGTTCTAACATACAGTACTTGTCTTTCTCTGTCTGACTTATTTCACTTAGCATAATACCCTCCAAGTGCATCCATGTTGTTACAAATGGCAAAATTGCATTCTTTTTTTATGGCTGAAGAGTATTCCAATTAATGTGGGAACGAGTATGTTTTCATAACCTATTCAAGGAAGAATTCAAAGAACACATGTATAAAATCAGATAAGGAATGCTGAAACGCAATGGATCAATAATCAATTACATTCCACCAGACACAACCAATTTGTAGTTCTATGGACAAAATCATTTGTATTATCATTAATTTTCTAAAACTAATTGACTTGTAAAGTTGCCAAAAATGTTGAAAGGCAGAGATAACCTGCCCATTTCCAAATATTTCATTGTCTTTCATTAACTTTTCTGACACTCTTCAATCAGTCAATAATTACTTATTAAACTCCTACTATACACAAACTAACTGATGGGAAAAGGAAATGATATTACATACACTTAAGGAACTTAAAATATATTTGATACAATGACGGTAGTGCCTAAAACAGATCTTTTGTAATTTCAACAGATTCTTTGTAATTCCTGTCTTCCTTATTTCCTTCCATAAATATTTATGGGGCGCCTACTATTGACATATGCTAAACACTTTCTAGGGACTTGGTATTCCATGTGAAAGACAGACATGTTTGTTTTCTCCTATGGTGTTTTCTTTCTAGTAGGGGAATGTAGACATCTAACAGGTAGTTAGATTAGATTAGTTAGATTAGTATTTCTTTTAACACCTTGACATTACAATTCCTCAAATTTTTCAAAACCAATGACCTTTTCTTTTATGTCACTGAAGTTCTCCACCTGCAGTATACTCCAAAGTAGTATAACATGCAGGTTCTGGTGTTAGTTTGAATGCATTCAAATTTTGCCTCCACCTTTGGCAGGCCCGATAAATTTAAGCAAGTTACTTAACCACACTCTGCCCTTGCCTCAGCTTTCTTTTCTGTTTAATGGTTATGGTAGTAGCTACCTCATAGCATTGTGGTGAGGACTAAAGGGATATTACAAAGTATCTTATGGCAAGAGTGTCTGATACCTAGTCAGTGCTCAATACAGGCTAGCTATTGTTACTCACTGTATCAGTAATAATAGTACTATTGTTATTAGTATTATTATAACCTTGAATGTCATCACCTCTTGGATATGCTTCAGTCTTGCAATTCCTTTCTCTTTTTATCTTGATTCAGTCTCAGAGAACATGTGAACATGTACTGTTCATTCACTTATTCAATGAATATTTATTAAATATTTTTCATATGCACATTGTAATCGGCATTGTGGATCTAAAGATAAGGAAGATATTCAAATGCACGAAAATAAAATTCATGATTAATTTGTGAAACTGCCAACAGTTAAAAGTGACTAGAGCATAAGGCGCAAGTTGAGAAGGCTGAATGAAAGGTTCAGGATGATTGAAGTCAGCTCATGAAAACATCTTCCAAATCAACACTGGAGATGGGATACTTTTCCAGAGAAAATGGGGAGCCACTGAGATTTTTAAGCAGAGTGACATAATCTAATTTGTGCCACAGAAAATCAGTCTGGCACTCATTGGAACTTGGAGAAAGAAGACCAGATCCAGGTTAAGAAGCTGGCCCAGTAGTGCGGGTGAGAAATGAAGTCAGCAGTGGCATGGGGAGGAGAGAGGAGGAGACAAATCTGAGCAGCGTTGGGAAGATGGATATCTCCAAGCCTCACCAGCCTGTGAGGGCAGATTGAGTCACACCCACTCATATTCTAATCTTGCTAGCTCCAAGCCTCCCCTACTCAACAGGACTTCCCTTTCTCTGTATAATCTCTCCAAAATATTTCTGCACATGCTTTTCTGTGTCTTCAGATCCCAGTCTGGGGTAGAGCCTCAGTCCTGCACCCACACCCCAGCTGGAGGGGAGGTAGGGAAACCAGCACTTCTACCTCTACGGTGAAGGAGGTTCACAAATTAGGCAGCTAAAAGGAATGAAAAATGTTTACAGCAGTGATGTTTTTCTTCTTCTTTATGCTTTTCCATATAGCCTACATTTTTTTTTTACAATGAATAGTATTACATAATAAAAATTTGTTTAAATAAACTTTTTACACTGGAGTTTCTTTTTCAGGTCTTTTAACCATGAATCTCTGGTATCACTTCACCCTCTAATGGAGACAAAGAGGAAACACACAGGTGGATGACACTATTGTCTTTTGATCTTTCTGGAGTACACTGTTAAATGTAATACCACTTCACTTCATAGATGAGTAAACTAGGGCTGAATAATAAGAAACATGATACATCAAAGCCATGTGTAAAATTAATCAGGATATCTTTATATAGTCTTCTCTTTTAGTTACTCCCATAGACTATAAAGAGCAGCATTATGGCCTGATTTGAGGGACATTCAGAATCCCTGCATCAACCCTTGGCTTTTTGGTAGTAGAAGAAGAATGAGCTAAATAGTAAGCTGGGTTCAGCGTTTAGCCTATTAGCTTGCTATGTGAACTTTGGCAAGTAACTTAACCTCCCTTTACTTCAGTAGTTTTTCTGCTGGCAAAAGGGAGTAATAATAGCAGTTCCCATAGAGGCTGTTTCTAAGGAATGAATGAGTTAGCATTCACAAAGAACTTAGAAAAGTTCATGGCACTTCATAAGCACTAAATGAATATTTATGGAATAAAATGAGCAAGAAATAGGGCAGAGTTCTCATTTTAAACTGGGTCAAACTTTGCTGACCCTTCAAAAAGAGTTCAGCTGATAATGGTAAAATAGCTTGAATAGACCAAACTACCCACAGATTAAAGTTTTAAAATTTGAACAGAATTATTTAAGAAGAAAACCCTTCTGGAGACACTGGAGAACAACCAAAAGCAGGAAGAAACTGGAAGGACATCTACTCTGGAAAAACAGGAATTGCACCTGGTGAGACTGAGGAATCTGGGGCTTCTTGCCTGAGGACAACCCCAATCCGCACAGCAGCTCTGGCCAGCAGAAGGCCAATGCCTTAGTGCTCTGAAGCATAAGAGGCCAGTGTTCAGGGTTTGCAGAGCAAAGAGAAAACTACAGAGAAGAGCTCAGAAGAGAAGAGCCACATAGGGTATGAGTCCTATGCAACCAATATTGCCCTGAAATTTGGCTGACCACTAAACTAATATTCACAGGGGAGATTACAGAGGAACTAGGTGGAAAAAAAAAAAAAAAATCTGGAAACTACAGATCTGAAGGAAAAGTCAGCTACTGACTGACTGCAGAGGGACAGAGTATGGAGTTTGAGTTCAGCCAAGTTAACGTCCTGACTAAAAGTCAGTCTTCCATGTGTCTACTATGTATTATTTATAATGTCAGGTACCCAGTAGAAACTCAGTAGACATGCAAAGAAACAGAAACATGTGACCTATACTCAATAACAAAAGAGGTCAAAATAAATCCAAATTCACATGACCCAAATGGGCTGTGCAAGAGTGACTTTCTTCCGAAGAGTACAGTATGGAAAGGAGGAAGAAGGTGTAACTTTACAAACAGTACTTCAGCCAGGTGATTAGGGTCAGCATCAACACTCATAATTCATGCCAACAGTATGTACCTTTGATATGAAATAATGAATATGGCACTTTACCTTTGTTATATTTCACCTCAAAAACCATAACTCCTGCCTAATCATCATGAAAATATCAGACAACTTTTAATAGAGGGGCATCCTATAACGTACCTGACCAGTACTCCTCAAAATTTTCAAAGATTATCAAAACACAAGTCTGAGAAACTGTTACAGCCAAGAGGAACAATTTTTACTTTTTTTTTTTTATCTACATGTGCTACTTAAAAAAAAAAAAACAACAACTGCTTATTTGGGTCATGTCAATATCACATATAAGTGATATCATATAATGTTTTTCTTTCTCTGTCTGACTTGCTTAACTATAATATTCTCTAGGTCCATCCATATTGCTGCAAATGGTAATATTTCATTCTTTTTTATGGCTGAGTAATATTCCATCTTCTTAAGCCAATTGTCTGTGGATGGACACTTGGGTTGTTTCCACGTCTTGGCTATTTGTAAATAGTTCTATGAACGTTGGCGTGCATGAATCTTTTGAAATTAGAGTTTTCATCTTTTCCGAATATATATCCAGGAGTGGGATTGCTGGATCATATGGTAACTTTACTTTTAGTTTTTTAAGGAACCTCCACACTGTTTTCTATATTGGCTGCACCAATTTACATTCCCACAGTTTTGGTGATTATTAATACAGCTGCTAAAAACATGTACATGCAGGTTTTTGCATGAAAAAACATTTTCAGCTCAATTAGGTAAAAACCTAGGGCCTAGGATTAAAATTGCTGAATCTTGTGGTAAGACTCTTAAGCTTTATAGCAAACTGCCAAACTATTTCCAAAGTGACTGTGCCATTTTTGCACTGCCACCAACAATGAATGAGAGTTCTCCTTGATCCATATCCTCATCAACATTTGATGCTGTTAAGGTGTTGGATTTCAGTCATTCTAATAGGTGTGTGTGGTATCTCAATTTTCCTTTAACTTGCAATTCCCTAATGATACATATGCTGAACATCTTTTCATATGCTTATTTGCCATCTGTATATCTTCTTTGGTAAAGTATTCAGATCTTTTGTCTTCTTTTTTTTTGCGGTACGCGGGCCTCTCACTGTTGCGGCCTCTCCCGTTGCGGAGCACAGGCTCCAGACGCGCAGGCTCAGCCGCTCCGCGGCATGTGGGATCTTCCCGGACCGGGGCACGAACCCACGTCCCCTTCATCGGTAGGCAGACTCTCAAACACTGCGCCACCAGGGAAGCCCTTTTTGTCTATTTTTTAAAATGTATTTTATTTTTTAATGACTTTAGAGTAGTTTTTTTTAGAGTAGTTTTAGTTACATAACAAAATTGAAGGGAAAGTATAGTATAATGTCAATTACATGCAGTTAACTGATGGTGCTATTTAGTTCAACTATATCCTTACTGATTTTCTGCCTGTTAGATCTATCAATCACTAAAAAAGGGATGTTGAAGTTTTCAACCATAATTATGGATTTGTCAATATTTCCTCGGTGTTCTATCAGGTTTTGCCTTATATATTTTGATGCTCTGTTGTTAGATTCAAACATGTTAAGTATTGTTATATCTCCTTAGAGAATTGACTGATTTATCATTATGTAACGCCCTTTTAATTCCTGGTAAATTTCATTGTTCATAAGTCTGCTTTTTCTGAAATCAACATAATACTCCATCTTTCCTTTGATTAGTGTTATCATGGTATGTCTTTTCACATCCTTTATTTGTAACCTATCTGTATCTTTATTTAATATGAGTTTCTTATAGACAACATATAGTTGGGTCTTGTGTTTTTATCTACCATGACAATCTCTGTCATTTAATTGGTGTACATAGATTATTCACATTTAAAGTGACTATTGATGTAGTTGAATTAATATATAGCATGTTTTTAACTGTTTTCTCTTCATTGCATTTGTTGTTTGCTCTTTTTAAAAATCTTTTTCTCCCTTCTCTGGTTTTAATTGAATATTTTACATGATTCCATTTTCTCTCCTTTCTTAGCAAATCAATTATATTTCTTTTTCTCCTTTTTTAGTTGTTGCCCTAGAGTTTGCAATATAACTTACAACTAATCTAAGTTTACTTTTCAAATAACACTATCTTATTTCACAGGTAGTACAGGTATCTTACAAGAGTATTCCCAATTCCTTCCTCTCTTCTCTTCTAACATTGCTGTCTTTCATTTTATTGATACTTATCCATATGCCTTCATCACAAAATATTGTTACAATTACTACTTTGATCAGTTGACTATTAGATCAATTAAGAATAAAAAAAATAAAATATTTTACTTTTATTTAGTCCTCTGATAATCTCTTTCTTTATGTAGAGCTGAGTTTCTGACCTGTATACTTTTCCTTTCATCTGAAGAATTTCTTTAACAGCTCCTGCAGGGCAGGTCTACTGGTGATAAATTTCTGCAGTATTAATTTTTCTGAGAAAGTATTTCTCCTTCACTTTTGAAGGACGTTTGCTGAATACAGAATTTTAGGTTGGTGTTTTTTTATCCAATCTATACTTTAAATATTTTACTCTACTCTCTTCTTTTTGCATGGTTTCTGGCAAGAATTTCACTGTAATTCTTATTGTTTCTTTAATGGTAAGGTGTTTTGTCCTCTGACTTCTTTCAAAAACTTCTCTTTGTCTTTGACTTTATGCCATATGTTTTTTGTTTTTTGGGTATTTTTTTAATCCTGCTTAGTGTTCTCTAAATTTCCTGGCTGTGTGGTGGTTTGTTTTCTGTCATTAATTTTGGAAAATTCTCAACCATTTCATGTTCCTTTCTCTCTTTTCCTTCTAGTATTCCAATTATTCATATGTTATATCTTTTGCAACTGTCTTATAGTTCTGATTTTTTTCTTTTAAATTATTCTCCTTTTCTTTGAATTTCAGTTTGGGAAATTTTACTGATATATCTTCAAGCTCACTGATTTTCTTCCTTGGCCATGTCCAGTCTGATGAGCCCATAAAAGGTATTCTTCATTTCTGTTACAGTGATTTTGATTTCTAACATTCCCTTTTGATCTTTCCTTAGAGTTTCCATATCTCTAACTTACATTACCCATCTTTTCTTTCGTGTTGTCTTCTTTTTCCACTGGAGCTCTTCACATATTAATCAATTAATCATAGTTATTTGAAATTCTCTATATGATCATTCTAAAATCTGTGTCACATCTGAGCATGGTTCTGATGCTTGCTATGTTTCTTCAGACTGTTTTTTTCTTGTTTTTTAAGCATGCCTTGCAATTTCTTTTTGAAAGCAGGACATGATATAATGTATCAAGTAATGGGAACTGAAATAAACAGGCCTATAGTGTGAGGTTTTATGTTGCTCTAGCAAGGAGTTGGGCTGTGTTTAAAGTCTGCTGTAGTGTAGCCATCAATGCCAAGGACTTTGGTTTCCTCTAGTGTCCTTGTTTTTATTTTTATTTTTCCTTCTCTTGTTTTTGGGTTTCAAAAATTGAGTCTGTATCTTGCACCTCTCAATTGCAACCCACTGTTATTATACTGAAGCCCTGTTCACGCAGTGGTAAGGTGTGGGAGGGGGAAGTGTATTGTAAGCTTATAATTTTACAGTGGGCCTTACAACCCTGGGTGTGACCTTCACAAAAGTTTCTTAACCTTTTTTTTTCTCCTTTTAGGTGAGACAGAAAAGCTACAGGGACTATAGTTGGCTTATCACCCTGCCCCTGAGTCAGATAAGGTTCTGATAAAGGATTTTCCCTTGCTTAAATTAAGGATTTTCCCTTGCCTTTGTCATGGAGTCTATTCTGTGGGTATTTCAGATGGTCACTTTTCCCTCTCCTGACCAAAATGGAATTTTTCTCAGATCTATACCTTGAAAACCTCTTAGGTTTCTGGAGAACGCCCCCCCCCCCCAAATGGGGAACCTCTAAGCCTAGGACTCTGGTATTTTCTTACCCTCAAGCTAGTCAACACTCAGGCTCCAGGAATTCATCAATAAAATGGACAACCTGGAAGAAATGGACAAATTCTTAGAAAGGTATAACCTTCCAAGACTGAACCAGGAAGAAATAGAAAATATGAACAGACCAATCACAAGTAATGAAATTGAAACTGTAATTAAAAATCTTCCAACAAACCAAAGTCCAGGACCAGATGGCTTCACAGGTGAATTCTATCAAACACTAGAGAAGAACTAACACCCATCCTTCTCAAACTCTTCCAAAAAATTGCAGAGGAAGGAATACTCCCAAACTCATTCTATGAGGCCACCATCACCCTGATACCAAAACCTGACAAAGATACTACAAAAAAGAAAATTACAGACCAATATCACTGATGAATATAGATGCAAAAATCCTCAACAAAATACTAGCAAACAGAATCCAACAACACATTAAAAGGATCATACACCATGATCAAGTGGGATTTATCCAAGGGATGCAAGGATTCTTCAATATATGCAAATCAATCAATGTGATAAACCATATTAACAAATTGAAGGATAAAAACCATATGATCATCTCAATAGATGCAGAAAAAGCTTTTGACAAAATTCAACACCCATTTATGATAAAAACTCTCCAGAAAGTGGGCATAGAGGGAAACTACCTCAACATAATAAAGACCATATACGACAAACCCACAGCAAACATCATTCTCAATGGTGAAAAACTGAAAGCATTTCCTCTAAGATCAGGAATGAGACAAGGATGTCCACTCTCACCACTATTATTCAACATAGTTTTGGAAGTCCTAGCCACGGCAAATTAAAAAAAAAAAAATCCCACAAGGACTCAGAGGCAAAAAATATACAAACCAATTTTCACTGCAAAGTAAAGGAGCTGTTATAGTGGGGAAAAAAAAAAGTGATTTCTGATTCTTGAATGGTTTGGCTTTAAGTAAAATATTGGCACGCATGTAATAAATCACAATGATATTTTCTGTTATTTTATATAGCCATTAAAAATGTTGGCATGGATCAAAAAAAAATTGCCAATTAATTGTTTTTAATCTGTTTAAAGCTCCAATTGTTTCTGCTCATGTAAGCTGATCTCAGCTGAGATTCTCTCTATTCACCCATCTCTCCAGATTTTGGAGCAGCAGTTGCCTTCTGACCTAGGTCTCTAATGAGTCGTTTTTCAGCATTTTTTCTTGTAAGAATTAGAGTGATGATTTCCTAGCCCTCTACAAGTCAAACTGAAACCCAAAGTCTCTTACATATCTTTTAATCTATAACTTTTCTCTCACTGTCTTTCTTCCCTCACAATTATTTGTTGAAGAAATTGGATTCCCACATTCTAAACTTTGCTGATTGCCTCCCTATGAGGACTTTTCACACATTCTTCTGGCTCCCATATATATATATATATATATATATATATATATATTTTTTTTTTTTTTTTTTTTTTTTTTTTGCGGTACGCGGGCCTCTCACCGTTGTGTCCTCTCCCGTTGTGGAGCACAGGCTCCTGACACGCAGGCTCAGCTGCCATGGCTCACGGGCCCAGCCGCTCCGCAGCATGTGGGATCTTCCCGGACCGGGGCACGAACCCGTGTCCCCTGTATCGGCAGGCGGACTCTCAACCACTGCGCCACCAGGGAAGCCCTAGCATGACTATTTTATAGGAGTATTGTGTAATTCCATTAGGAGAAACATAATGTCTAGTTCTTTCTCATTTCTGTGACATTAAGACTGGGCAGTAGGCTTGCTGTTGTCAGCCTGATCCACCATTATAAAGCGCTCCCCATTAGCAATTCACCTAATGGTTTTAAGAGCCATTAATGATTATGGCCTAAATCCATTATTTCATTAGGAGTTCAATGGTGATATTCTAATTCTACCATTGCTTCCACATTTATTCGCTGAAATTCTTTTAAAAAGTCTTTCCCAAATTAACTACTTGGCACCCTTAAATACTATTTGTACAAAAAAATTTAATATAAATGCTTGATTGTTTTACTCCATTTACCAGTTTTCAGCATAAAGTTTTGGTTTCATAGCATCTTCCAAAGATGACTAATGAGAGTTTTTGTATGTGAGTATCATTAAGAACTAATGGATTTTAACATATTTGATGTATCTCAATCCATTATCATTATTATTCTTTTTTGCTGCTAATATTACCTCATCTTTGGCAAGTGCAACCCCTTCAAATTGGCTCTGGTGTCCATTTAACATGAATTCCGTCATCTTAATAGTTTCCTTGTCTTTCACATAGGACAAGATATTCCAGACATATTTTGTGCATTTCCTGGCGCAGAATTGGTATCAGCCACTTCTCCAAGGAGCCCAACTCTCTCTAAGCCCTATACTCTTAATACAAACCACATATATAAAACAGTATGAAATATCAGTGATGATGGGTTATAATTTGCTAATATTTGATACCAATCTGTTGGCTGTCTGCCCCTAACTATATATAAGATGTTTATTGAAATAGCAAATGTGGGAATTCCCTGGCGGTCCAGTGGTTAAGACTCCACGCTTTCACTGCTGAGGGCCCAGGTTCAATCCCTGGTTGGGGAACTAAGATCCCATAAGCTGTGCAGAATTAAAAAAAAAAAGCAAATGTCATTACTGCAGATATTTCTGTAAAACAACGTAAATGTCTCAGTCAAAAATCTACTTGCTTTGGGTAACATTCCATACAATTCCATTGTACCAAAATAATATTTATCTATTTCTGAAAAACCAACTTGGTATTTTCCCTTTCTAGCTATCGTTTATTTGGATACCCTGTTCATACTTCTGCAATATCAGCTCTCCAGCCTTATTCCAACCTTCATCTTCCAACTGCACCCATCCTCTCCCTAACCCATGTAGATCTTATTTTCATTTCAATTCTACCTAAGTACCCAACACCCATCCTAGACATCCTGGTCAATGAATGTGTGGAATTCCCAACCTCAGATGAACTTTACTATTTAGTCATTTTCTTATCCCACTCATATTCTGTTATTGTCCCATAAAGGAGGACACATGGCCTGCTCTAAGTGTGTACACAGCAGTTTGTCCCTCCTCACTACTTGACAATTCTTTTCCACCTCTTCAGCAGTGCTTTTCTGCAGAGGAATCCTGTGAGCTTGTTAAGATACCATTCTGATTCAGTAGGTCTGAGGTAGAGACCAAGTTCTGCATTTCTAACAAGCTCTCAGTGGCAGAGGCCACTGGTCCTAGACCACACTTTGAGAAGCAAGGCTCTACTGTGCTGCCGCTATACGCTCCTATAAGGAGATATTTCAAACACATACCTTTCTCCTTAATCTCACCCTCTGTTCTTCTCTAATCTTATGCTTGATGGTCTCCCCCATTACTTCATCTAAAAGAAAAGGTTGACAACATCAGGTGGGAGCTTGAGCAATTGATACACTACTACCTTTTTGACAATGAAAAACCTGTTACATCATGTGGTAGTTTTAAAACATGTTGTGGATTATTTTTCATTTCCTCTATTCAAAAAGGGAAGTCTAATTCCCCTCCCCCAGAACATAGACCAGCCTTAGAGACATGCTTCTAAAGAACTGCAGAGAAAATGAGGCTGAGTGACTTCCAAGGCTAGGTCATAAAAGGAACACAGCTTCTACTTGCCTCTCTTTGAACCATGTACCTTTGGAACTACCCTGAAGCTGCCTTCCTAGAGAGGCCAGGTAGAGATAGAGATGCCTGCAGAGCCCCAGGTGTTCCAGCCCAGCTGTCTGAGTCTTCTCAGCCCAGGCACCAGATAAGTGAAGGAGCTGGTCTTCAGATGATTCAAGCCCTAGCCATAGACTAAAACAACTGCATGAGACACCAAAAGCCAGAACTTCCCTGCTGAACTACAGGCAACTCACAGAACCATGAGCTAATAATAAACAACTGTTAATGTTCTAAGTCACTGTTCTGAGGTGGTTTGTTACACAGCAAGAGGTAATTAGAAACATATATTTCCCCTTTGCCCCGACTGCCAAAAACTTCAGAGCCAAATTTGACACTGGATCACTCCTATGATATTAGCTATCGTGGTTACAATATTTGCTTCTTACTTCTTTCTAAGTCCTCATTTTTCCTGTTTACTAACTTTATTATTCCTCTGTCTTTTGTTTTTTTGTAAACTGGCTCAAATTATTTTAGAAAATAGAGGAGGTACAAATAAACAATAATTTCCTATTTCTCTCCCATTTACCTTTACATTCTCATGTCTCAATTTATTTTCTTTCATTCTTTCATGTTATCTCAGAAAAAAAAAAATCCTATTTGTTTTCACTTCTCCAGTATCTTTAATCTTTTGCTACCTGTCTCCATTCCATGTGATTTTAAATAAGTACAAAGTTCTATCTTGAGAAAATGTTTACTCTTTGACCACTGCCACTTTTATTACATTTTTTTTATTTTTTAATTTTTTAAAACATCTTAATTGGAGTATAATTGCTTTACAATGGTGTGTTAGTTTCTGCTTTATAACAAAGTGAATCAGCTATACATATACATATATCCCCATATCCCCTCCCTCTTGCGTCTTCCTCCCACCCTCCCTATCCCACCTCTCTAGGTGGTCACAAAGCACCGAGCTGATCTCCCTGTGCTATGCGGCTGCTTCCCACTAGCTATCTATTTTACATTTGGTAGTGTATATATATATGTCCATGCCACTCTCTCACTTTGTCACAGCTTCCCCTTCCCCCTCCCTGCGTCCTCAAGTCCATTCTCTAGTAGGTCTGCGTCATTATTCCCGCCCTGACCCTAGGTTCTTCGTGACCATTTTGTTTATTTATTACTTTTTTATTTTCATAGTCAATCTTCTGAAGAATGTTTTACTGCTGTTTTACTGAAGCTCAAAGTGAGTCTTCACTGATATATCAGTATGTGAAATACAACAGCTTCTCCAAAATAATCATGTGAGTATGGCTGGTGCTTTAATTTAACACAGAAAAACCTCAATAAAGTGTTACTTTTCTTACACACAAAACATTCCTCAGTAGGCACTCAAAAACATCTCTTTAATTATTGCATGTATCTCCAGTGGACATTTTTTGCCCATCTATCCTTTCGCAATTTGTGAAAGCACCTTTGTTTCCAAAACGTTGCTAATTACATCTCCAACATTCACTCCGCAGTAGCACTGTATATCTTTCACCATTTGGTCCAGTGGATTATCTTTGCAAAACAAAAGCCTGGTAATGACAGGAAAAGTGACATTTTTCATTAATATTTAATTGTGTTGTGTGTGTGGTAATGCAATAAATCCCCCCTCTTTGTCACTGTCCTCCTGAACTCTGAACAAATGTCTCCTCATTCTTTACTATGACATCTGTCCCCAGCTCTGATGAGCACTAATTAGAAGAATTGATTGGGGAGAGGGGCTTGTCACTGAGTACAGAAGGGAGGAGAGGCTCTGGGCCAAGACTGGTCCAGGATCAGAAACATGTTTGCAGCATCGCTGGGAGTGGATGTGATGAATTTCAATAAGAATGTCAGACCATATTCTCTGCATCTAATGAGTGCTGTTCCATGAAGTTCTAATTTTTAGAAGCTGATTATTTATTCAAATTTCTACTTTTGGAATTACCAATTCTCTTCTTAAAACCATTCAGTGGTTCCCACACTTCCTGGCCTGGCTTATATGATCTTCCCCATCCAGTCTCATCCTTGCCTCTTTATCTCTTCCCTTCCATTTCCATTTCACAACTGACAGAAAAGCTTACCTGTGTTTCCACCAAACTACACTATTTGCTTTACCACAGTTGTGACACACTGTCTTGTTTAACCCAAGATCTGCAGACGCTGTTCTCTTTGACTAGGTTTCTGTCTCCCATTCTTCTTGCCCCAAACCCCACCTTACCATTTGTCTTATTATCACCTGCTACCCCTCAAGTCTCAACTGGAATATCAACCCCCCAGAAGGCCTAACTACCCACAATGGGATCAACTGCCCTTTCTTGATATTCATATAGATCCTATCATATCACTACAAACACTATATTGAACTCACCTTCTCATGTGTCTGAGGGTGGGGGTGGGAATCATTTTTTTCTTTTAATATTGTATCTCCTGTACCCATAGAACTTAACACAACACCGGGCACATGATACACTTGCAAGGAATGTTATATGTTGAATGAGAACTGCACCTTCTTTCCTTTCAATGCTTAAAAACAGCACATTTTATATATTTGGAGGTAGGTTTGGTTTTTTAAAATAGTCAAAAGTTATTCGGATTAAGTAGGGAAATAAAACAAAGATCAAGTTTAAAAAAATACTTTTGAGGGGATAAAAAATATAACTACTACCTCTCCCCCTGAAAAAAAACCTTACAATTGCAGAATAATGAGGCTGATTTTGAAATGTCACTGAAAACCACACCAAAGAAGGATTTAGAGTATGAGAAATAACATCTGAGGAGAATGAAAATATCACACCTTAAAGAAGTTCTTTTCAATGAGACAGTTTTCCTTCAGCTGTATAAGGAGGAACTATGCAGAAAAGTGGTCCCAGTGGAAAACGTCCTGCAGTGGAGTTCCAAGTGAGACAGGCTGGGACCTGGGACACTTCACCAGAGTGCGTACACCTGGACAAATGTTTCCTTGAGCAACAGAATACAAAGAAACTATAAGGGACTGAAAATAACTGCACACGTGTGCAATTGGTGCAGTTATGAACAACAGGATACACAAAGGCCACAAACCAACTGCCACTTCTGAGATGCAGGGAGCAAAAGCAGGGTCCTGCATGGGATCCCTGCACACAGCACCACCAAGGGCCTGAGCAGACCTCCGAAGCCACGCCTCCTGCCCAACCTATCTACCCACCCCTGTTGTTACCCCTTTTAAGGACCCAAGGAGCTCCTCTCTGGAGCGAGCAAGGGCACCTGCTACTTGTCTTTGCTCCCTTGTGCTGCAGCAGGAGTCCCAATAAAGCCTTGCCTGAGTTCTCATCTGGCCTCCTATCAATTTCTATTGATTAAAGAGTCCAAGGGACTCCCCTGTTGTTGCAGTGGTTAAGAATCTGCCTGCCAATGCAGGGGAAATGGGTTCGAACCCTGGTCCGGGAAGATTGCACATGCCGCAGAGCAATGAAGCCCGTGTGCCACAACTACTGAGCCTGCGCTCTAGAGCCCACGAGTCACAACTACTGAGCCTATGTGCCACAACTACTGAAGCCTGCACGCCTAGAGCCAATGCTCCCCTAAAAAGAAGCCACCGCAATGAGAAGCCCACACACTGCAACAAGAGTAGCCCCCGCTCGCCGCAACTAGAGAAAGCCGGCACGCAGCAACGAAGACCCAACGCAGCCAAAAATAAATTAAATAGATAAATTTATTTTAAAAAAACAGAGTCCAAGGACGCAGGTCGGTAAAACAAATTCTGTCTCTAGTTCTGGCATTGGCTGGGCATATGACCTTTGGGAAAAGATTCCACCACGTGTTTCCTTCCCCTTGGCAAAAGAATGGACTAAAAGTGCTGCTTATCAGGACACTGCTACATTGTGAGCATTCTGGGGCCCTGACACTAAAGGCCACGAGCAACTCCAGGAAACTGTCACAAGCATGTACTGCCCCTTGGGGAGAACTACTGCCTGATGATCTTTCCAGTCCTTTACTGTTCTCTTTTGGGCTGCACCCCACAGGCCTGCGAGTCTTAAAGTTGCCCAGAGACAGCAACAGAGACATCGATGATTTCTTGGACAAGGAGATCTTACACAAAGGGTCCTGGAGCAACACCCCACTGTGTACAGCTCAGAGCGAGCAGGAAGAACGTGGCATTAGCCTTAGCTACTCAGGGGAGAAGGAGGCTACCATTTCTAGGGCGCAATTGACGTCAGGTGGGCTCATCAGCTAGGAGCTGCTAATTAAGCCCTGTAATTAAGAGGATTGGATAATCATCTGAGTGAAGCAGCGCCTGGCGGAGCAGGCGAGTACAGAGGGCAAGAGAAGAGCCACCTTGAATGGCCTGATCATACATCTATCATCCTAAAAAAAGAAGCAGGGACTTATTAACTTGACTAGTTTTTTACAATCATCACTTTTGTTTCCAGGAGCGGTCTTAGGAGGTTCAGCCAATTAGATTGCTTTTCTGATGTGAATCTTTCTCATTATTTGGGCCCTGTTTGGATATCTGAAATTTCATCATAAGATTCTTAATCTGGCTTAAAACAGTGACATTTTGGGACTCTTGCACATGTACTAGATCCCTGAGACACTCAAATTAAGGACTTAAGTGAGGTTTACTTGTTATGCGGAAATAAAGAGAGAAGAAAGAACTAATCAACTAGCCTAAAATTAGGAAGATCTTGATACAGTTTTAGGAATTATAATATTTCTCTCTAGGGAAGAGAGATAAAGGTAGTAAGCACAGGGATCAATTAGTACACCAGCTAAAAATACCTTCATCCACTGCTAAGGGATACAGAAAACTTCAATACCTCTGGCCTTTCCTATGACACATTGGGGAATAAATCATAAAAATTAAAAGAGAGAGAGAGAAAACACAAGTACTAGGGGGAGTACTAAAGAAGCACTAGAACCGACAGGCTGATTGGATAGAAATTTTTCCTAGACTTTCACACTATCAGCTTGAAACAATGTAAGTATCTTAGTCTGTAAGATACCACTAAGGTCTTATAGAGTGTTTTTTGCTTTTTCTCCAGCACCTAAAATATAATAGATATTCACTGAATATTTGTTGAGTGAATAATAAGAGCCTAAATGTTTCTTGATTGTTGTATTTGAATGCACAACAGAATGGGATAACTCATCAGCCCCATTAGCCTATCAGCATGGGTTAATGAGATAAATTGGGTCACAATGCCCTCTCTGATGAAACGGGATTTAGCAGAGGGAAAGTTAGAAACAAGTGTGCTCTCAGGGAGATAAATTGAAGGGAAAACCAGAACAAAATAAACTGGCTGAAAGATTCCAAAGGGTAAGGCTATACCAGCTTCTTCCACCTGACAAGTTTGTCAACAGCAAGACCTGTTAATAAACCATTTCTGGCAATGTCACTCTGTAGTACCAAGGAGATTTGAACTTCTCATTAATGTTATCTCAGGAGTCCTAAATCTACCACAGCAATATACTTTAATAGAAGTGAAAGCCTGTAAATCAATAAACTGAGCATAGGGCTTCCCTGGTGGCGCAGTGGTTGAGAATCTGCCTGCTAAGGCAGGGAACACGGGTTCGAGCCCTGGTCTGGGAACATCCCACATGCCACGGAGCAACTAGGCCCATGAGCCACAACTACCTAGAGCCTGCATGTCTGGAGCCTGTGCTCTGCAACAAGAGAGGCCGCGATAGTGAGAGGCCCGCGCACCGCGATGAAGAGTGGCCCCCGCTTGCCGCAACTAGGGAAAGCCCTCGCACAGAAACGAAGACCCAACACAGAAAAAAATAAATAAATAAAAAAATATGGGGTTTAAAAAAAAAATGAACTAAGCATAAACTTTGTAGCTGGGTAGATGTAGGTTTAAATCCCAGAAGAAGGTGCACATCACCATGTTCCCTTCCCCCATTTTAAATCCATCCACCCTCCCCCCATTTTGGGAGCAGAGGCATTGCGTTGGAAGAAGCTAATCAGACAGACTAAGTAAAACCCTCCAGGGTATAAGAAGACTTAGTCTTTGTCCTTAGTTTTTATCCTGATGAAAAATATATAATATTTATAGTCATCTCAATAAACGAATGGAACTTCACTCATGTTTTACTGTACTTAGAATCAAGTATATATATGCAAGTACCATCATGATTTATTATCACATCTTCAGTAGAGTTGTTCTCCCTTTGTGATATTAACTGGTGATGTGGTGCTCCATACTATAACCCGGGGAATGTGTGATCATTCCACTCATGATCAACTGAAGCTACACCACTACCACAAAATTGTAGTTTTGTGGCCTCGAGCAAGTTACTTAACCTTGGCAATCCTCCTTACTTTTAAAAGGGGAATTACAATAACATATAGAGTTTAGTCTGTGTTAGGTCCTACTCTGAACACTTTACACTGCATTATCTAATCCTTATAACCTTCCCAGGAGGTAAGTACTATTATCATCACCATTTTATAGAAGAGTAAACCTGGAGCCCAGACAGATTAAATACATTGTCTGAGGTTATATAGTTTTTAAGTGGTGTAGCTTGGATTCAACTCCAGACTGTCTTGCTCTGGGGTTAAAGTTCATAGTCACTGTACTATAGGTACTTCTCTTGCTCACCTTGAAAATATTCTACACAGCAATCATTACAATCAGATCTTATTGTTACTCTGCTTTAAAATCTTACAGTGGCTCCATGCTGCTCTGAGGGAAATAACCAAGTTTCTATTAGGAACTAAAGGCCCTGAATGATCTGGTACCTGCACGATATATGGATTATAACATATACCATGTATATCCTATACGTGATACATATTTCATATATATGAAGAATTTTAAGATTATATATGTGTATATCATAGTATATTTTTGTTATATAATTTTTAATTAAAATATTCATACCAAACACATCATTACGTTACCTGCTTTTTTTACTATGAAATGATATGAACATCTTTTCAAGCCCATAAATACAATTTTGCAACATCATTTTTGCTACACAACTTAATTCTTCGCCGAGTAAGATAATCATAAACAAATTTTTATTATAATAAAAAATAGTGCATTGAGATAATCGTCATGGCTAAAACTTTGTGTAATTATTAATTATTCTCTCAGGAAAGTTTTCTAAATTTAAATTGTTGGGTTAAAGGGCATATGTGTTTTTGAGGCATTCAGTGCATACTGCTAACTGCCCTCCAAAAACGTTTTACGGATGTCCACTCACACTGGCAAATATAAGAGTGCATGTCTTCTAGTATCCCTCTATTTTATTTTGGTCAGTTTGATAGGTAAAACAAATACCCAACCAGGATACTGTTTCACTTTGCATTTCTTTAAATATTATTGAGACTAAGCATGTTTTTATACACCTACCGGACTTTTGTGTTCTAGGCGAAATGTCCATTTACTTTTAGCCCATTTTTAAATTGGGGTATTTGTTTTACTTGTTTATAAGACCTCATCTGTTTATTCATCAGAAATTTATTTAGCATCCATATCATTTTCTGAACACTGTGTTGGGAATACAATTCAGTTTATGATCAAACAAACTTTTACAACCTCCCTGAGGTCCTTCCAGCTTTGGCTCCTAATCCAGTCCAAAGTCAATGTCACATATTTTAGGTTTTTCATTGCAGCAGCACATTTAGCTGCTGCTATAGCCAATGTTTGTGTCCCCACAAAATTCCTACTTTGAAACCTAATGCCCAAATTGATGGCCTTTGGGAGATGATTAGGTCATAAAGGTGGAACACTCACGAATGGGATTAGTGTTTTTGTAAAAAAGATTCCACATAGCTCCCTAACCCTTCCCACCATTTGAAGTTACAGCTAGAAGGCACGGTTTATGGATGAGGAAGTGGGCCCTCACCTGACAGCAAATCTGCTGCACCATGATCTTGTACCTCCCAGTCTCCAGAACCGTGGCTTGCTGTTTATAATCCACCCGGTCTGTAGTACTCTTCTATAGGAGCTCAAATGGACTAAGACAGCTACCTAATTTCATTTTAGTTAATTGCTGCATTAAATGTCAATCATTTGATTATGTCCTGTGGCTCTGGGGCTGATTAGCCTCAGCAAGATAATTCTCTAGCTGGTTTTGCTTGGGATCCCTCTCCTTTATAAAGTCTGGAATGGGACACTCAAATGCCTCGTCCTCTCTCCCTTTCCATGTCAAGTCTCAGGGCCTCTGCTTTCCACATGGCTTCTCCACGTGGTATCTTCACATACTCTTTCCAGAAAAGTAGTTAGACTTCTTGCATAGAAGCTCAGTACTCCCCGAAGCCCACAAGTGGAACTCATCGGGCCTTTTTAAGGCTTAGGCCCAAACTAGCAGTTATTTCTGCCACCTTCTTTTAGTTAAGCAATCACAGAGCCGGCCCAGATGCAAGAGGGTGGGAAATAAACTCTCTTTCTCAATGGAGGAGTGACAAAGAATATGCTGCCATCTTTAATCCATCATAAATCATAATGGTTTCAACATGATTTGAAAGTATTTTTCCATGTTTGTCATTTGCCTTTTAACTTTGTTTATAATGGATTTGATGTGTAGGTGATTCTAAATTATACACATAAAATTTATTAGTATTTTCCTAGATAATTCCAGCTTCTGGCACACACACAAAATGCTTTTTTCAAATGAAAACTGAACAAAAAGATCATCTTGGTTTGTCTGGGAGGGAAAAGTGAATGGGTATATGGAATATTAATGGACTTTCATTTTCTCAATAGTCTTTTTGTATTTTTTAAATAGATCTGTATGATTTTTATATTTTCATTCTAACAACAGAACAAAAAAGGAAGAGGAGTAGAAAGAGAAGGAGGAAAAAATTAAATGTCAGAAGAGGTGGAGGAGGAAAAAATAGGGCAAAGAAAAGCCACACCAAAGTTTTACCACACCAAGGTTTTAAAACATTTACTAATATCTAACTCAGAAAATTTTTTAGCCTTCTTTTTTTTTAAACTTCTAAATCTTTAATTCATTTGGATCTTTTGTAAGATATGAGTTAGGATCTAACCTTAATTTTTTTTTACAAGTGTTTAACTGATAATATAAGTTTAGTTATTCATTTTATTATTCAACACATTTTATTAAGAACCTCCTATATGCTAAGCACTTTGGTAATAAATGAATGTACAGTGGTGAAAGAAATTGAGTAACTACCGCTATGGAACTTATAATAGTGAAGTGGGGGAAACAAGAAGTAAATGGATGTATAATCACAATTTTGACGTGTGCAACAACGGGAGAAAATGGGGGCTGTGACAAAGCAGGGAGGTAAATAATGGGAGTAGAAACTTAGAACAAAACAGGGCATCGGTGGGAGCAGAGTAGACTGAAGAACTAGGAAGTGTGAAAGTATGGATCAACAGATAAGAATGAGCAAAAAGGAAATAATCTGGATTATTTCTGAGGATGGAAAATTGAAAACTAAGGGGAGTTAATATTATCTATGGAATGAACTGGGTTCAATTAAAGGGAATAATTCATAAAAGATAATCCAAAGGAAACAACTTCTTAGGATAACAAGGGTTCACCTCAAAATGACATCATGCAGAATTGCCAAAAGCAATGCAAAGTCAAAAGCAAATGATTTCTATGTCATGTCCTTTCTCTGCTGTTTGTGCATTTCTGCTATATTGTCCTTTATTGTATCAGTTAAATATTTGTAGAGACGTGGATGGACCTAGAGTCTGTCATACAGAGTAAAGTAAGTCAGAAAGAGAAAAACAAATATCGTATATTAATGCATTTATGTGGAATCTAGAAAAATGGTACAGATGAACCTATTTGCAGGGCAGGAATAGAGACGCAGACATAGAGAACAGACGTGTGGACACGGGGCAGGGGAAGGGGGGGTGGGGTGAATTGGGAGATTGGGATTGACATATATACACTACCATGTGTAAAACAGATAGCTAGTGGGAACCTGCTGTATAACGCAGGGAGCTCAGCTCAGTGCTCTGTGGTGACCTAGATGGGTGGAAAGCAGGGGCAGGGGGAGGGAGGTCCAAGAGGGAGGGGATATATGTATACATATAGCTGAGTCACTTTGTTGTACAGCAGAAGCTAACACAACATTGTAAAGTAACTATAACCCCAATTAAAAAAAAAAATAATATGTATGAAAGTTTACTGGAGAAGTACCATCCAAATGTAAGTCATTGTTGCTATTATAAACTGGAGTTCAGTCCTTGTTTGTGAACTGATTCTCCCAGAATAATATATATAGTCCTAGGATACTAACTATAGACTACTCTGTTCCTTGACCCTTTCTGGGATGTTAATATAATTAAGTTCTGGGAATTAAACTTCCCTTCATGTCAGAGTGTGCTAAAATCTGTGGGACAGTTTTTCTTCTGGAAACTTCCAATTGCTGATGATTAAGTACACAGTGTTGCAACCATTTATACAGACAGTTGAGCAGAGTTCACAAGGAGACTGCAAAACCAAAGTACCTCTGGGTCATTCATTCTATGACATTGTCTCGGGTAATTATTCTGCTTTTGTATGAAGCCTTTAGAGCATGGAAAATAACTAGGTTTGATTACTGTTGTAGTAACAACTTCAAATTGCTTCAATACCTATCTTTTTTAAGATCCAGAATGCTATCATAAAAAATAAAATACATTTACTTGTCTTTTCTCATTTTGCTTTCAATGTAGGCACTTCCAAAACAGGAAAAAGAAATATATTTGACCTGGAAATCAAGTGCTAGAAAAATAACCTCTCTAAATGTTACTTTTCACCTAAAATATATTATAGTGTTGCTCAATGGCACCACTATAATCAAGAATCTGCCATCATTATTTTAAGCTCCTTGTTTCACAAGCTTATAACTTCTTTAAAAGACACCCAAGTATCTTCAATCTCACTGCTACTTTAGGAAAGAACACACACACACACACACACACACACACACACACTTCCATTTTCCTAGTTAAAATGTCACGTTGCACTTGACAATGTTAAAAATTCTATAATTTTTATAGTTACGGCCTCAGTTGAATAGCATAAAAAAATTATAAGTCCCAGACCTCCCCCCCAATGACTGGTCAGAAGGACATAGTCTTTGCCATTGCCAGGTACTATCATAGTTCTCATATTACACCATCTTGGTTTAGGGGATTATAACCTAGTGAAAGAATGCATGTGAAATGTCAACAGTAAATGCTAAATTCTTATTATCCATTGTTGGGTTTAGTTGTAAATGACAGATATCCATTCCAGAAGCTTCACAGAAAATTAATCTATTAAAGTATATTGTGGGCACTGCCAAGGACAACAACTAACATTGTTCTGTGAAGATGTGACTGCTATCACTATTGGGCACAGGCAGCAGAATTATCACCATTGCTTCGGGCCCTGGATCCTATCACTAGAGTGACTACCATCATTGCATCTGGAAGCAGAGGTCTCTGCCACCTAGATAGCTGAATTCTGCAAGGCACCTACACTGTCACATCTGTGTTAATCTATGTCTCTTATGGGTGCATCTGATTGGTGAGCTTAGATCGCATACCTGCTCCCTGGCCACAAGGTAAGCTGGGCAAGAAAGTTTTGCCTTCTCTCTTGGGAAGGTAGAAATTGGTAGAGTGGGGAATTTCCCCGAAATAGAAAGAGTGTTTCAAGAGCCTGGGAAGCCCAAAAGGAGAACAAATGTCCATTATAATCTTCTTCTAGCAAATTTTAAGTAAAGGGAATTTAACTTACAATTTTTATTCACACATAAATGTTAGATGTTATCATTGTAAATGCTATTTCTTCTTTTCATTTCAAATAATGTTAATTGTCGTACTTACTTTGTGTTTGCTTAATTTTTAGTCCCTTTTTTGACCTCTAGAATTCAAGCAGACCCAACAAATAAATGTCTGTCAATTATTTTTTAAATGCTCATCCATATCAAGTAATCCAACTATTTCACTTTTTTTCTCCTCTAGAGGCTCTCTCTTTATTTCCCTTTATTTCCCACTCCAGTATGGACTGGCTCTTTCTGGGCTTTGGGCATGTGTCTCATGCTGAGTTTTCCTTTCAGTTCTTTTCATGTTGCCTCCTCTATTCCTTTTACTCCTAGGTATCATGCTTTTCTCTTTCTTGGTCAATGTCTTCATTTTCCTGAAGGTATTGTTCACAGCTTCCTAAAAATTGTGCATGGGAGGTTTATCGTTTTGTTCTTACATGTATGAAAATGTCTTATGATTGATAACTTGGCTGGATATAGAATTCTAATTTGAAAATCATTTCTTCTAAAAAATTTGAAGACTTTGATACACTGTTTTCTAACATCCTGCATTGCCGCAGAAAACTCTAAGACAATTATTCTTCTTTGCTTGCAAGCGACCTTTATTTTTTTCTCTGGAAGATTTTAGAATCTGCTTATCATCCTTGGTATTGGGTAACTTCATAATAATGTAACTTGAAACATTTTTATTTTTGCTTTGAGAAAGATTTTTAAATTTGTTTCATTTTTAAGTGCATTACTTGGCAAAATAAAAATTGGCAACCCTATGTTTATTCTCATTTTCTTTGAAATTTTACTAACCTGTGAAATCTTCAAGTTTGGGAACTGCTTAGAGCAAGGATCCCTAACAAGCCTTTCGAGATCAGGTGGTCCCCATGGTCTCAATGGTATAGGAGAGCACTTTGTTAGTGAAGATTCATATACAACATCATGGTCTTACAGTCTTACAAATAAAATGAAGAGACCCTACCCTAAAGAACAAGGTACCTTTCTTTAGGCATTATGTCTGCAGTTCTAGTGTTAGCCAGCAGAAGGATGGTATGTCACCTGGTCATCTAGAAGCAACCCAGAATGAGAAAGGAGGATGCGGGGGGGGGGGGGGGGGGGGGGGGACAGGAGAGAGGCTTCATATCTGTACTTACTTCTGCAGGGACCGAATTATTTTAATAATTCTCACGTCTAACATGTGCATATCACTTACAGTTTACAGAGGACTTTCCCTCACTGATAAAAATGATTATCTTTCTGAAAATTGTGTGATTTGTCTGTAGTCACATAACTAGTGACAGGCCCAGAATTCACAAATCACAAATTTCTGGCTCTTGAATTTCACGTAATTTTAGCTTTTAAGAAAAGGAAGGCTTTGAGAGGGCAAACAGCAGAAGCAAGAAGAACTACAATTCTGCAGCTTGTGGAAGGAAAACCACATTCACAGAAAGAGAGACAAAATGAAAAGGCAGAGGACTTTGTACCAGATGAAGGAACAAAATAAAACCCCAGAAAGATTTTTTGTTCTAGTTCTGTAAAAAATGCCATTGGTAATTTGATAGGGATTGTATTGAATCTGTAGATTGCTTTGGGTAGTATAGTCATTTTCACAATATTGATTCTTCCAATCCAAGAACATGGTATATCTCTCCATCTGTTTGTGTCATCTTTGATTTCTTTCATCAGTGTCTTATAGTTTTCTGAGTACAGGTCTTTTACCTCCTTAGGTAGGTTTATTCCTAGGTATCTTATTCTTTTTGATGCCATGGTAAATGGTATTGTTTCCTTAATTTCTCTTTCAGATCTTTCATTGTTAGTGCATAGGAATGCAAGAGATTTCTGTGCATTAATTTTGTATCCTGCAACTTTACCAAATTCGTTGTTGAGCTCTAGTATTCTGGTGGCATCTTTAGGATTCTCTATGTATAGTATCATGTCATCTGCAAACAGTGACAGTTTTACTTCTTCTCCAATCTTCTTTCCCCATTCCTTTTATTTCTTTTTCTTCTCTGCTGTGGCTAGGACTTCCAAAACTATGTCAAATAATAGTGGCGAGAGTGGACATCCTTGTCTTGTTCCTGATCTTAGAGGAAATGCTTTCAGTTTTTCACCATTGAGAATGATGTTTGCTGCGGGTTTGTCGTACATGGCCTTTATTATTTTGAGGTAGGTTCCCTCTGTGCCCACTTTCTGGAGAGTTTTTATCATAAATGGGTGTTGAATTTTGTCAAAAGCTTTTTCTGCATCTACTGAGATGATCATATGGTGTTTATTCTTTAGCTTGTTAATGTGGTGTATCACATTGATTGATTTGCAGATACTGAAAAATCCTTGCATCCCTGGGATAAATCCCACTTGATCATGGTGTATGATACTTTTAATGTGTTGCTAGATTCTGTTTGCTAGTATTTTGTTGAGTATTTTTGCATCTATATTCATTAATGATATTGGTCTGTAATTTTCTTTTTTTGCAGTATCTCTGTCTGGTTTTCATGTCAGGGTGATGGTGGCTTCATAGAATGAGTTTGGGAGTGTTCCTTCCTCTTATCAGTAAGTCTTATTTAAGTCATTTGGGGAAGGATGATTCCTTGCAATAAACTAGTTCCTATTTCCGGAACATGAAGGAGTGGGAAGATTTCTTCAACTCTTACTGTTTTCCACCATTATAGGGCTTGGAAAGTTCAAAACTGTCAACTGCACTGGCAATAAAGACCATTAAATTAATATTATATATTATTAACACATTTTTCAACCTAAAATTCTTTTTTAAAAAATTTTTCCTTTCCTCCCCCATTTTCATGTGCCCTAAAAGTATCAAAGGCTCTGATCTGAGACCCAGAATGGTTGAGGGCCTTTAACGTGCCTGAGCTAGTTGTGGCAGAGCTCAAACAAGAGGAACCAAGTCTAGGGCTCTTTCAATACCTGCATCTTTATGAAGACTGAAGGAGAAGGCTCTGCTCAAGAGGTCAGATGAATACTTGGCAATGGCAATGGGGGTGGGAATGTCAACTTTGAAATAAAATCTTGAAGACTCAGAAGTTGAGAATAGGTGAGGGAAGTTCATTAAAGAACTGGGGCCTGTGGTCACCTTAACAGGTGACTGTTAGATGCATGTCATTGGTCAACAATATTTATTATTTATCAATATCTACTACATGCTTGGTGTCCCTGTCTTCACAGACCTTACAGTCAAGCAGGGGAGGCCAATGCAACAAGTAATTGCAGTAAGTCATGACAAGTGTTATGACAGAGGATATGACACATCTTGGGAGTGAATAGCAGGAACACCTAACCTGCATGGGGTAAGTGAGGTTTCAGATGAACCAAGAATAGGAACTAACCCAGCTCAGAGGATGAAGATGAGAGGAGTGTCCTCCTCGGAGGGATTTCACACAGGAAGATCCAAGGTATGTGAAGTTTGACCTCAGAGGAGACCTAGAACTTGTGCTGACTTGGGCCTGGACAACTATCCTTAGTATTTGGGAAGCCAGATAGGTATCAGTGAAAAGGGAGTGGTTAAAAATCTGTCCCCCAAAGGGAGAGAGTGGCATGGACTTACATATACTACCAAATGTGAAAAAGATAGCTAGTGGGAAACAGCTGCATAGCACGGGGAGATCAGCTTTGTGACCACCTAGAGGGGTGGGATAGGGAGGGTGGGAGGGAGACGCAAGAGGGAGGGGATATGGGGATATATGTGTATGTATAGCTGATTCACTTTGTTATAAAGCAGAAACTAACACCATTGTAAAGCAATTGTAAAGCAATTATACTCCAATAAAGATGTTTAAAAAAAAAATCTGTCCCCACCTGCTTCCAGGAGTCTTAGAATTCAGGACTAAGTTGCCCACAGGGTGTGGAGGATTAAACAAAATAACTGAGAAACCTGAGAAAAGCAAATTGTCCCTCCCATTTTTCTAAGCTACCCGGTCAGTTGTGATACTTGGCACACTCAGAGCAGGTCAGGACATTGCCTTCAGTGGTGAATTTTCCACCCTTTCTAGCTCCCTGAACTCTCGCTCTCCCCTGCTGGGAGGATGCGGATGGAGGTGAACTTCCTCCCTTCCTTTATCAAAGGTCCTGAGGCTCCCAGTCCCTTTCAGTGTCGGGGTGAGGGTCCTTGACACCTGGCCTACCTTGATTTTCCTCACCTCAACTCCAACTCTCTCCAGCCCTGGAAAGACAGAGCACTTCCACGCCCGAGTACCGGCCTGTTCCAGCCGCCGCCGCCAGTGAGAGCGGGAGGGAGCCGCGGGACTGCAGGGGAGAATCGGAGCACGGGCCGGAGTGAGGGTGGGGCGCCGGGCGTGGCGTCCGCGGTTGGGAGGGCGTGGTTTCGGGGGTGGGGCGTGGTGTCGGGGGTGGGGCGTGGTGTCGGGGTGGGGGCGTGGTGTCGGGGTGGGGGCGTGG
>NW_021703778.1:57368881-57538623 GCF_005190385.1 Monodon monoceros | reverse complement strand
GGGGCGTGGTGTCGGGGTGGGGGCGTGGTGTCGGGGTGGGGGCGTGGTGTCGGGGCGTGGCCGGCCCCAAAAGGCCGTCCCGCTGTCTTGCTGCCCAGCTCCCAGGCTGCTGGGCCGCTGCTGCTTTGGGGCACCCAGGCTCGGGTAAGGCGGCCTACCCCCGGCTCGGCTCGGGTTCGTCTGTCCCAGGCGGTGGGTCTCTGACGGCCTTAGGCTCGTGCAGCCCTCGGCTTCCAGCCTTCAGGCCGAGGGTTTGGATACTGAGGGGCGGGGAAGGAAGGTGAGCGCGTGTAGCAGTTGCTATAATCTCTTCTTTTGCTCCAAGTTCTTGCACGTGGAAAATCTTCTACTCTCTCGTCCAGATGTCGCATCAGTAGTGACCGAAGACACGCACCTATCAAATTGGTCCTTTCGAGTATGTGGTGGGTGGCGGAGGGTAGGTAAGGGTCTTAGTATTCCTGCCTGTAGTCTCCCAGATACTTTTAGAGACCCGCCATTCACTACTGAGAGAGTTTCTTGGGTCTCGGAAATCGGACTTCTCTGGGACTGGAGTCCGTTGAATTCATTAAGTTGAGTCCGGTAGCTGGGGAAATGATCCGGTGGACGCCGGCTAGCGAGGGTGTGACAGCTTGAGACCTGTCGCGTCAGGGGATCTGGTGAAAACTTTCCTTGTTGTGCACCTGCCGCTGAGCCAGCAATAAAGGTTACGGACACAACACTTTTGTCACTTGAAAAGCTGGACGAGGGACAGGAAAATCAAGGGGGTGATGTCTGTATTGACGAAAATCTGGCAAAGATGAAGTGCTAGTAATACTCCCTTGCGGACGAGTGCTTCCTTATTCCTCCTTCCTCATCGATTACAGCATTTCTGTGTTCATTTCTAATCCGTTTCTAAGATGCAAACAGAACGTTGCTGTATAGCAACCTTAACTTTGTCTTCCTCCCCCTTGCCGTTTTAATGCTAAAAGAGTTCAAGGTCACCTTTGGAGACTAGGTCACATGTTGGGAATTTTCTACCTGAAGAAAGGGGTTTAGAAATTTTTGTTTGTTTCTTTCATACCCATTCCTACCCCCCACCCTCGCTTCTCCTGCCCCGCGACACACAGTGGGTTAGTCTCCACTCTCCTGAATTCTCACCATTTAAAGACCAGGGGAGAAGAAAGCAGCCTCTTTTGTCATGCATTACTTGCGGTTAACTCGGTCTTGTGACTTTTGTTCCTTAGCCCTCCTTTAGCTCCTTCAATATTAAAATGCACCAACAGTGTTTTCTGTAAAGAATGCAAAGGGCTGGAGGAGAAAGGGAAACTCTGTCAATGCTACCATCTAGTAAAGTGAATATTATTTTTTAAAAACTGCAAAAATTGGGACTCTGTTGAGTTCCAATATTCTCACTATTTTGGGGGAAGATGTTTTAAAATTATTAATATAATTATTTTATCAATAAAATATCAACTGTTAAGACTCTCTGTGTGTGAAATCTTGCATTAACAGTCTCTATCCAATGAAGTGACTGTTTTAGAAACCTAAGGTTCTAGTTTATAGAGGCCAACTGGAATAGAAGTATATATAAGTTATTAAATAACTCTATGGAACCTTGAAAATAATGGTATTAGGAATATTTCAAAGTTTCAAGATTGCTTCATTCAGATTTATTTGTGGCTTGACAGTTCACTTTTTTTCTGTTATTTAATAGTGTTACAGTATGCAGGCGTCTCTGAGAATGCTAAGAATTCTGTCCATGCATTTTATAGACATTTCTCTGGAGCTCTGCTCTGAATGTATAGTTATTTCTTCCCCAGTAATAACATTTTTAGATTAAATTCTGCTCTAGACTGAGTTGGAGGCAGGGAGATGAGGTAGGGATAAAGACTAAAAGAATATGTCTAAGTTCTCATACCAGACCATCTCTGAAGTCCTTGCAAGTCCCCAGATTAACTCTGGGGTGCCAGCAAGTCCTTTAACTTATGTGTGTTATTTTTGTCTTCAAAATAAGAAATTTCTGTCTGGTCTTAAAGGACATTTGGGTCTCTTTGAAGTCTTCTATAAAAAGCAACTCCTCATTTCTAGAGCTAGGTATCACTGCTCTAGAGCAATATCTCGTCTAGTTTGCTCTCATTTCCAAAGGGCTTCCGAACATGTTGGGCAATGCCCCTGCCCCACCTAAGCAAGGTAGTGCAGTGGTTAAGGGCATGAGATTTGGAGACTCCTGAAACTGTCTTGGTTTTCTACCTCTTACCTTGGGCAAGCTATTTATATTCTCCAAGCCTCATTTTCCTCATGTTTAGAATAAAGATAACAATAATGCTTAGGGTCATTATGAAGATCAAATGAAGTGATGCAAATAATGTAAATAGCAGTGTCTACAACTTAATAGTTGATAAATGTTAGAAAATTTTTTCCCAACACTGACCTCCTTCCTTTTTTACTTTTAACAAGACAAAATTTCACCTGGAAAAATTAAAGTCCTATATATGAATGTTTAAAGAATAATCAAGTACAGGATGAGGGAGCTGTAATTAATTGAACCAGTCAATCTCATGGTAAATTGAATGTGTGTTTCCTCTGAGTCAGTGGTGAGTTTTAAGGGCCCAGAAAGCTGATAAGATTTTAGGCTGCTTCAATAGGAATAGAATGCATGTTGATGGCCAAGGACATTTTTCTACGTCTGCCTTTTGCTCCTTGTGCAGACAGAGTTACATTCAAGCTGATTTGTCTGGGAGAAGAAAAAAAAAAGAGGCAACTCTTGAAGCCATATCACATTCACTTGTAACAAATACATTAATTTTTGACTTCCCCCTCAACATTTTTTTACTTCGTGTTATATGTAAAACTACCTGCCAGCAAAATGCAAAGGAAAAAGGAAGAGTTTCCCGCCCTCCAAGCATTCATAGTATAGTTCGGGTAACAGGAAGCATTGGATCAGAGTGATCAGAGCTCTGGTAAAGGTAGAAAAGGGAAGGCTGGGAGTAGAGGAGTGCTATGTATCAACCAGGGGAGGCTCAAAGGAGTTAAAGGTGTTAAAATTTAGTTCCCGTTTTGAAGCTTCCATTTTTATAGGAGTTTGCCAGGAAGAAATGATGAGGAAGAGCCTTCTGGGCCAAGGGAGACTTCTGTGTCTTCAAAGGTATAGGGTGAGAGAGTATGACAAATGCAAATCATCACAGTATCCCTATGCTGTCTCATCCTTTCCTGGCTACAGGATGTTGGCAAATTGCTTCTCTGAGCTTTAGTTTCCTCAAACATAAAATGAGGGTTGTATATTATTTTACACTGTTAGGTGCTTATTTAATTTTCAAGTCTCTCCCATTAGAATGTCCACCTCACAACTTTGTTGGAAGACTTCATTGCCTAGAAAACACAAGGCTGTCTGACACACAGGTGACAGTCAACCAGTGTGGTTCCCTCCACCCGTCTTAGTCTCTTGATGAGAGAAAATACAACAGGAATCCAGCCTTGAGTATAGATGGGATTTAGCAATTTCAAGCATATTATAAAAAACAGACCAAGAGGTGTTGTAACTATTCTTGTTGTTTAGAATGAAGTATGAAGCTATTTATACTTTCACCTCCATTACCCCTATTTCCCAACCACTAAAGGCTCACTTTCAACTCCAGCTGTGTTTTTCAGCCTATATTGCCAGACCAGGCTCTGTAAAAGGAGTTCCACCACACTGAGAGTTCTTTGATAGACAAAGGTTAACATTCCTGTGTTTACATGATAAGATCTCAGACCATTTTAGGGCCTGCTTCCTGCTCTAGTCCTTGTTTTCAGTCTGAGCAACTGAAGTGAGGCTTAGAAAAAAATTTGTGGGGAGGGGATCTGGATAATGGGTTAGCTCTTTTGGAGTACCAAATTGCAAATTGAACATTTTGGGAGGAATTTGTTAGAGGATTTTACCCTCTTGTGATTTTTCTCTGGTATTGTTAGCTCTTAAAAGTTTAAATTTGGAAGACTTTGCCTCGACATTCTAACTTGATCATCTTGAATTATCCCTTCTTGTAAACAATGTACACATTTGCTCAACGACTGAATACCTAGAGTTTTCCTGTTTAGGCCCTTTCTCCAAGTGGATTTCAAAAGGAAAGACCTCAGGTAGTTTTCTTGCAAAGTCCTACAGAACACGGAAGATTTCTTTCCATGTTTCGTTTAGACAGCAGTAGACAGAAAAAGAATTTAACTACTTTAAGCTTTAGTCATCGCAGAGAAAAACAGTAGGTTAGGGGCCAGACAAGGCCTGTTTGCTGTGGAAGGCCCAGATTAGGCCCGCCAGGTATTGACATTCTCACTAGGTCATGCAGACCAGGCCCTGAGTAAGAACTTTTTGAGGGAGTTATTCTTTTTGGTTACTCATTCAGTGAATATTGCTTTAATTTTATCAATTGATTTTTATATTTCATTAATTGTGTGGTGCATGGGGGATGATGAGATTAAGTTCTTCGCCTCAAATGTGAGTAAGAATGTCTTTGGAGAGCAGGTTAAAATTCAGATTTCCAGCCTCCAGTTGAGACTATATGAACCTCAAATGGTGACCAGAGTCAGGCACACAGTAGGTATTTCATAAATATTTGTTAAGTGAACTAACTGCCACTTTCAAAATCACTGTTAAAACAGAATTCATTTTCTGTAGCACATTTCATAATTTTCTCCTCTTTTTTTAAGTGTGAAAAACTCTATACTAATTCTGTATTTCCTTTGAAGAAATAAAATGTATTCAATTGCAATCGTTATTTAGAAATTGAAAATAAAAAAATTTTTAATAGCATCATAATTTGTTTTAGTTAAGAGAAACAGTGACTGTGATTCTTAATAGCCCAATATGCCACAGAGGCACAGACACTTATTTTTGCTCCTCCTGAATCACTGGGAGGTGAGAATTTGAAGCATCTTCTTTATGTGCATTTCAATTTCCTGTTGAACAAAATATACAAACAGAAAGAGCTTCTTTTTTGATTAATTTCAGTGAGAGCACAGAGATAAACTAAGTCAGAGCAACTCTCTTGAATAGCTAATGTCTGTTGCCTGGAGAAAGAGAAAATTATTTTCTGCCCTCCATGTTGATGTGTACAGAACATGTGTTCTGAGTAGCTGCTATTTTCACTGCCTCTTTTTCCAGCTGAAGTGCAACATAAACTATTTTAATTAATATTGTGTCACCAAAAGGGATTGAAATAGCCAATTGAATTCTACCAAGATAGAGTCTTTTGATGAAAACATATCTTTATTGATTGTGGACGAAGAAAATCATTCTTAAAATGAAATCCAGAGAAAAATCATATCCCTCAGAGAAAATTTCTGAGTGGCAGGCCGAGATTAACATCAAAAAATTGAATTTGTGCTGCAAGCCTTTGATGTAATCGGCAGCTGGGAGATGGTGTTGCCCTTACTGCGCTCCCTCTGATTGTGGTGAATTATTGTGTGGAATGAAATAAGTGTTTCTTGTGTCCCTCCTCCAAGAAATACAAACAAGGTATTACTAGGTAGTTTCTTGCTAGTTAAAATGGGTTGGATCGATTCCAGGCCTCTCAGGCTCTCATACTCCCATGAACTATAGGAGCTGGGCATTTATTTATGCCCCAAGGACAGAATTTCTTGATATCACCGGACAGGGACTTCTTCAGTCAGTAGAAACCCAACAGAGAAGTGACAAGAGGGATCCCCCCTGCCAGGGACATTTTTTTTTAGAATAAGCAGAAGCCAGGATATGTTAGAAAGGGCTACATTTGCCTGGTTTCTATTGGCCTGTAGCCAGCCAAGCCCTTCCCTGTCTCCCTCAGCTACCGCTTGTGACATACACTGCCTTGAAATCACTGCCGTGTGGAAATATCACTTTATACTAGGAATCTTGTTCCATGATACCAGTGTTACAGTGGGCTTTTTGTTGGTGTTTCTGTATGAAGTCCTGGTGCTTGGAAAACATTCTTGCCCATGTAGGTACTTTCACACGTGTAATGATGTAATGAATAGGTTTTGCACATTAAGTAGAGAGAATCTATTTATACATTTACCCACAGATTAAAGAGTGATGTGGCACCTTAATCACCCCTGCGGCTGGACCTAAGTTGTTTCTGACTTTTTTTGTTTTTAAATGAGTAAGTGGACTGGCACGACTGTAAACAAGGTAGTGGAGTCATCACTGTGTACTCTCACTCTCAAGTTGTTTGAGAAGTGCGATGATCCTTGAAGTCAGACGAATCTGGGATATAATTCTATTCAAGGGATTTAGATTTATTTACCAAGCCTCCTTTTCGTAATAAGACTAATAATGGTGGTGTGTCGACCAAATGAGATAATGTATGGGAAAGCCCCCAGCACAGCACCATGTCTAGAATGTCTTTTAGTGAACACGAATTGAAAATACTTTGTCTTAAGACTGGGAAAGGATAATTAAGGCAGAAGGTGGGGATATGATCTGGAATAAGGGAAAGTAGGGGGAGCCAGGACAAGGAAAATGATGAAAAGAGGTGAGGAAGAGAAATATAAAAAAAAGAGGTAGGATTTGTCTGCTCCTGACAGAAAAGCCACAGAGGTGAGACGAATGGTTGTAAATGGCTCACCTCTTGTTCTTGAATTAATTCCAGCTGAAATGGGCTGGAAGTCCCAGAAAATATCTTTTTAAAGAACTGAATATTCCAGTAAGGCTAAGTTTCCTTTGGATTATGACCCTCAAGTCCTGTCCCTCCTCTACCACTCCCTCTAAACCACCTTGGAATTCTGCACCCATAAGCCTTCTTGATGTAAGTCTGTTTTGGCCACATTTCTGCTCAGATCCTGGAATGTCAGAGCGTGGTCTTAAAGACTTCCTTGGCAGAAGCATCCGTGTTTTGTAGGCAGAGTCAGTAAACACTGGAATCCTGGGTATTAGGGAGCCTTCTCCAAACAGGAGTTGTCTACCTAGGTTCATATTCCTGCCTGTAGGAGTGCCTTCTATCTATTTATTCTGCGAGGAAAGGATTATCATAATGGCAGTGGACTGACTTCAATGTCAGCATGTGCTAAAGATGGGAAAAGGGGAATAGATTCAAGGCTAGGGAAGGAGACAACTGGTCCATGGGAAAACGCAGAATTTTTCTAAGAGAATGCTTAGGTATAATGGATGCACCATCCACAACCATGGGAGCAAAGTGCTCCTTGCTCTTGTACCTCAGGAAAACTCATCACAGTCTACTTTGCATCAGTTATTACCTACCTATGGCTTGACTTGTAGCTTGTGAATTCCTAGAGATCAAGAGCCTGTGTTTTTTCATTTTCATTTAGTAGAGCATTTAATAAATACCTGTTGAGTTAATAAATGAGTATATTCTTTCCTCAGGGAACCTATAATGTGGATGGAAAGAAGATTTATTACACAAAAGAAGTAGAGAACAGAATTTGGTATATGACCAATTGTGTGATTCAGAGTAAAGTTTAAGTATCTGTCTCCAGAATTGAGATACGCATTATTAAGATTTATGTTCTTACTTGGAAGAAACAAAATCTGTCAGATGGTATATTAGCTTGCTAGGGCTGCCATAACAAAGTACCGCAAACAGAGTGGCTTAAATGGTAGAAATGTATTGTCTTACGGTTTCAGAGGTTAGAAGTCTGAAATCAAGGTGTCAGCAGGGTTGGTTCCTTCTGTGGGCTGTGAGGAAGAGTCTGTTCCATGCCTCTCTCCTAACTTCTGGTGGTTTGCTGACAATCTTTGGCATTCCTTCTCTTGTAGAAATATCACCCCATCTCTGCCTTCATCTTCACATGGCTCTCTCCTTGTGTGCATCTTTCTCCAAATTTCCCTGTTTTATAAGGATGCCAGTCATACTGGATTAGCCCTAACCCAGTATGACCTCATCTTCACTTAATTAATTACACCTGCAATCACCCTATTTCCAAATAAGGTCATATTCTGAGGTATTGGGAGTTAGGACTTCAATATATGAATTTTGGGGTGAGTTCAGTTTAACTCCTAACCCATGGAAAGATGGTAGATTTTGTTCTACTTTGCCAATTTGGTACCTTTGACGTTTTATTTTAGTCTCCCCTGCTTAATTCACTGAATAGCTGGGATCTATTGTAAATTGTGATAAACTGAAGGATTATACATGACAAGGATTACACTTATTGTTCTACTATTTACTTAACAGGATTTATACACAAATTTTGAGATTAAAAAAGCTTTCTGATAAGAGTGGCTAACATTTATTGAATCTTTACTATCTAATGATTTTCCATGGATTAGACCACTTAACTTTCACATCTACCCTGTTAGATATTAGATATCTATTAGATAGATATTATTATTTATCTACATTTTATTGATGGGAATCCAATACACAGTTGTAAAGTAACGCACCCGAGAACATACAGTAGTAGCGTTGACATTGGAATCCAAGCTGACTAACTCTAGGGCTTCACCACTGGGTACGTGCTATCTCCTTAGTCTTATTACAGCAAGGTTAGGTAAATATTATTACCATTTTATGGATAAGGAGAACAAAGTTTAAAGTAACTAGGGACTTTCTTGGGTCACAAAACCAGCACATATATAATATTGATAAGTGTATAATATTTGGGATTTGAGTTTAGGTATTAACTTCCATGGGGAAATCCTTTCTATCTTTGATTTCAAGCTCCAGTTGTGTTTTCTCCCCAAACATTCTTGCATTTACCTTACAAGGCACTCATCATATTGTTGGTGATTCAGGATGTGCTTGTCTCCTTAGAAACCCATGAGCTCCTTGAGGTTCGGAGATTCTTATCTACATTCTTAGAATCTTGCATAGTCCCTAGCACAAAATAGATAATAAACGTTTTTAAACAAAATGCATGTAAGTAAAGGTAAAGGAGCCAAAGAAAAGGGAGACCAGTTGAAACACAAGTAATAAAGGTCAATAAAAGGAGTAACTGAGATGACAGAAGATGAAATTTGGGGTAATGATAAAAATGTTATCATAGGAGATTAGTATGAATATCTTAGAAAAATAAGCTAAAAATAAGGAAAAGATATGATATGTTGAAGTGATGAGAGGAAGTTCTTGTGTAAGTGGCTTGTTTTTCTTGTTTAATTGGGAGGAAGGGTCATCAACTAAGAGTATTGGGGTGTAAGGAGTTGCCTGGGTTGCAGGGAGGTTTATGAGGGGGTAGAGGAAAAGATTTGACTGTGGGACTGGATTAGAGACATGTTTCCCAGTGTGATTTTAGGTAGTACACAACAAACATTTGTGTTAATAGACAAGTATTTATTTTAATGTACATTTTGAAAAAAAATCTAACCAGCCTGTCAAGTCCCATGATTTTATATGGTTATTAATCATTAAGATAATTCTAAAGAAATAGTTATATAACAATTTATTCTTAACTGAATACTTAAAATAAAAATAAAATGAGTTAATTTAAAGAAATAGGCAAATTGTTTTACAGATTGTATTTAGATATGGCAAAGAAAAATATGACTCAAGACTGGAAATACGTTTACAGAGTTCATACACGTCAAAACAATTGCTTAATAGTGGGAATACTTAGTTAAAATTAATCATAAAATCACTTCGTCGTATGTACTTTGAGGTCAGATATTGTGTTTTTCTGTTCTTTGTGTTCTCTGCAGGTCAGCCCACTACCTTGAATACATTTGGTTCTCATTAACTATTCGTTGAATTTATTTAAGAATGGACTACTAGAACAGTGAGACTTTTTGTTCATGTTAAACATCTCTAGGTTAGAAAAAAAAATGACTTGGACTGTAAATATTCAGAGTTAAATGTAGCATAATTAAAAAGAAAAAATCCACTTCTTAAAGCCTAAAACTAAGGTTTTAGACAAGAGGATTTGAGTTCCATGAAGTTGTTCATTGACTAAATATAAATAAAAGTGAAGGAGCTCTATTTCCAGAGAAAACCATAATTCGAAAAGATGCATGCACCCCAAAGTCCATTGCAGCACTATTTACAATAGCCAGGACATGGAAGCAACCTAAATGTCCATCGACAGAGGAATGGATAAAGAAGATGTAGTACTTGTACACAATGGAATACTACTCAGCCATAAAAATGAATGAAATAATGCCATTTGCAGCAACATGGATAGACCTAGAGATGAACATACTAAATAAAGTAAGTCAGACAGAGAAAGACAAATATCATATGATATATATGTGGAATCTAAAAAAATGATGCAAATGAACTTATTTACAAAACAGAAATAGACTCACAGACATAGAAAACAAATCTATGGTTACCAAAGGGAAAGGTTGGGGGAAGGGATAAATTAGGAATTTGGGAGTAATATATACACACTACTATATATAAAATAGATAAACAAGGACCTAGCACAGGGAACCGTACTCAATATTTTATAATAACCTGTATGGGAAAATAGTCTGAAAAAGAATATATATATATAACTGAATCACTTTGCTGTACACCTGAAACTAACACAACATTGTAAATCAACTATACTTCAATAAAAACTAAAATTTTTTCAAAAGTGAAGGAGCCACCCAGAAAGAAATGAGTTGTCTTTCTCCTGTTTCTTTTTCTGGCCAAATGCTCATCTGTTCGACATTGTCTGTAAATGGAACACACTTGGCATTAATGGGGCTCTTTTAAATCTGTTGCTCTACAGCTTAATAAACAAGGAGATGGGTCTTCCCTGGTGGTGCAGTGGTTGAGGGTCCGCCTGCCGATGCAGGGGATGCGGGTTCGTGCCCGGTCCGGGAAGATCCCACATGCCTCGGAGCGGCTGGACCCGTGAGCCATGGCCGCTGAGCCTGTGCGTCCGGAGCCTGTGCTCCGCAACGGGAGAGGCCACAACAGTGAGAGGCCTGTGTACCGCAAAAAAATAAAAAATAAAAATAATAAATAAACAAGGAGATGAAATTTGAAGGTAATACTTTGTAATCTTTTACTCACAAGACTGGCAGAGTTGCAAGCTGTGATGGAAACCTCATCCATGTAGTGATAGGGATGTGATTTCTTGGCTGTTTGGTTTTATACTTGTTCCAGATCACGCGTGTGTGGAGTTCAGAGATTATTTTGCGTATCTGTCTAATTCATCCCTTGATCTCTGGGTTATTTTACCACTGACTTTGCCTACCACGGTATTCCCTACCTAAAACACGTTACATTCTAGCTTTTCTTAAGTAGCAGTTAATCACTCAATAATAACATTTTTGGAGGAGCTTGGCTTTGATGTTGATTAGGGGTTAATTCTGAAATTGTCATGCTCCACTGGGTAAACCAGGTGGATTTTTATATGTTATTCAAATATGCCTTGGGCAGCTTATGACTTTATAGAAACAATTTTTTACCTTTTCTAAGGAATAATCTGATTACAATCTGTTGATAAAATAAGACCTTTTGCTTTGGGAGCATCTGCAAACAAACAGGTTTTGGGGGATAGGGCTTCTGCTGAGACCAGATGAGCACAAACCCTTAGGTCCCATGGATGCCTGAAGCTTCTTGCTTCATTTCCCGGTTTTAAAGTAGCTCTCATGCTGGCCTACCCTGATACCCAGGTATGTTTCTCTTCAGCTTACATCTATTCCTTGTTGCTTCATAAAGCCACACTTTGTCCTCTCCCAATTTATTGCCACTGACTAGCTAGCTGACATCCAACAAACTGCTTTATTCTAATTTCCAATCTATTTGTTTTTTTCAGCTTCATTAAGGAATAGTTTACATACAATAAGCTACACTCATTTCAAGAGTACAATTTGATGCATGTTAAAACCCCAAGCTTTTTTAACCTAAACTTAAAACTGGGTAACGAAACTTCCTCTAGGCTCAAGATGACCAAGTTATCTTCTTTGAAGGAGAGAATCATGAGGCAATTTATTTGTGTCTCTCAAGTGTCCTAAGTTCCTAAGTATGAGTTTTGAAGAAAGTAAGTAGGATTCCTTTCCACTTAAGAGATGGGATTCAGAGACCACATAACTGTTAAGAGGCAGATATGAGATTCAAACCCAGATCTGTTTTATTCCAAAGCTTGTATTATGAACTACAATACTATTTTTACTTTCCTCACAGATGTTTACTTTGGTCAGGAGGTTATTGTCAGAATTCATGGATGGTAAGTGAGGAGTATATCCTTTGTATTTTTTGATTGTCTTCAGTAAAGGGGTTTGACGTTTGTCTTTGTGTTTGAGGCTGGCAAGGCAGACTCAGTGTCAGGGCATGTCCCTGAAGAGAGCTATTTATGACAAGGTAAACAATTCCAGTGTCCAGTAGACACCAGCCACAAAACCCCATTTGCCTCATATTTATTTTTCTGCTAGCCTCAGATCAGACAAGTCAGAGAGATAAAAGCAACTTGTTACAGGGAAGAAGACGAAGGTGAGAAGGAAGATGGGGGCTGTAATGGTGTGTTGTCTTCTCTAGTGCTTTCTCGTAATTATGGAGAAAGGACCAGGAAGCATTAGCACAGCTTTTAGAGACGATGTAGGCCACACTGGTGCCTGAATGGATAAGAGGTTTTATTGTTGTTGTTTTACTTGACTATTTGCTTTTTGTTATTTATTTTTAAAGAAATACCGACATAAAGACTTTTGCTTAGCCTGTCACTAAGACTCTCTGGTGGGGAAGCCTGGGTTGTCTTTGTCATGGTGTGCAGGAGGAGAGTTCTAGGTGGAGTCTTAAGAGACCAGGTTCCAGTTCTTACTCAGCCACTCTCTACGTGGGTTACTTTGGCCAAGTAAACAGTTTTCCTGAGCTTTCATTCTCTTGTCTGTAGAAGGAGGGAGGGGGATGATAGTGATCTTCAAGGCTCCCTTTTGGCTGCAACTTAGGGTCGCCAGTGGCCCTAAGATGCCTATAGCATACCCAGTTCAGTTTGGATTTCAGATAAACAATAAATAATTTTTATAAGCATGTCCCATAAAAAAGTCAATTTTTAAAATTATAAGCATGTCCCAAATCTTGTCTAGGACATACTTACACTAAAAATATTATTTGTTGTTTACCTGAAATTCAAATTTAACTAGACATCTTGTATTTTTATTCGCTAAATCTGAGGACCCTAATATTACCTGAAGTTGTTGATTAAAAGATCATCATAGATTTTAGAAGTAATAATAGCATGTATACTTTTTTAAAATTAATCAATTAATTAATTAATTGATTAATTTTTGGCTGTGTTGGGTCTTTGTTGTGCGGGATTTCTCTAGTTGCGGCGAGCGGGGACTACTCTTTACTGTGGTGTGCAGGCTTCTCATTGCGGTGGCTTCTCTTGTTGCAGAGCACAGGCTCTAGGCGCGCGGGCTTCAGTAGTTGTGGCACGTGGGCTCAGTAGTTGTGGCTCACGGGCTCTAGGGCGTGCGGGCTACAGTAGTTGTGGTGCACGGACTTAGTTGCTCCACGGCATGTGCGATCTTCCCAGACCAGGGCTAGAACCCGTGTCTCCTGCATTGGCAGGCAGATTCTTAACCACTGCACCACCAGGGAAGCCAGCATGTACATTTTTATGGCCAAATGTTCTAGTATAAGTTCACAGGAGTTTTGAGAAAAGAAACTGTAGTGACAGTATTCTAAAAGAATGGAAGGAAATCTCACACTGAGAAAGGCATTGCTAGAAAGTGATAGTCACATTGCCTGCCCACAGGGTAAAATTACAGTGATTCATTTCCTCATTCATTCATTCAATAAACATTTACTGAATGACAATTATGAACAAAGAATTATGACAAGCATTTTCTGTAGAGACTCACCTCTTTTCACATCAGTTCTGCAACGTAATTATTTTTCCCATTTTGTAGTTGAGAAAACTGAGGATCAAGGAATATTTGCTAGCTATTAATGGAGGAAAAAGACCAAGATTTTTATGACTCCTTCTATTATATTTTCTTGCCTCTTTTCACAATAAAATACATTTTGAATTAAATTAATGGAGATGGTGGCATGCTGGATAGAACCTAATGATCAACCTAGAATCAGAAACTTTGTATTTCTATCCATCTGAGTGAAACACAAAAAAGGGAAATGGAGGAGTTACTTTCCCCAGAACATAAGTTCTAACAGAACAAGAAGACTCTCTTTTTCTTCTAGGAAAATCACATCACCTTTCCTTCAATTCCTCATCAGCACTGTAAGAGTTTACTGCCTCATTCTAGGGCTCCCCTGGTGGCTCAGTGGTTGAGAGTCCGCCTGCCGATGCAGGGGACACGGGTTCGTGTCCCGGTCCGGGAAGATCCCTACATGCCGCAGAGCGGCTATGCCCGTGAGCCATGGCCGCTGAGCCTGCGCGTCTGGAGCCTGTGCTCTGCAACGGGAGAGGCCACAACAGTGAGAGGCCCGCGTACCAGAAAACAGAAAAAAAAAAGGGGGGGAAATCATAATGATCTTATTGAATATGGCTTTTTCTAGAAAAGAAAAATATCTACAAACTTTATGTATTTTGAATGACTAAATACCATTTGCAAACAACAGTCTGAAACCTCTCTTATTCAGAAAAACAAAATGTGGAAATTATAAAAATGAACATTTGACTTTGTTAACCATGAAAGGTAGGAAATCCAAGCATTATGTCACGAATGAAATTTTGGTCTTTTTTGATATGTACCTAAATTTCAATCTATATTTAAATGTATAACATTAAAATAACACATCTAAATTTAATATTATGTCTTTCATTCTTAGGTATAAATTGAATTTGTCTATATATAATTAAATTGTATCAAAACCAGCTTTATAATACCTACTTTAATAATTACTAGATCTAAAATAATGATTTTTCTTAAAATTATTTTTCATTATACTATTCAAAAATAACAAAATAATAAATATGTATATGAAAGGGGTTCTGAGAGACTATTTTTGAAGAAAGGGACAAAAATCAAAAGGATGGGAAAGCTGATGGAACACCAGCTATCCCTTATAGGTCACACCTCACTCTTATCTGCATGGCACTTATACATGTCCAGAGCATTGTACTGTGATGTTACATAGTAATAAAGCCACTTCGGAAAAATTGGGGATATATATATACCGCTACATAATTGAGTAATTCATTTACATAGGTATTCTACCTGCAGGCTGTGAGCTTCTTGAAGGCCATTTATCTCATTCTAAGAATTCACTGTGATATTTTGGTAGGCTGCAGTCAAAAATTTGTGTAGAAATTATCTGAAAGTCACTTAAGAGTAAAGTTTGTATGTGTGTATATGTCTGTGTTTATATAATTATTTTGATACCTATATTGATTATATAATAAATATTGATCATATTCCTTATATAAGTAACAAAATACAATATCAGAATCTAAAATGTTGTACTTAGTGCTGTGACTTGGTACTGTGACTAGAACCAAATGAAGGAAATTTATTTGACCTTTGTAATATAGTCTGTAATTTTATCCCTGTCTGTGAAAATATTTCTTTTTTAATGTCCATTTTTTTCCCTCCAATGGAACTGTTTATTTTAAATTGTTTTCAATTAAGCCAGATTTAGAAATCATTTAAGGGCCTGTAAACATCTATCCATAGTTTTGTTTTAGACATTCCAAAATATCATTCAGGCACTCAAATTTGGAATATAATAATTATAAATTGAGGGCTGTGTTAGAGGTTTATAATCCCTTTTCAAAGATTTTACAACTTGTCTAGACATATAATTATTTGAAATGGGACAGTATACTTCTGTCAAGGGCATGACTTTCTTCTCCACATCACAGACTTTTCCTCTAGCTTAAAGATTCTACAATAGACTGTTTTTTCCTTTGAGGTTTATTTATTTTAATTTATTCATTTTATTTTTGGCTGTGTTGGGTCTTTGTTGCTGCTCATGGGCTTTCTCTAGTTGCGGACTGCGTGCTTCTCATTGCAGTGGCTTCTCTCGTTGCAGAGCATGGGCTCTAGGCACGGGGGCTTCAGTAGTTGTGGCACATGGGCTTAGTTGCTCTGGGGCATGTGGGATCTTCCCGGACCAGGGCTAGAACCCATGTCCCCTGCATTGGCAGGCGGGTTCTTAACCACTGTGCCACGAGGGAAGCCCCTGAGGTTTATTTTTGATTAGACATTTCTGGGGAATTGTACAGGGTCTCAGAAAACATGGATTTACTCTCTCTCTCTCCTGTTGATAGCAAAGCACCAAGTTTCTGGGGCTAATTTTAAAATTTTTCTGCCAAAAAAAAAAAAAAAGAGAGAGAGAGAGAAAGTCTGAAAAACGTGACTTCTGAGATGTGCAACCTTTTAATCTGTTACTTATTCTCACTGTACTCGCTTAGTCCCTCAGAATCTCAGAATTAGAACTGATCCCAAGAGTTATCTATTTCTCATTGTTAGTTTTCTTGTAAGTGAGGGGGATCAGATTAATGATCCCCAAAGCCATTTCTTGCCTGAAATTCTAGATTATAGTTTATGAGTAGTATAATGATAGCATAGTACGTATAATTATACCTACATGCTTTTATTTGCATTGCTGGATTTATTCCCCATAAGAATACTGAGATGTAGGCAATGTAGGTGATGGTATCCTTATTTTACTGCATATAACTGTTATAATACGGAAATAAAGGTAATAAGTGGTAAAGCAGCCCTATATCTAGGTCTCTGAATACCAGGTCTGTTTTTACTACATTTAGCAATCTGGACTGTTCAGGATGAACTCTGGTTGAGATCTGATTTCTTGTGGTTTGACCTTTGTGCTTTTTGTTTTCTTATTTGGATGTGTCAGGAATCTTATGACTATTAAGGATTTTAATACACTTACAAAAATATTTACTTTTTAATAGCAAAGTTCAGATATTTGTTACTTAGATGAGGTGACATTTCTGGGGAAAGAGAGTCTGCAAAGTTGTCTTCAAATTATAGTGTGTAGATAACTCTATTCTTCTTGAAAGGCCTAGCTGGACTTTGGTGTGGGTAAGGTCACCCATAGTCAGAGCTGGGTGTGGGGTGGGTAGACTATTCCTATCCTTCTCTTGGTTAGCATCAATCATCAAGAATTGGAATAAAAATCATTCTTCTTTGACTAATTAACAATGGGCATGGTAATTTCAATGTCTGACTACATTCTTCTCTATTTGACGGGGACACACCTTTCTCCACAGCTCTGGGAGAACACATTGTTCAAGTTTGTGTCATTATAAACATTTATGAGATGATCAATTTTCAAAATTTACAAATGATAACTGTGTACACGTCTTCCCATCTCTGTGTGTCCAGGATTCCTTTACCATGAGGTCCTCCCTACAGGCGGTGGCACTCTGGGGAAGGAAGGCACCTCCTCACAGCATCACTGCCATCATGATCACTGATGACCAGCAAATGATTGTGACAGGAAGTCAAGAGGGTCAACTCTGCCTCTGGAATCTCTCATCTGAACTAAAGGTTAGTGAAAACTATTACTATTGAAGCAGACAGAGCTCATAAAATAAACACAGCGTGCTTTTTATACCTGCAATGACAGTGGAAGTTTTGCATGGTTGTTAAAAAGGTACTTACCAAAGTAATAAATGGGTTTTACTTTTGAATTTGGAAAAATGAAGTATTATATGATGGATCAAGATCATATGTGAAAATTATATTATGAATAGCACCAATCTTAGCTACCAGTTAAGTGTTATCATCCTTTAAGCTATGCTGAGTTTTACTATTTTATATCCTGAATTATATGTTTAAGTAACTGAACTATACACATGTAAGTATAATTCTAAAAATTATGGCTCATTAATCTAAACAAAGGGCACCCTTGAAAACCACTACTAACTAAATGAGTAATATTTTAATTATCTGGGTGTTTCTGCCAGTTTGGCCTTCTTGCCATTCTTTTTTTTTTTTTTTTTTTTTTCCCCGATACCCGGGCCTCTCACTGCTGTGGCCTCTCCCGTTGCGGAGCACAGGCTCCGAACGCGCAGGCTCAGCGGCCAGGGCTCACGGGCCCAGCCGCTCCGCGGCATGTGCGATCTTCCCAGACCAGGGCACGAGCCCGTGTCCCCTGCATCGGCAGGCGGACTCCCAACCACTGTGCCACCAGGAAAGCCCCTTCTTGCCATTCTTTTAGTCTCTGCTTGCCTGTGATTTTTACAGGTCACATCGAAAAGCTCTAAATCCAATTTACTATTGTCGTCCTCCTATTTCAGAACCTGACCTCACCTAGGATTTGGCCCACTGATTAGCGATTAATTGTCCTTGTCCCAACTCATAAACATTTAACATATTGGAATAGATATTCGCTTAGCTCTAGGAGCCTCTAGACCTAATTTGAACACTTAAACTAATGATGTACTTAAAGTATACTGCCCTCATTAGGAAGCCTTTTAAAGATCAAAGACTATTTTTAGCCTTTAAAGTTTGTCACTTTAAAACCTAAATTAACAATTAATTGTAATTCTATTTTATAGTGTAATTAATTAACATCTGTCATCACTGAGCAGTTACACTATAGTACTGCCAAAAACTGCAAGCAGACCAGCTCAGCTCAATGTTTATGAACATTCCTAAAAGAAGGACTGGGTATTATTGCAACAGCTGAGCTTTGAAATTGGCCCTTGCCTTTATTATCTCTTACAGTCTAAAACTTAAGATCCTAAATGGCTTAAACTATCTTGCTACTTTTTTTAATGTTGGAGTGTAGTGTTTCCTAGCTGAAGTAGTTGTCTTGTAATATGTAGGTAGCTTAAGAAATTTGGAATCCTAGCATCTATATCTTTTTACGTATGTTCCTGGTATTTATTCAGCATGCATTTATTGGGTGCATTTTATAAGTTAGGCAGTACGGTGGGAACCTGAGTTCAAACGTGAATGAGAAGACCTGGTACTGGCTGCCCAACTGGTCGCAGTGTCGTAGAGGAAGGACATAGGCTAGTAACTGCCGGTGCAGTTATGTTATAATACAGGGTGCTCTTTGTGGGGGTCAGTCTGTACTTCATCTTCAGTGGGAATAGTTATTTCATGCTTTTATTAGGAGCAAGTCTTCTGCTTGGGGTTAGAGCAATGGGAAGGGCGATGCTATTGGCATCTAGTGGGCAGAGGTCAGGGATGCTGTAAACATTCCGTAGTGCACATGACAGCCCCTCACAGCAAAAAAATTATTTCACCCCAAATTCTAATAGTTGCTGATATTGAGAAATCACAGTTAGAAATATGAGGTGGGAATGGGAATCAGATTGGCAGGGGTGTAAGGAACAAGAAGAATCATTGAGAAGACTTAAGAAGGAGATTGGATTCGTTTTATGTTTTGGAAATTCACTGTGAGGACATTGTGAAAAAGTTAGTAACACAAGATATTGATTAGTATAGGTGTGAGATTTTCCACATAAGAGTTTTCCTTAAGATTTTCTATGGCTAATCATAGGACCAGAAAGAATGAACACCTTCTCTTATTTTTCCTTTGAATCTTGCTCCTACATGACAATGGGTCAACTATTAGCAGGCAAGATTCTAGGCTTTTCAAAAATCAGGGCATTTTTGAGTTCTCAACAAATCCTCTTGGTATCTGTAAGATAGTCACGTGGGTGTTCCATCACTGATATTTTAATGCTTAGTAGTTTAATTTGATTTTTGTTTTAAAATATATAGATAAAGGAATAATTCAGCCAGAGGAAGAAGAACAGAGGCCTTGAAGACAAGAGAGATTTTAAGAGAGGTTATGACCACGTGGTTGATTGAGTGGCTGTAGGGCAGCTTGGGGCCGATGGGCATAGCAGGGGAAGACGGTAGGAAGGGGAGAAGGACACTGCAGGGAGGTGGGGTGTAAAATGAACTGGGAGCTCTTTCTTTCTTCCTTGTACTAAATGTGGAAAGCTTCTTCCCCTCTCCAAAAGGGTTTAGGTAAGAGAATAATCACGGTCTGTGGTCTTAAACGCTCACTCATCACCAAATAAAGTGGGAAAACAAACCTAAGGACACTCACTTATGCAGTCATTAGACGAACTACACAGATGCTTTTTGTCACAGGTGTAGATTCCTCCTTCAGGTTTCTCAGAGTCTAGTGTAGGAGACAGACATGTAATTAGGAAGCTGTAAAGTGGTGGGATACACACTGTCTCTATGAATTTGACCTTACTATGTATCTTATATAAGTAGAATCATACAGTATTTATCCTTTTGCAACTGGCTTATTTCACTAAACACAATGTCCTCATACATGTTATAGGATAAGTCAGAATATCCTTCCCTTTTAAGGCTCAATAACATTCCATTGTATTTATATACCACATTTTGTTTATCCATTCCTCAGCGGACATTTGGATTGCTTCCAAACCTTTTGACCATTGTGAACGATGCTGCCATGAACCTGGGTGTATAAACATATGTCTGAGTCCCTGCTTTCACTTGTTTGGGCTGTGCTCAGAAGTAGAACAGATGGATTATATGGTAGTCCTATTTTAACATTTTTGAGGAACTGCTAAACTGTTTTCTACAGTGGCTGCACCATTTTGTATTCCCACTAGCAGTGTGCAAGGGTTCCCATTTTCTCAACACCTTCACCAACACTTGTTATTTTCTATTGCTGTTGCTGTTTTCTTAATAGCCATCCTAATCAGTGAGAAGTGTGCTCTTCAAGGGAAAGACTTTCTGAGGGTGATGCCTGAGCTGAATTCTAAAGGATGTATCAGACTTGAACAGGAAAAGCAGGTGGGAGGAGATTGCAGACAGAATGATAAGTGTGTGTGTGGAAGGCGGGACTATTTTGCCTTCAGGGAACTGGTGAAAGTAGTTGAGCAGACCTGGAACATAAAGGGCAAATTAGAGGTGATAGGCACATCTGGAAAGGACAGAGCAGACTCAACGTGGAATCTGACATGCTGAGGAGATTAGATTTTTTTTTTTTTTAACTAGCAATCGCTAACACTTTGTGCTAATTAAAAACAGTGGTAATATTAAGGGATTTTGAGGAGATGACATAATACTATTTTATTATATTTGTAATTTAGAATATCACTTGGTATTAAGGGCACATTGAAGGGAGAAGGAGATGAGGTAAGTCCCATACTACCAGGGACTTTGGGCAGAAGGCTTCTTCAGTAATGTAGTCAGGAAAGTTCTTGACTATGAACTAAATCAGTGGCAATGGGAATGAAGAGGAGATGAAACCTGGAACGATATTAAGAGGAGAGTATGGACAGAACTCAGAAACCAGTTGGTTGTGAGCTAAAGGCGCAGGAACAGCCAAAGATACCTTCCAGATTTGGGGTTTGGGTGATGGGTAGGACTGCTAGAATGAGAGTATCATGTTTCTGTATAAGAAATAGAGAGGATTAGAGAATAGGAATAGGGAGGGAAAGAAGCTGATTTAAGGTCTGTACATCTTGGAGTATCCAAGCATTCATTAAGGGATTGTGTACACATCTCAGACTTTCCCTGTCCATGGGTGGTGGGATGGCGGGGTGCAGGGGAGCTGGAGAATAAATGTCTCCCTGTCCTGGGCTGCTCATCACGTGTCTAGGTTAAGCATTCTGCTTCCAGGCTCAGGGTCTGACTCCCAAAGCCCTGTGCTTTCCCCAAAACTTTGTGAGGTCTGCCAATGGGGAGCTTCTCCAAGTCCCATGCTAGGACCTTCATCACTTGGGCCTTTTGGTATTGATTGCTGGCATTCATCATACCTGTGAGCATAGCAAGAGGTGAACTCTGAACATTCTCTCAGGTATATTCTCTTATAGTATTGGTATGTTCTAGTTTTCTTCCTGTTTTATACTCAGAAGGAAACACAACAGTGACAAAATGAAGAATAGCAACATTGAGTAGAGAAAAAGAATAAAGGTCTTGGTCAAAATCTAGGTCTGTTATTTACCAACTCTGTAGTGTTGGGCAAATGACTTCCATTCTTCAAGCCCTAATTTCCTCAACTGTGAAATGGGGATTAAACCCTGTTCATAGTTGCATGAGTGCCTGGAATATGGTATAGGCTCATCAAGTTGTGTGTTCTTTTCCCTTTTCTATTTGTGCTGTGGTGGGAGTGAGGGGGACCAATGCTTCATAAAGGTGGAGCCCACGAATAGAAGTAAAGGTTTCCTGGATTTCATCATGGCAACGACTAGGCGTGATTGTAGAGGTTTTTGTTATTCTTCACAGCAGAACGTGTGATAAAATGAGGAGGTTATAGTGAATTGTCACAGCTTATTCAACTACATGTGAAGATTCAGTAGCAGAATGAAGACTTCATATGAAAGGCAATGATGTTCTCTTCTGACATTTTGTCCATAGTGGATTTTCTCTGGAGGAGGAGTATCTTTGATTTGCCCTGATTCATTGCTTAATTTGGCCTGTAATATATAGGACAAGGGTTAAATTCATAGAAGTACTCTTTCCCAAGTGTGATGATAGGGAAAGATAGTATGTTGTTTTCTGAAATGGAACCTGTATTTCCCAGGAGGAAGGTAGAGAACGTGGATTGTAAGTGATTAGAACCAACTGCAAAACGCTCTTTGTAGCACTAGAAATTTATTCTGATAACAGATCTTTTAAAGAAATAATTCTGACTAATATAGAAATAAGAGGAAGGCAGAGAACAATTATGTTATGAAATAATTTGTTCTTATTGTTATGGCTGGATTATGAGGAACAGATTTCTTTCACACATGAGATAATGGAAGAATTAGTCCTTGGTGTCATTTTTAAAATTCACACATAGGAGAAAAAGTTGGCATTTTGCAATGGCATTTTAACTAAGTTGGCTTAGTTAAAATTTTATTTCTAATGTTGATAAGTTAATTTTTACTATTTCTGAGGCAGGAATTCAAATAAGGCATTATAATGGTTACAAAAAGGGTAATATTTTCTCTGCATTATTTTGTAAACTCATTTCTGAATTCTGAAATCTGCACATAAATATGCTACTATTGTTTGAGGCACATTTTGTGCGTAATAAATGTCAACACTGATGTATTTGTATTCAAAACCTAGATGTTGTAAAACAGGTCCAGCAGTCATCTAGGTTTCATGACAGATGCAAAACCAAAAACAAAAGAAATGTGTATAACACAGTTCCTTTACCTAGAAGTTTATTATCCTGGGGATTTTGATATGCCATATATCAGTTTTCCTGAAACTTATGTACAGCAAAAACATAATATAACAGCATTCCTAATTAGAATTATGAATAATTTTATAATGTCATGTTATATTCTTCTACTAAAAAGTTTACAGCTATTTAAAAACTTACCCTCATCATTTTCAGATTTCGGCCAAAGAACTTCTTTTTGGTCATTCAGCTTCAGTGACGTGTTTGGCGAGAGCGAGAGACTTCTCTAAACATCCCTTCATAGTTAGTGCTGCTGAAAATGGGTAGGTAGGGTGTGTGGAACTGTGCACCTGTTTCTGTTCCTTCTCCCTTTTTAAAAACTCTGATGGGATACAGAATTCTAGGGCTGAAGGAAACTTTAGTGATTAACATATTCCTTTTACATATAGGAAAAGTTAGATCTTGAATGGTTGAATAACTTGTGTGACAGTCCCAAGGAAAGTAATCAGTACTATGACTCCCAATCTTTAAACATTCCAACGTGTATCAGGCCTTGTGGCTGCCTCATTGTGTAAAGGATGTTGGCAAATGCCACCTATTATAGAACTGAAAATGGAAAAGTCTGGGCGCTTGTCTTTTTTCATGTAGTAACTCACTTTGAGCTATTAAGCAAATCCATGCAAGCCTTCATAGTTTCGTGGAACAATTCAGCAGTTACGATCTTTATGTTGTACACTTGTCTGATATCATTTTAAAACAGAGGAGAGGACTCACTTGTAAATGGGATGTGGGAGTGAGAAGGAGAAGGAACATAGTGATCTGGGTGTAGTTTCATGGAAGGAGGTTTGTTCCAATGAAACAGGACTTAGCTGTAGGAAAAAGCCCCACTGATGGAAGAGCTACTGTGAACTATTCTGCTGATGAGATGTTTGCCAAAGTATACTCAAGAATGCGGAATCCATTCAGCATGTGTTTGTGAATGAGGGATTGGGTTGCTGGTTGAAACAAGAGAATCTCCTCCTTTTTTTGTTTTTAACCCAAGGAGAAATTATATGGCTTAGAATTCTGAGACCCAAAAGAAGAATGAGGAATCAAGTGTCCAACTTTTAAAAATGGAATAGTTTAACAAAATGGCTAGTGGTACAGACATCAAAGAGATACCTATTCTCATAGCTTATAGCAAAGCCATAACTGTTATACTTAGAGAGATTGAACTTTGGATGAAGCTAAAATGAAATGTCCTAGTGCATTCTTTTTAAACAACTGCTTAGCTGTCGTACACTAGGGCTGCCTTGAAGCCTGCTACATAGGCTACATATTTATTCCCAATCTAGAGAATTTGGGGGATGGTTAGTTTTTCTGAGACTACTGGCACAGTTGATAAAATTAACAGCTGAGTGAGAAACAGATCTGAAAAGTATAACTGAGTTCCACCTTGAGGTTTTTGTCCACAGTGGTCTAGCTCCAAAAAAGAAACTAGGAGTTAATGGACATATTCTTGATGATAGGTGAATTCAGCTGTATAAGTCCTGTAAATATGATTGTTAAAGAGCCAAGGAGTCTGGTTGGTCTTCCTTTTCCAAGATGATTTGAATTTTCTAGAAGTCTATTTCTTTGGGGTCTGACACCTTGCATCTATGAGATTCTCCTTAGGCAGTACCTACACTTCAGCTACTGCATACTTAGCAAATCCTAATTCAATCTGCTGAAACTTGTTAAAATTACTAGGTTCGACCTATTACTTCCTAAGTAACAATGATTTTTTTTTTTTTTTTTTTAGCTTTTAAAAGTCCCAGGAAGTGACCGTTGGCTTAGCATTTCTGCTTCCAACGTTGTCAGATTCATGCTGATCATGACTTGCTTCTTGACTTAGTTTTTCATTTTTTTCACTTAGTATTACTTCATCTATAGGCAAAAATCCTAATATTCAGGAATCCCAGTGAATTTCAGGATGAATGAAAGGAAATAAACACCTGGAACCTGATGTTGAAATGATGGAATGCCGAAGAAAAAGAGAAGAGCCTGAAAGTAGGCAATGAGAAAAAGCAGATTACTTTTAAAGGAAAGTTAATTAAACTGAGAGCTGACTTCTTAACAGTAAAATGAGAACTAGATAGCAGTGAAATATCTTTTAAAAGTTGAGAGAAAATATCTATCAATTTAGAGTTATATCTCTAGCAAAAACATCTTCAAAAAATTAGGGCAAAACAGTAATATTTAAGACAAATACTGAGAGTGTTCACTGCCAACAGACCCTCTATATGTAAAGAAATTCTAAATTATGTTTTTCAGTAAGAATAATGATTTCAAAAGGAAGATGTGATGGAAAAAGGAATATTGAACAAAACCCAACGAAGTTTTAGAAAATTTAAATAAGCACAGATGATATTACAATATGGTTTATATGTACCTCCCATCCACCTCCCCCTCACATACACAAAATCCTAATCAACAACTGCATATCATAAGCGTAGTGATCAGACTCCACATGTTCTGGTGTTCTAGAGGTGGGTAAAGATGGTGATTAACCTTAGACTTTAAGCTAGATATACATGCTGACATTTCCAGGGTAGCTGCTAAGAGAACAGACAAAAGAAATAAAAATGAAAGAAACAGAATATATAACTTCCAATTTAAAAAAAGAAAAAGAATGTTGTTTAATCTAAAGGGGACAACAATAAATGAGACAAATAGCACAAAATAAGGTAATTGAAATAAACCTGAATAAACCAGTAATCTCAATTGAGTAAAGGGACTAAGCCCATCAGTTAAATTACAAAGATTGTCAGACAATTTAAAAAATAAAAACAGCATAAGGATACATAAAAGTTAAAAGTAAATGGATGGAAAGAGATTTATTGGGCAAATACTAATGAAATTAATGTTAATATAGCCATTTTAGCATTATATTAATAAATATATATAGTTAATAAAACCTTAAGGCAAAAAAGGCTTGACATTGATAAAGAGAGTTATTACTATTAATAAAATTTCCAACTACCAGTAAGAGATGATACTAGAGAGATAGGCAGGCAGGCACCCAGCCTTAGAGTCTTCTAGGATAGTGTTCATCAAACCTAAGCCTGCATCAGGACCACTTTCAGAGCTTGTTTAAATACAGATTTCTCGGCCCCATTCCCGGTGATACAGGTTTAGTAGGTCTGGGCTGAGGTTCAAGAACTTGCATTTCTAACATGTTCCTGGAGAGTGCTATGCTGCTGGTTTAGAGGAAAATATTTGAAATAGTGGGTACCCCACGTTTGGGGCAGTGAGAGAATGTGTGAGTTCAAGAATGACTTGGGAAACTCATTGGTGATGATACCATTCACTGAGAATGAGAACAAAGGAGGGAAGGTGTTATGCCTCATTTTAAGTACGAGGAGTGTGAAGTCCTGCAAGTCATCCAGGTGGAAACATCTAATTACTAGTTGTATGTGGAAATCTAGAGTCCAGTGAATAGGTCTGGGCTTCCAACATCATATAGTTGGTGCCTGCAGTCAGGGGAGTAGATGACTCATCAAGAGAGAGTGTGAAATTTGAGAATGTAAGAAAGCCTAAGATACTAAGGAAAACCAACATTTAAGAAATGCGCGTAAGAAGATGGGAGCTTGAGAATGCCAAAGAAAACCCAAAAGTGTAACTGAAGACAAAAGTGAGTTTGAAGAATGTCATGGACTTGTAATTCAAGAGGGCAAACCAAACATTCGTATGTATCTCCTTTCCCTCTAGATGCTTCATTAAAATTTGAGCAAAACGATAACAGTGTTATAAGCACACAAATATGAGAATAAGAATAGGGCCAAGAGAAAACAGTGTACTTTTTTTTTTTTTTTTTTTTTTTTTTTTTTACGGTACGCGGGCCTCCCACTATTGTGGCCTCTCCCGTCGCGGAGCACAGGCTCCGGACGCGCAGGCCCAGCGGCCATGGCCCACGGGCCCAGCCACTCCGTGGCACGCGGGATCCCCCCAGACCAGAGCACGAACCCGTGCCCCCTGCATTGGCAGGCGGACTCTCAACCACTGCGCCACCAGGGAAGCCCAAAACAGTGTATTTTTGAGAGATAGAAAGTGGATGAAAGAGTAGTGACTGATTTATGTATCCATTGAACGAATTTTTATTGAAGCGCTCAAGTGGGGATGTACAGTTGAATAAGAAAGAAAGGCTCTTTCTCAAGGAGCTTTTAGGGGGAATATAATAATATTCTAATATTATATGTTATGGATTTTTTCCTGTGTGATTTTCTTTTCATTGAAATTTAAAAATTAAAAAAAATTTGGAAATTGTTAATTTTTTATAATTGAAGGTGATTTAATCTATGTACAAAGTTGGGGAACAGTATTTGAAAAGAAAAAGAAGAATGTTCATTTTAACAGTTAATTTTCATGTCTTCCTATTAGATACATAACTGAGCAGTTCCAGCTAAAATGCCAATGCTACTTTTGATATACAACAAATTTGCTTTTCTTTCTTTAATAGAATTGATTGGCAAGGAGTCAATTTTTACTATGTGATATTTTTGTATTTTTTTCCAATTTAAGGTAGAAAATAAGATGATAAGCAAACAAACAGAAAAGGCATTAGAATCCAAGAGAGTTTAGAAACATTAGTATCACTGGGAGAGCTTTTATTGATGCCCAGGCTCCAACCTTAGAAACTGTGATTTAATTAGTCTGGCTTGATGTCTGGGTTGGGTCCCAGACATCAGTATTTTTAAAAACCTCCCTGATAAGTCTAACGTAGAGCCAGAGTTTTAGAACCACTGGTTTAGAGATAGAGTTATCTAGAAACAGGTTAACTGACCAGGAGCTTTGCAAAACCCCACATGCCAGGACCACAACACAGAGCCATGAAATTAGAATCTCTGAGGAGAAATTTTTATATATTCACAGGTGATTCCTGATGCACAGCTAGAGCTGAGAACCACACTGATAAACTCAGATTTTTTGTAGAGCTAAAATTTTATATTGATGGCTGCTTAAAGTTCCATTTCTTTACATATATATATATATACACACACACATATCCTTTGAGATATATTATTTCAATTTCTACCTTCTTCCCCAGTCTTATTTTTCACACACACACACACACACACACACACACACACACACACACACACTTTCCCCGTTTTATTGAGTTGCATGTCTTTTCAGATTACCTCAAATCCTTTCTGGCATACAGTTGGATATAAACAGAGAGAAATAAAATCACTATGAATATTTAGTTCTATATCTAGGACATGGTTTTTCAACCTCAGCACTAATGACATTGTGGACCATGGAAGAATTCTTTGCTGTGAGGGACTATCCTGTGTGTTGTAGGATGTTTAGCAGCATCCCTGGCCTTTCCCCACTAGATGCCAGTATCGTGTTCCTAGTTGTGACAACTAAAAATGTCTCTAAGCATTGTCAAATGTCCTTTGTGGGGGCAGAATCAGGCTAGGTTGAGAACCATTGATTTAAAGATTGATTTCCAGTGTTTGGCTAATAAAACCCCCAAAGCCTGCAAACACCAAATGCATATAGCATTTACCGTTATTGGTCCGTGTCTTTTGCTTCTTAATAGCAGCTCTCCCTTAAAGCCAATAAAGCTTTCATTTTTCTTCCTTGGAAAATTTTGCGTATGTGTTGAAACTGTCAAAACTGAAGAATATTACCAAACAACTCTGAAACAGCCATTCTGGTTTTTGTGAACTCAAATCATACAGATTTAAACTGCCCTATACTGGATGTATTTGTAACTGTATTTCATAGCTGTATCTGTATCTTTGTAACATATATGTAACCAAGTCAGAGTTTTCTAAACAATGAGAATTTTCTAACAATTCAGTGGCAAGGATGGTTTCAGGATTTCAGGAGAAGCAAAGAAATAAAGCGTATCAATGATAGACCAAATGTGGCCTCTTGGTGGCACTGTTTATTTTTATAAAAATGATACCTGGGCTCCAGAAGATGCAACACTTGAGGTATTATGTTTTTCAGAATATGTAGTTTAAGTTCAATAAAATAAATCATTTTCAAGAAGATGCAGTTTCCATAGAAAGATTGTTGTACTGTCACTCTCCCAGGCTGTGATAGCTGCATCCCCACAATTTGTTGTAGGTCAGGTTGGCACTCAAGTAAGGTTTGTAGGCTGGTGGCAGGGTGTAATTACCAAAACAAAAAGACATAGATAAAGCATGTCATCCCTGCTAATGACCACAACATTTTCTTGCCCAGTAATCTGTAACAAAAAGCCACATAAACGATCAGGCTGCCTTTAAGTGCAGCACTGAAGAAAAACTTGGTGGCACAAAAATTATTCCAGCCAATTGAGTGGAAATGACTGAGAATAATACAAAGTTATCTCTGCTAGGGAGATGTGTGTTTGGAATGTCACCAATGGACAGTGCGTGGAGAAGGCCACACTTCCTTACAGGCACACTGCAATCTGTGTAAGTATGTTCACTTCCTTGAGAACATCTCCAGATGCTACAGCTCCTTCAGAGCGTTTGCTAAGCACACATTTAAAGACATGTCTTTAGAGGGATTATTTTCTTGAATTTTTTTTTATCATTAGAATAGAATACTGTCAGTTATCATCTGTTATTTTTGGCATTTTTCTTTCCCCAAAGTAACTATTCAACCACTTTTTTTTCTTATTCTTTCTCTTATTTCTGTATCTTTCTAACATAGACAAATCTGAAAAACAATTTCCTTATTTTTCCTTAGTTACACTCACAAAACACACACGTGAAATGATTCCATTTTATTGACATACAGTTTTATAAAGCAAAAAAGTTTTTTTTTTCTGCTTCCAGTTTAAACCTTTTTTGGATGGATAGGTTCTGAATTTCTTATTTATGAAAACAGAGCAAGAGGCACAGCTTTAATCTTTATAATAACTTCCCAATATTTAAAAGAGATTTTGGCTTTTGGTATGTGGACTCCAAGCATACGTAAGGTAGTCGCATGATTCCATGGTACTGACACTGTTCTTTATATTGTGTGCATTGCTTTTAGCATTGATGACTTGCATTGAAACATTCATGAACTCCTTTCTGGGATCAAAACCTGAATAGCGAGAGAGCTTGTCAAGGGTAGATTATATTACTCAAACTTTAATAAAAGCCATTCTCAAAATTTATTTGGTACAAAAATTCCTCAAATGCTTTTCAAACATTTTTATTTCTTCTTAAGATGCAGCAGTGTTGCTAGGGTAAGAAACCTGGTTTTTGTTGTTCAGTTCTACATAGCATTTCAGAATTAATATAATTGTGAGCTTTCCATGATTTGGAATAAGATTAATTCTTCCCAAAAGAGTCCCCTTCTCCAGAAAAATGACCAAATGCAAGTCAGATAAACGGCAAAATTAACACTTCAGAAGTGTAGAATAATTGAACTAAAAGAAATTTTAGTTTTTATTTAGCCTAATACCTTAGTTGAATAGATGATAAAATTAAAATCCAGAGAAGTCTTCACCGCAGCCAAAATTATGTTAATTGCTAGTGATAATTAAACTTTTGCTTTGAATTCAATTTGCATAGTATTACCACTGCTCATTCCGGATGATAGGAGAAGGCTGGCTTCTGTGTTGTGGAGAATATCAAGATGTTCTTATAATTGATGCCAAAAGTTTGGTTATTATTCACACTTTCATATCATCTCAGTCTCCGGATTGGATCAACTGCATGTGCATTGTTCACTCCATGAGAATTCAAGGTAAGAGTTAGGTATTATCTAACGCTAGAGATAGCGTATAAACATATCACCTTTGAATTATTTGTTAAATTACTGGGCAAGAGTTCAGAATGCTTCTTTATGTTTACCTACTGGTAGGGATAGCTCTCTAAGCCAGATCAAGAAAAACTGAGAACATCCATCCCAGTGGTTCAAATCACTGGAAAGTCAGCAAGAGGTCATGAGGAAGTGGAAAGAGGAGGCACTGTGTTTCCATGACCCAGTTCTGCTTTGATACATTTTAAGAGTGACGAGCAGGTGTTTGTTGTGGATTAACAGGACTCTTGGATTTGCCCTGCTGTATCTTCTGGATGTAGTAATGAAGAGAATTCAGTTCCTGTAATGAGGGAAGGCTGGCTCCTTACTTATTTCTGAAATAGGAAGGTGTAATTAGTATTGCCAGCGTGATGGTTTGCAATGTGGTTCTGCTTTTAGTGGTGCTCTCCTTTTACATGGGAGTCACTTTGAAATTGCAAAACAAATTTAGAATGTGATCTAAAATGTTTACTTTTTTAATTAAAAAAACAGCTGAGTATTTTCTACCTACTTGCCCTGCATAATCCTTAAATGACTATGAAATGATCTTTAGAGTAACCAGTTATAACAGTGGTCAGCTTATATATGACCTTTGTTGTTTTTACAGAAGATTCTCTCTTGGTAGTGTCAGTAGCTGGTGAGCTCAAAGTATGGGATCTCTCTTCATCTATCAACAGCATTCAGGTTGGCTTGTGAAACTATCCTTTATTCTCCAATTTCAAGCATATGTATTGACATTTTTTAAATTATAAGAGTGTTACATTCTCATTGTTAAAAGTCCAAATAATGTAGAAGTATATAAGTTTTACGTCCATGTACTTTTTTCCTATCTCTCTTCTAAGTTGTGAGCATTGGTAACAATTGCATGGTATCTTTCCAACCTTTTCTCTGTATGTATACAAATGTTTTTATCTACACGCACATGCGCGCGCGCGCACACACACACACACACAAACATTGATTATAATTTAATTAAAAAAATTCATCGTGGAATATTTCTCTGTCCCTTACAGCAGAAGACCCCATTTCTTCTGGCTCTTTGTGAGCTGTGGCAATGGGGGTAACATACACTGGGAGTCCAGTATATTCACCTGCTCCCTGGCATCAGGCTACAAGTCGAGGTGATGGACAAAAGAACAGTCATAGAATTTGTGCGGTTGACAGAACTGTTTCAACTGCCCCATACTCTGGACTATCCTTCAGAATTTCTTGGTTGGGAAAACCGGGGAATTGTGTTGGCATACTGAGCCCAAAAAACACACACCCAGCATTATCAGAAACTCATTGAGAACATAGTATTGTAGGTGTTCTGTGCTGGCTACGCTTTTGTCTTTTCAAAACATTTTGTTTGTTTTTCTATTTTAGCAATTAAGATACCGCAAAGGTTTTTTAAAAAATTATTTTCCTTTTTTTTTTGTTTTATCTTTCTGCCGTATCTGAAAGTCAGTAACTTATTCATATTTTTATATTCTCAGCATCCTGCAGCAAATTTCCCGACAGAATGTTTGTTGAATGATTGTATATAATGAATTCTTGAATTCAAGTGGGTTTCCTTTTCATGGTTTCTTTTGCAAAGTAACTTTCTTAGTTCAGAAAACTCAAAAGGAAAGTTGGGTGCTTTTTTATAATAACAGTGTGATCTACTTCAGGTTTAGAGGGGAGCAGTCTTCTAATACAGTTTTATATAAATTAACTAGAACTAGTACTAACACGTTTTTATTCCTTTTGAAGGAAAAGCAAGATGTTTATGAAAAGGAATCCAAATTTCTTAATTCCCTGAACTGCCGGACAATACGATTTTGCACGTATACAGAGAGACTTCTACTGGTGGTATTTTCTAAATGTTGGAAGGTATTATAAAATAACATAATAAGTACCAGTGATACACAAATGTAATTTGATTTTTATCTTGTTCAGTGCAACAACTATAAGAATATGTTTTAAATATGATACAAACTTTTTATAATATTATTACCACAGCAGGGAATTACTTGTCTTTTATGACTGAATTTTATCAGTTTTCCTCTCACTACACTGGGTAATTTTCCTTCCCAGGATATTGTATATATAAAGTATATCCTAATTTTATTAATAACAAACTATTATAATAGTGAGCATTTGTCTCAGATTATTTTAAAGAGTTGATGCCTGCACTTTATAGTTAGAAAGAAAACTAATACTTTTCACCTACATACATTGGTCTTATTTTTATATTTTTTTTCTTTTTCTGCTTTGTCACTACATTTGATTTTAGGGACTATATACATTCTTTTCTTGTGAATATATTCACTGACATCTCCAAGAAGAAAGGAAAGCTAAGTTACTATCATTTGATAGCATCCTTTTTTTCTCTAATGTTTCATATACTTGGCTCAGTTAACAAAACTATATTGTCTTACTTAAAGGCTTATATTTTTGAACTAAAATGTAAAGTAGATGGTTCAGCATGTACTTTAGGATTTCTACTGTATCAACTTCTTTTGTGTGTAATAAATTTTTCAAATGTTTAGGTTTGACTATACACATGGAAAGAATAAAATTGCATAGAAAATTTGGGATTTTTGGTCTCTGTGCATAATGGGCACATTCTGGAATGATACTGTCGGATGGTTTGTCCACTGAAACCTACCTAGGATAAATGTGAAAAAATAAGTACTAGTGAAATATTATCTTGGTCCATGAGTATAGTGTGGCCTGTTATGATACTTAATACTTAATATTAATAATTAATATGTTGTTGCATTAACACTGTTATCTAAATAGTCTTGATAAGCATAAGTTATCTTTCTCCTCGGTAGATTAGATTGGAAGCTTCTGTTAATGGGCATCATTCATTCTGTATTTTAGGTTTACGATTATTGTGATTTTTCTCTTCTTTGGACTGAAGTTAGTGGGAGCGGGCAGTTCTTTGCTGGTGGAGAGGTGCTTGCTGCTCACAGAATCATCATTTGGACAGAAGATGGTCACAGTTATATCTATCAGCTGCTGAACAGGTGGGCTCAGATGGGAGCGGCATACAAAACATTCAGGTAGAAAATGAACTTTGGGAGGTTTATTATGGAAAAATCCCCACATGCTGCCCATGATCAAAAACCAGAACAAAACAACTTTGGCACTAGAAGATTTACTCTGGGCTTGGTAGGCTTCAGCCTTTGTATAAAACAGCAGGGGATGAAGGAATGAGATTAACCATGTATAACTTGTACAGCTGGTGCTGGGTTTTCAAAAAGTCACTTGTAATTATTAACCCAACAATTTCTAACTAGAGTTTAGAAACTTTAATGGTACCATCCGGCTTTTGAAAGTGGGAGGGGAAAAAAACGGATAAAGAACCCCAAAGTTCTAAACTTTGCTTTTTATTTTTCACTATGCAGTGGGCTTTCAAAAAGCATATACCCTGCTGATGGAAGAGTGCTTAAAGAGACCATTTATCCTCATTTACTGTGCTCTACTTCTGTGCAGGAAAATAAGGTAATGCAAGAAAAGAATGACTGCCTCAAAGCTGTTTCACTCCACTTCTCAGAGAAGTGTTGCTTTGTCTGTAACAGAGTCTGGCTTGAAAAAATTGAATTGAAGAATCACATCAAGTTGTTAACGAGAAAATTAAATCTAATTGTTAATGGCTACTGAAGAAAACTTTGCCTTTAGAAAAGCTATTTTTTAAGTCTGCTTAACTAAACAATACATATTTATTATGGAATAATTATAAATGATAAAAAAGGAAGAATTAAAATTTCTAATTTTACCACCATACATATTCACTATGAATATTTTTATTTTTTATATTTACTTATTTTAATTGGAAAATATTCAAATATTTGAAAGGTTGTAAGAATAGTACAATGACCAGACATATACCCTTTACCTAGATTCACCAATTGTCACCATTCGCCGTATTTATTTCCTCTCCCTCTCTCATTCTCTTTCTCTCTCTCTCTCTCCCCCACCATATATATATGCATACACATTTTTTCCACTGACCTTTCTAACAGATAGTTTGATACAAAGTTATTAACATTTTGATGTATCTACTTCATTTTTTAAAGTTTATCAAATGGCTTATATCCTGCTTTTTTTTATTCTTAAGGAAGCTGGATATTGAGATCGTTTTCACATGCATTTAGCTATTCTTCTGAATAAATTTTCTTGTTAAAACAAATATAACTATGATTCCTGGCAGAGAGTTGAGGATGTAATTGTGGGTTTTCACTTGACTGAATTATATCTTTGACACTCTATGAAGCCTGAAAATTTAAGCAGTTAGTTTACTTTAGTGTCAGTGAAAGTGTTTTTTTTTTAACCTATTGGACTTAGTCATCAGTTAATTATCCAAAAAGGTATTTCATGGAGAATGGAGGAGTTTTGAATTATTGATGTGTCAAACAACGAAGCATGTTACGTTTTACAGTGATGGTTTGCTTAATTAGGCAGCATAGCTGCGGCAAATCCTATGGTTCAGTATCACCTCTTTAACATATCTGTGAGGTTTTGTTGCAAAAACTTGATTAAGACTGTCAGCCAAAAATTCGAACTCCAAGTGCCACTAGGGCATAGGCAAACTTTAGAGTTATGGTGTGGAACACTATTTCTAAAGTCATTCGTGGGTTGCAATAGAGCCTTGTTTTGCTGTTGATCACAAAAGCTTTATTGTGGTTTACTCAGAAAGGCATTTTAAGTTATTTTTTAAAGGACTTTCCCTTTCTTTTCCTTTTTAGCTCCCGAATGCATTTTTACAAAGCACAGTTTGCCCTAAAAGCTAGATATAAGAAATGTCCTTTAGGAGCTTCTAGTCTACTGCAAATATCAATGCTATACATAACTATGAGGAAAAAGAACAGCGATTACAAATTAACTTAAAAAAATACTAATCTTATGGGAAGCCACCTTGCTTTGTGTCTCAAAAGGTGAAGGCAGGGCTTCCCTGGTGGTGCAGTGGTTGAGAGTACACCTGCCGATGCAGGGGACACGGGTTCGTGCCCCGGTCCGGGAAGATCCCACATGCCGCGGAGCGGCTGGGCCCGTGAGCCATGGCCGCTGAGCCTGCGCGTCCGGAGCCTGTGCTCCACAACGGGAGAGGCAACAATAGTGAGAGGCCCGCGTACCGCAAAAAAAAAAAAAAAAGGTGAAGGTATAGATTTGTGAGTCTTCTGTCGATGTATAATTCTAGTTTAGACAACCACAGTTGTTTCTGTACCTTAAAAGTGGGAAGTACTTGGAAGACAGTGAAAATGAATAGAATAATCTGAAACAAAAAGAAGCTGGTCTACGCATCCGTAGACCTTTGCTTGCTCTTTATCCGGCCAAGAAACTAAATTCAGACCTTGTTCTCCCTACTCAAAACATCACCAATATTCACTAAATATAAGACTTCTTACTGTTTCATGCAGTTACAAGGTAATGAAGGCATTTTCGTGGTGTAGGGAGGTGAGTTTGATAGATACAATGAACTTAGAGAATTCTGCTCTGTAAACATGTTTTTTGGAGTGATGCCATAGAATTAAATCCCAGTGTGTGACAGTAACATGTTCTCATGTGATGCCAGGAACTTACCTGCTGATGGAGTTGTAGTAGCAAAAATGGGGACTCCTCCTTCATTCCAACAGCTTTAGGAAAGTCTCCCTAGCTTGAAATCATAGCTGATGATCACTGAAACTTGTGGTAGGGGTCCTGGCTGCTGAGGCGAGGAACTGGGCTTCCCAGGTTCTTAGCTGTGGAGTAAGATAGCAGTGTTGAGGTGGGAGTAGATGGGATAGAAACAGCCTGAGGATTGCAGATAAGGAATTTGGATGCGTGAACTAAGAGTAATGACAATGACGATGATGATGGGTAACTTTTTTTTTCAGTCCTTATTATCGTTAAACGTACGCACTGCCTTATTTACATGAGTTTCCACCATGACCCCATTTTGAAACTGATGTTCAGGAAGGTTAATTCCCAGGATTTGAACCTAGGCAGTTTGGCCCCAGAGTCTGGGAATGGACTTTCGAGTGAGTTTCTCATTTGTTTTGAGAATGGATAATAAGAATTGTTACTGCTTATTGAGTATGTCCCAAATGCCTGGAACCATACTAAGCACCTTACCTTTATCAACTCATTAATCCTGACAGTAATCCCATATAGTAGGTGCTTTTATTTATTAGCCTTCTTTCACAGTTAGAGAAAATGCGATATAGAGATGTTAAGTAAATTGCTTAAATCAAGTAATTGGCTCTTTTAATAGAGTTAGTATGTGCTAAAACCAGGATTTGAATCCAGGCATTTACCACAAGATAATTGTTTTTGTTTTTTTGCTTTTTTTTTTAAGAGTCTTTTTTTTTTTTAACATCTTTACTGGAGTACAGTTGCCTTACAATGGTGTGTTAGTTTCTGCTGTATCACAAAGTGAATCAGCTATACATATACATATATCCCCATATCTCCTCCCTCTTGCATCTCCCTCCCACCCTCCCTATCCCACCCCTCTAGGTGGTCACAAAGCACCGAGCTGATCTCCCTGTGCTATGCGGCTGCTTCCCACTAGCTATCTATTTTACATTTGGTAGTGTATATATATATGTTCATGCCACTCTCTCACTTCGTCCCAGCTTACCCTTCCCCCTCCCCGTGTCCTCAAGTCCATTCTCTAGTAGGTCTGCGTCTTTATTCCCATCCTGCCCCTAGCTTCTTCAGAACCATTTTTTCTTGTTTTTAGATTCCATATATATGTGTTAGCATATGGTATTTGTTTTTCTCTTGCTGACTTACTTCCCTCTGTATGACAGACTCTAGGTCCATCCACCTCACTCCAAATAACTCAATTTTGTTTCTTTTTATGGCTGAGTAATATTCCATTGTATATATGTGCCACATCTTCTTTATCCATTCATCTGTCGATGGACACTTAGGTTGCTTCCACGTCCTGGCTATTGTAAACAGAGCAGCAGTGAACATTGTGGTACATAACTCTTTTTGAATTATGGTTTTCTCAGGGTATATGCCCAGTAGTGGGATTGCTGGGTTGTATGGTAGTTCTATTTTTACTTTTTAAGGAACCTCCATACTGTTCTCCAGAGTGGCTGTACCAATTTACATTCCCACCAACAGTGCAAGAGGGTTCCCTTTTCTCCACACCTCCTCCAGCATTTATTGTTTGTAGATTTTTTGATGATGACCATTCTGACTGGTGTGAGGTGATACCTCATTGTAGTTTTCATTTGCATTTCTTTAATGATTAGTGATGTTGAGTATCCTTTCATGTGTTTGTTGGCCATCTGTATATCTTCTTTGGAGAAATGTCTATTTAGGTCTTCTGCCCATTTTTGGATTGGGTTGTTTGTTTTTTTGATATTGAGCTGCATGAGCTGCTTATATATTTTGGAGATTAATCCTTTGTCAGTTTCTTCATTTGCAAATATTTTCTCCCATTCTGAGTTTTGTCTTTTCCTCTTGCTTATGACTTCCTTTGCTGTGCAAAAGTTTTTAAGTTTCATTAGGTCTTGAGAAAGAAAAACAGAGCTGGAGGAATCAGGCTCCCTGACTTCGGACTGTACTACAAAGCTAAAGTAATCAAGACAGTATGGTACTGGCACAAAAACAGAAATATAGATCAATGGAACAGGATAGAAAGCCCAGAGATAAACCCACGCACATATGGTCACCTTATTTGATAAAGGAGGCAAGAATATACAATGGAGAAAAGACAGTCTCTTCAATAAGTGGTGCTGGGAAAACTGGACAGCTACATGTAAAAAAATGAAATTAGAACACTCCCTAACACCATACACAAAAATAAACCTAAAACGGATTAAAGACTTAAATGTAAGACCAGACACTATAAAACTCTCAGAGGAAAACATAGGCAGAACATTCTTTTACATAAATCACGGCAAGATCCTTTTTGACCCATCCCCTAGAGAAATGGAAATTTAAAAAAAGTAAACAAATGGGACCTAATGAAACTTAATTCACTGTTAATGACTATTTTAATACCTCTTGGAGGATGGGTACTTCTTGTGATGGGTACTGGGTACTGTGACGAAAAATCAGAATCACATGATAAGGGGCTTTGAGGGAGTTTTCATGTGAACTAGAGAGGAAACTACTGGAAAGGAGGAGGACTGAGGTGTCAAGGAGTGGGTGTGAGCAAGTGAGGAATGGTAGTACAAAAGTGAGCGTAGAGGGAGTAACAGCGTATGGGGAGCATGGGCTGTAGGGGCAGCACATTTTGCTGGGAGGGAGGAGATGTGCTGCGACCAACTTCAGTAACCACCCAGCCTCTCTGGAGCGTCATCCTCATATCAAAATCATGAGAGAGCTGGACTACTCAATTTTAAGGTTCCCAAAGGTTGAGAGAGTTTGAGAAGCCAATCTAACCAAGTTTTATTGTACCATTTCTAACACCTACAAAAATGGTGGCCTTGAACCATTTCTAACACCTACAAAAATGGTGGCCTTGAGAAGTATAAGACCCCAAAGTGCCTTCTGAATCTTTAAAAAAAAATTATTCAGAGAACTCACTTCACTGGAACTGTTTTTCTTCAATGCTCTCATTTCTTGGAACTATAGAGGATTACAGATCTTGGTCTTGAATTAGTTTCTTATTCTCCTCTCGTCTCAGTTTCCTTATCTCTATAACAGAAATAATAATAATGTTTATTTACTATGTAGCTTTGTTGTAAGGATTAAATGTAGCAATATTTGGGCCCTTAATATTCTCTAGAGATACATTATAGAATTTTTCCACTAAAATAACTAAGTCTGGACCTTCAAACATGTGTTTTCTGACTAGAAACTATCACTTTCTTAGGCTTCTTTAATTCTAGCACCAGCAGTTGGCTTTCTTTTCAGGGTGCCTTTTATTTGTACATCAAAAGAGGGTTTTGTTTTTGTTTTTCTAATCACTTAATCATTTTGATCCCTTGTGTGTAATCTCTATATACAGGTCTGCCCAAAGAACCTCTACACTGCACTGAGGTACTAGGGAGATTCTGAACCCATTCACTAGTGAAAGTGTATCTTTAAGAGCTCCGGTACCCAATATTCATACTGTGCCACAACAAAACTATATATTTATATATATAAATATATTTATGTTAATTATAACTTATACATTTATTTTTACTAGTATCTATCTATCTACCTATCTATCTATCTATCTATCTATATAAGTTATGAATTCATTTTTCTTTGTGGCCATTTGGGAAGTTTGAAATCAAGTATGTTAAATCTGAAAAATGGTCAAAAGAAAGTAGAAAGCATAATAATACCACAAAATTACCACACAAATATTAGTTGTTGCTATTTTAACTGACAATTGGAACTGAAGGGATCATAAAGAAATCAGACCTCCTCAGTGGACAGTACAGCACTGTCATCAGGACGTGGGCTCTTGAGTCAGAATTACTGGGCTCAAAAGCCCACTGCCATCTATATCACCTTATAAATTAACCTCTTCCCTCTCAGATTATTCATCTGTAAAATGAAGACAATGATAGTACCAACTTCACAGGATTATTGTGAGGACTACTTAACTGAATACATGCAAAGACCCTAACAGTATACGTAATACATACACTGAATGTGTTCAATAAATGTTAACTATTCTTATTAACTCTCTGAAATCTAGCTGATGACTTTGCTTCTTATTTCATAAAAACTTTTTTGTTTTGAGTAAGAGGACTATTTCACTTAATTTACTTGAAATTTTTTAAACAGTGGGAAATAAATGGAAATAATTTAGTTCATCTATGAAGTCTTGTTCCTTCATTTAAAAACAGTGGCTGCCATTATATAGATTTTTCTGAAGATATTTTTTCTACATAAATGCTAACTTTTTTATTTGGACCAGAGCCTTCCCTTTGTTATGGGCTACATGAATGAAAGGAAAGAGCCTTTTTATAAGGTACTTTTCTCTGGAGAAGTCTCAGGAAGAATTACTTTGTGGCACATCCCTGATGTTCCTGTATCCAAGTTTGATGGTTCTCCTAAAGGTAAGACAATTTCTATTTCTAATCACATGTCTTCTGAGAACTACTTTATAATTAACTCAGTGTTTTTTTTTTTAAGTTGAGTAATATGAGTCAACAAACAAGAAAAAGTTCTCATGTACCACTGTGCATTAGATGCTAACATAAAAGTAGTATAAACATGATGCTTATAGATCTTATACAACAATGCAACAAGTGTAATTCAAATTAACATCAACTTAACATGAATGATGTTTTATTGACTTGAAATGAATCTTGACAATATGAATATAGGATAGACTGATAGACCATATTCATATTTTTGAATTTGTCATGTCCATATCCTGTACCCCTTTTCAACCAATTTCTCTATTCAAAAGAGTTTCTCCGTTCTTTTCAGTTGATTTAAGTCTAAAATGAATGCACTAATACACATCTATTCTTCCGAGGCTCCTTGAGGGAGAAAGAATCAATAAAATAGCATTTGGAGTGAAAGCAATGGATGGCAGAACTTTTCTGCCTATAACGTACTGTTAGGATGGCAAAAGAGTCTCTATGTTCCCCAAAGTATGGTGCCTTGATAATATTTTCTATATCTATGATGAATTTATAAACCAAATTTTCCCTTATGTGTTTTCCTTTTAGAGATACCAATAACTACCACCTGGACCCTTCAAGATAATTTTGATAAGCATCATACCATGTCACAAAGTATTATTGACTACTTCTCTGGGTTTAGAGATGAGAATGGAATTGCGGTTGTCACTTCATCAGAGTATGTTCCAAGTCTTGATAAACTAATATGTGGCTGTGAAGATGGGACAATTTTCATTACACAGGCTTTGAATGCTGCCAAAGCAGGACTTCTAGAAGGCGGTTCTTTACTAAAAGGTCATTGAATTTTATTTGACCCTATTTATTTAATTTACCTAAGCTTCAACTTTAATAAGCTATACTAAGAAGATTGCTGAAGCTTAAGAAAATTACAGGCATTTGCTTAGAAATTTGTGCATGTTTTAATGTTAAAGTAAAACGCACATATAGGTTTTTTAAAAAAGTCAAACAGAAGGTTATACAATGAGAAATACATTTCTCTCCTTCTTTGATCTTCCAGGAAGATCACCAAAGGCAAGGCTAATAAGTTTCTTTATACACTTTTTGAAATTTCCTATGCATATATAAGCATATAACAAAAGAGCAGTATACATTCTTTTAATTATATTATAAAAATAGAACCACATTCTACACACTTTACTAAAATGTCCTTAATAAAATATTTTGGAGCACATTCTTTATGACTTAATTTTAAATGATTAATAATGATTGAATTCTAATTTAAAAAATCTCCTATGATGGGTGTTCAAGTTTTTTCTTGTCTTTGGCTACTATAGACAATGCAGAATTAACTATTTTCGCACATATATGTAGGTATATGTATAGTATTAATTTCCAGGAGTAGAATTACTAGGTCAACCTTTATGTGTATTTTTAATTTTGAAAATATATCTTAAAATGTTCTCCAAAGTACATCAATATACATGTGTGTCCACTAACACAGATGTATGAGAGTGCCTTTTCCCCCAAGCCTTAGCCAACTTACTGTGCTATTCAATTTTTTAATATTTGCCAATCAGGAGAAAGTGGTATCTTCCTGTTTTAATTTTTTTGGTAATGAAATGTAAATGTGTTCTTATATATCTTTGTGCACTGCAACAGTGAAAACCTCTTAAATAAAGACCATTATGCAATAAGTTGTCTTATGTAAAGGAAAGAAATATAGGAGGTGATTGAGATTTGGGGCTGTGTAGGTAAATTTGTATACCACTTTTCATTGTATGGACCCTACTAGACTACAAGGTCCTGACAGACCAAATATCAATTAAAAAAAAAAAAACAAAACCGAAACTTGTTACATTGCCTATTGCTGTTCTCAGCTTACTTTGGCTACTTACTAAATGTTCTAACTTTTCAGTGATTCAGTGATTGACTGAAATAGAGGAGTGAGTAGCAATAAAGCAAGGAGAGGTAATACGTCACTTTACATCTCAATGGCTGCTGTTAAAAGTTAGTAAAAAAGCTTAAGACCTTAGCATATTTTATCTAGGCTGATTTATCTTATCCTGAAAACAAGCAGAAACCTACATTTGATCTTTAGCATCTGAATTAATATTCATCTTGGTTTGCTAGTGGATATAAAGCGAGAAGGTACCTGACGGAATAGAAGTAATAATGATTCTTTGGGACTCATTTTCAATGTGAATAAAGAGAGTTTGTGGTCTGTGGTCCTCTCCAGTTTTTTTAGGTTTAGCTAATAATGAAGGAAGAAGCAGTGTGGAAACTGGGTGTCAGTAAGCCTGTGTTCTAATACAGCTATGGTATGAAACACCTAGGTTCCTACCAAGTGCCAGTGCTAAGAAATTATGGACATTATTTTATTTATTCCACACAGTAGTCTTGTGTGAAGTAGGTGCTGTTATTATCCCACTTTTTCAGATGCAGTACCTGTGGCTTAGAGGGAAAAGGCAAGTTGTCCACAGTGACACATCTAGTAAGTGATAGACCGAGAAAAACAAAGCCAGATTTGTTTAACAGCAAAGCTGTGCTCTTAAATATTATGCTGTGTTTCTTCACACTTGGATTCAAGCCACTTAACCTCTCTGAGCCTCAGATACTTTTATCTGTAAAACAAAATGGTGGAACTAGGTAATCTGTAATATCTTTTAAAGCAAAAATATTCCATGAAACTTTGCTTTTCTTTTATACTAGACTTGGTCATGCTGTTTTAAAGGACAGCAGTAGTGTTCTGAGATTATTTTTGTAGAGACAAAATGTATAAATTGTTCACTGTTTTAGAACAGAGTTTGCTATTTCATGGCACTGGAATTGGTAACTTGCTAACATCCTTAAAGAATTAATAGACTTTGAACAACCAGATTTAGTGCTCCATCAAAAGCACGACCTGGCTTATAATGAGGCACTTGCCTTTTGAGAGAATCCAAGGGTTGTTCATTAATTTTCTTAGTCAACTGCCTACCTTTAATTATATGTAGTTTCCTTACATTAAAAATTTATAAAAGAATATCTCTGGACTATTTCTTGAACAAAAATAACTCTTTTTTATTATTTGGTGTTTGGTTGTTTTCCAGATTCCCTTCCTCAGAAAGTTCTCAAAGGCCATCACCACAGTGTTACTTCCTTGCTTTATCCACATGGTCTCTCTTCAAAATTAGACCAAAGTTGGCTGGTGTCTGGGGACCAGGACTCATGGGTCATCTTGTGGGATATCTTTACTGAAGAAATTTTGCATAAATTCTTTTTGCAAGCTGGTTTAGTAACGAGTCTTTTGATGTCACCAGAGAATTTCAAAGTAAGTTAAGATAAAGAGTGAAACATAACACATAAATTTAAGTTACACATATAACATTTCAGAATGTTTAAAAAATGTAAGGAAAAATAACCCATATTTCCACAGAAAAGAAAAAACCATAATATAACTGGATGATTTTTATGAATTCCTTTCTTATATTTTATGCATTTTATTATTTTTACAGCTTATACAGATAATTTGGTTCTAAAGCAAAGGTCTCATCAATTCTTGGCTTTACAAAAGTCAGTTAATTCTCTTTAAGTACTTATACGTTTGTTCTTTTTTTTTCCTAGTTCTACATCTTAATTTTTAATGGAATTTTCTTTTTAAATAAAAGTAATGGACACTCAATGGAAAAATAAATATGTAGGAACTGTAAATTAAAATTAACTTTTGCCTTCAACAATTTAATAATAATAATGATAGTTACACTTTCTTTTTCTTAAATAGATTTTTGTTTACTCTTTCATCTATTTAACAAATGACGAGCTTTAACAAATTTACGAGCATCTACCTTGTGCTGAGCAAAGGAAATACTTTCAGGTATAATTTTCTCATGCAATGTCAGCTTAAATTCAGCTTTCATAAAGCTGATATCTTTGATAAAATATGGACAGCCAAGTTTTGAGTTTTCTGAGTTTATAAGCTAGTTGATTGACTTGTAAACATTATTTCTCCATAGTAATGTTATGAAAAATCAGTTCCAAAGTAAAATCAGAGAAAACTTGCACTGTATTTTTGTAGTAAGAAAAAATGAAAGCAGTATTTCAGGAACAGAAATGATTAACCAAAACAGTAAAACAAAGTTAAGTGACCCCTCCCCCCCCCCAAAAAAAAAAAACCTATGTGGTGATTTGGGATACCTTGATATATCTTTTATTCCTGAAGTTCTCCCTTTTTCAAAAAAAAATTTTTTTCTCTCAGCCCCAGGACCGTAGTCCAAGTCAGTTCCACTCCTGACCCCTTTTACTTCTGCCTCAGTCATAGATGATTTAACTCCAAGGATCAGGACACATTCAAAGTCAAATAAAAAGGGAGTTTATTGAAAGGGCACAAGGGGCAATCCCTAGGCATCCAAGACAAAGCACTAGAGCAAGGACCTACAGTGGAACTTAAATTCAGAAACCAAGGCTACTCTTTGAATCCACTGCTCCAAAATGGTCTGCTTTTCTGTGATTGCTCCATTCTCTTGCCTCTTCCTATGATTTCTTTTAGCTTTACAATTTCAAACGCCTAGAAAAGAGAATCTGATTGGCCTAGTGTGGGTCTCTAGTATACGTCTACTCCTGGCCATAGGATCTGTGTTCACGTGTTATGTGTGTTCTCTTGTGTTGTAGGTGTGTGTGAGTTTCCTGAAGTACACTGGGCTGTCTATTCTAGAGACTGGGGGTCAGCAAGGTTCTCCAAGAGGTAATAGTTGGGCGGCAATGCCCTCTGTGCCCCATTCTACAAGTCCAGGCTCCCCATATATCACATCTGCCATTTTGTGATCCCCCCTCCCCCCCTCAGAATATCTGTAGTCTCCTTTACAAGTATTAGGAAAAATAACAAGTTCTCCAATGCCCCACAGAGAGAGGTCAGTGATGGGCACTGGGAGATTCTTCAGGAACCCTAGCTGATGCTTTTAACATAGCAGACGAAAGTCTGGCCAGGTGCCTTAGTCAAAGTAGGAGCATCGACATAGCAAGATGGTTAGAAAAGAAAAAAATAGCAGAGGAACTACCCACTGCCCCTTCTCACCACACCCCAGCCATACCCACTGATGGGCTGATCAGTGCATGGACCTCGTGGTGAGGCACAAAGCTGCCCTGTAAACCTCTCCTAGATGAGCCTCAGCAGCACCCAGCAAGAATAGTCTTTGTCCTAAACTATGCTGAAGGTAACCACATGCTGACATTCTTGAAAGTATCTTAAGAATCTTTGTCCTGTGAGACTATTTTTGGTCCCTGTGTCTTTGAAGCTGTACATTCAGTTGGAACTATCTAATGCTTACCTCTTTTAGATTGTGTCTACACTGAGTTTCCTGTTTGGATTAGAATCTGTATAGTTCTGGGAACAGCACCAAATCACATTTTGAGGCTCTAAGTGGAAGATATCAGCTCATGATACCCTTGGGCCTAAGCTTGTGTCTACAAATAGCTTCTTTTTGTGGCAACAAATTAGTTCTGGGGTTTATTTTATTCTGCATTATTTCCGATGTCTGCCTCGCTGCCTGAATCTGCTGAGTGATGATCAAGTCCTTCATTTATCTTATAAGTAGATCTGGCCTGGAATTCTCCTCTTTACTTGTGTCTTTTGACCTTCCTAATAGGTCTTTGAATTTAAAATCTGCTTGGTTTGTAAAGCTCCCCTGTGCAGTGTTATGTGGAGAGGTGCTACAGAAAGCAGAACCGTCATTTTGTGAATGGGATTTTAACAAAAACTTATGTTACTAGGGGGGAAAATCTGATTTAATTTTAAAGAAAGCATTTGACTATTAGCTTACAAAGAATGCCATTTTTTTTTCATAGCTACGAAGTCATCAGGTAATTTGCTGTGTGTGCAGTGACCATTCCGTGGCTCTCCTTCACCTTGAGGGGAGGAGGTGCCTCCTGAGCGCCCGAAAGCACCTTTTCCCTGTGAAGATGATAAAATGGCATCCCGTCGAGAACTTTCTAATTGTTGGATGTGCAGATGACTCTGTATACATCTGGGAAATTGAGACAGGTAAATTGAAATTTTACCCCTTTTCATCCTTTATATCTTTATGCATCAAAGCATTTGGCTGGGTGGAGAGTTCCAGAAAAGACACGGTGATGCCCTCACTTGCTTTTACCTTTGGTTGGGCTGCATTTAATGGCTTCGTTTGAAGGTATGTATGGAAAATAAACACAACGGCCCAAGTCAGATCCTAACCCACTGATGATTACTTGACAGAGCAGTGCGCAGGAATGAGCTGGATATTTCTGGAAGCTATAAATAAAAACATAAGTTATCTATTTTAATTATTAACAAGAGAGAAATTTAGTGTCCTACTACTAGTCTGTCATTGAATTCTGCTTTCTTCAGCATACTCACCATCTCAGCAACATTTTGAGCTAATTGTTGATCAGTAATAATGGAATATAATTAATTACAAAACTCCAAAATGTTGAGTCAGGGGAACTGAAAACTGAGTGGTTCCATTGAACTTTTGATGTCAGAGCATAGAGAATGTATAGTTTGAACTTTTAAGTTTTTCAAAAAGTTTTACTATATAACTTAAGATTGAGAGTAACACATTTCAGGCCAATGCTGGGAACAAATCAAATAAAGCGAGGTAATGAATGAATGTGAGTCAAGGGAGTGCCCTGGAGAGTACATTTTACTGAAACCATTGCATGATTTGTATTGATTAATCAGTGGTGGCTTTGTGCTGGGTGTTGTGAACAGACTGGATAGCTTATAATAGTTTAGAGCCATACTTCACCAAAATAATTGCTATTTTCTTTACATTTGACTTTCATGTATTAATGACGATGGTACACGGGGGATGCAAGATAATACCACCTTACATTTGTGCTTTGCTTTACAGCTTTGATGGGCCTCATGCTTATTTCCCATTAGATTATCACAACTTCTAGGGTAGGTAGAAGCGGTATTATACCCCATTGCATGGATGAGGAATTTGTTGCTCTGATCTGTAAGTGTGCTAGGTTACACACTAGTAAGTGGTGAACCAATATGAGGCCCCCCTCCCCGTTGTTCTTTGCACATATTCACAAGATTAAGAGAGTTTAGAATTCTTAGGTAATCTATCAACCTGAGTGATGATTGAGTATAATGGATCAAACAGGTTCTAATGCCTGGACTTGCCTCCAGGACCTGCAAGCAAAAACTGTATGATCTTGGACAAATAACTTGGCTTCACTGCTTGTCAATTTGCTCACCTATGAAATAGGAATAATAATACTTGTCTTCCTATTAGGATTAAATTAACAAATACCTACAATTCTTGTAAACAGAGCCTGTAGATGCCAAGTCTTTAGTAAGAGTTAACTATTATTAATATTATTTTAAAATGCAGCAAAATCTTGATTTGTGCTAGTGAAATATGAATCTGTAAAACACATACACTTATAAATGTGGGCAACTGCATTTTTTAATGGTTATGATAGCATGTATGTATTTATTTATTTATTTTAACTTTTTATTTTATATTGGCATATAGTTGATTAACAACATTGTGTTAGTTTCAGGTGTACAACAGAGTGATTCAGTTATACATATACATGTATCTATTCTTTTTCAAATTCTTTTCCCAATTAGATTGTTACAGAATACTGAGCAGAGTTCCCTGTGCTACACAGTACATCCCTGTTGGTTATCCATTTTAAATATAGCGCAACTGCATTGTCTTTAATTGTGAAATTGTAAATACTTGCTAATCAAACATATTTTTTCCTAGAAAATGGAGTCTAGCAAGAATAAAAAAAATCTGGGCACTCATAAGTGTTTATGGTTCCATTGCCCCACCAGGACACCTTTCAGGCTATGCAACTTTTAATTTATCTGTTCCTGATGGGGCAGGCGGTAAAGAAGGGAAGCCAAACCACTAGTACTTCTTGAAACCATGTTATTCCCACGTCGTATTTTAATTGTATTATTTCTTTTTATGCTCCCAAGATATATAACCAAATGTAGAACAGTTGAAAAATACAGAGAAACATAAAAAAAATCCAAATAATCCTATCCCACTGCCTAAAGATAGCTGCTATTTATATTTTGATCTACTTTCTGTCAGACATCTTTCTATGTCGATAAATAGATGTCTATATTATATTTCAGTCACAGTCCTGGCCAGAAATTGAAGTCAACCCAGCTGGGTTAAGTGAAGAGACTTTAAGGAAAGGACTCTTTATAGGGATGTGGATAGGGATTAAGGAACAGACAAGGAGTGGATAGTGAGGCCATCACCCAGACAGTAGCAGTATCAGGAAGCTCTTACCACCTCTAGGGCTGAAGTGAAAGACAAGAAAATAGTGGTACTGGAACCCAGTTAAGCTGAAGCCAAAGAGGAGTGGATACTCCCTGGGATCATGGAAGAGAAACAGCTCCCACCAGAAATGCAGTACTGATACAAAGAGAGAGTTGGAAGAAATTCTCTTCTCTCTCCTTCTGCAGTCACCATCTTCATTAGTTTAATCCAACTGGAAGTCAGAAGGATATTCATTTCTAGGCATGAGCCAGGGGCATAGAACAGGACACAGAAGGGTATTGGAAGGATGGAGTGGGTTGTCAAATGGACAATAATTGCCATATTGGCCATTATGGACACACCATACTTAAACTCAGGAATCTCCTATAGTTGGTTATATATATTGTTTCCTATAAAAAAAAAAGCTTGTTTTAAAATGGCCATATAAAATGATATGCACATGTTCAGTGCCCAGTTAACTTATAGGATATTTATTCCAAATGAAGCTATGAGGCTGTTTATCTCTTGGTGATCTACAGTAATAGGTTATAAACAACCATAACTCAACTTAAGCTTATTATTGGTGAAAATGTTACCAATAATTGTATCATTGCCTTCACATTCGTGATGTGCCTCTTCACTTTTTCAAAGCATCCTCCCCTTGATAATCTCATTTGAGCCCCATGACACTCTGGAGATGGCTGACAACTGAACTCCTTACCACACTCATTCCTTTTGAGTAAGTCTATGTTGTTCCTTTTAGTCTGTGTCTGGTATTGGCTTTGTTTTGAATTGCCTTTAACCTCAGCAATTCCAATTTTGTTTAAAATTTAATGAACTACTTTTTCTTTCTCAAGCTGTATTTCATCTGGCTAAGATACTTCCATTATGTTTGCTGTACTTGATATCTTTTTTATCCTTTTTCTGTAAAGGTGGGAAAATCCAGGATCAGGAAGACTTTTCATTTATAGTTTCATAAAGTGAGGAGAAAAAATGCCGGCTAAGACCAAAACAATTAGGCTGAAAAGAGGTCTATGAGGTTATAGAATATGCTCGTTCACTGACATGCCTGGCACATGAATAAATGAACCAACCCAAGTTTTCTTGGACTTCAGTAGACTGAGTACAAATGAGTTCATCTTACCGTTGGCCGGTTGCAGTGGCTCTTAGAACGTGGCTGCCCAACTGTAGATAGACCCTTAGCTTTCTCTTCCAAGTCTCCCTTAGGGTTTCTGGAATTCACAGGCGCATATCTCACTTCCTTGTGTAGAAGTCTGTGTATTTTCTACGCCAGCCAATTTTTCTTCTTTTTTTCCTTTTAGCTTTGCTAAAACGTTCAAACTTGGTTCCATGTGTGAACAGACCTATTCTCTGCTCCATTTTTCCAGCCCTCTGCCTCCTCTAAATACATGGAGGAGAATAAATTGACACTCAGGCATTTATCAGATCTTTCAGCACTAGAGCAACTCCAGAGCTCCTAGAGAGAGAAATAGGAGATGTCAGCGGGATAAGGATTTGGGGGCAAGAGACCTAGAAATAAAAGGCAGGGGAAGGGGATTAAAGCCAAAGGTAATTAATTCTCAACTGTATCAAAAGCTCACCTTGGCAGAAGGTTGGGGGGTGGGGTATAGGTCAGTCCCTGTGCCACCTTCCTCCAGGTGTGGAAGATGGGATATGAGACTTTAGTTTATCACAAACACTTTACAACAACCTATTCTCACTTTATTCATGAGATGTATTTATTCATTTATTTATTCTCTTTGGTACAATGCACAAGCATATTCTAGAGCCACGTACCCCCATGCGTATCTTACCTTGAAATTGTCTGAGGTGTATCTTTTCAGTGACAGGTGGCATAGCCAGATATGTACCAGGGTAAAGTTTGGGATCATAGGTGGGCATGCTCATCTCATGGGAGAAGCAAACAATCACAGCAGAGGAGTATTTATGCAGCAGTGGGGCCCCTTGTCTTCTGGCTAAAAGTGCAGTGCTGCCAGGTTGGGAGTGATGAGGGCATCTAGTTTTGCTTATTGATTTAGCAGATGTCCCATGATGTTTAGGCCTGATTAGGAAGGGAAAAAATTGGAGATGTCATTTTGATTAATATTTGAGCTCCCACAGTGTATTTGACACTGACAACTCTGGGCAGTTTTGTCACCCTCATTGCTATGAGACACAATAGAGATAATGTAATACTGATTTTTTCCCCTAAAATGCATACCAGAAATAAATCTCTGCTCTTAGTTCATTTTTCTTTTGAGAATTGAATTTAAATTAATTCTGAGGACTTTTCTGTTCACAGCAATGGATTTACATAGCAGAAAACTTGTATAATGAATTTCTTGTGTGTTATTAAATATAAATGATATTATTATTGAAGGTCTTCTGTTAAGCTTATGGCCTGTGTTGTGAAATATGCTATATTAAACAACTGAATTTTTTTGTGGGAAAAATGAAGGCTTATTTGCTTGAAAATAAAACATTTATTGATAAGATAGGTCAAAAAAACTTTTTCTGTAAAGGGTTGGAGAGTAAATATTTTCAGCTTTGTGGTCCATATGATCTCTTTTGCAGCTACTGAACTCTGCCCTTGTATGTAGCACAGAAGCCATTGACAATACATAAAGGAGTGGGTGAGGCTTTGTTCCAATAAAACTTTATTTACAAAAGCAGACAACAGGCTGGATTTGCCTTGCAGCAGTAGTTTATAGACCCCTAAGAATGATGGTAGTTTTTTTTTTTTCTCTTTAATTTATTTATTTTATTTTTGGCTGCGTTGGGTCTTCGTTGCTGCACGCGGGCTTTCTCTAGTTGTGGCAAGCGGGGGCTACTCTTCATTGAGGTGCGCGGGCTTCTCATTGCAGTGGCTTCTCTTTGTTTTGGAGCACGGGCTCTAGGCACGTGGGCTTCAGTAGTTGTGGCATGTGGGCTCAGTAGTTGTGGCTCGCGGGCTCTAGAGCACAGGCTCAGTAGTTGTGGTGCACGGGCTTAGTTGCTCCGCGGCATGTGGGATCTTCCCAGACCAGGGATTGAACCTGTGTCCCCTGCATTGGCAGGTGGATTCTTAACCACTACGCCACCAGGGAAGCCTGATGGTCATTCTTTTTAAAGATCACTATTTTGACACCTCATTCTAAAGCAGTTTGTAATTTTAATTCATTATACTTCACTGACTCTCTATGGTTATACCCATTTTGCAAAGGAGGAAATGGAGCACAGAGATTTTTTGAATCCGAAGGTCCCCAGGCTGAGTGTTGGGCACTTGCACTGGAATGTGTGTCTCTCTTTCGTTCTGGTGTGTTCTTCACTGTACCGTACAACAGGAGCAACTTCTGCAGATGGAGGTCAGCTTTTTGAGACTGTCAAGCAGGGAATTACATAAGAAAAACTCTGAGAAGAAAAGAAATGGCTACCAGGAACCCCCCCACCCCGCCACTGCTCCCTTGAAGGAGAGGGTCTCTGGCTATCTCTTGGCACCTGGCTCTCAATTTACATGCAGTTCTAACAGCCCTAGTCATCAGATTTCTCAGATGACAGATTAGAAACAGCAAATTGCAAGTGGGGAGACTGTTAGTGGCAGGCACTCTGGTAGCAGAAGCAACAGCTGACGGGAAGGGAGGATAGGCAAAACTATGTGTCACTGCTCAGGGCAGTCTTTCCTGTACTCAGGGGAAGACGGTCACCCAGAAAAATAAATGCTGAGATTGTTTCCCTTGTTCAGGAAGCTCTTAGATATGTTATGGGCAGCTGCCAGTCCCCTTCCTGTGGCTCCTGCTGGGGAGCTGGGCTTTCTCTTTCCCAGCACTAGCTTCAAGAAGAATATTTAAAGGCATTATATCCAAGGTGGATTCTAGACCTAAGAAAATCTCAGAAGTGGCTTGGGGCCTGGAGTTCAAGGCCAATGAGTGGGTAGAACTGAGAGTCCATGTGAATCTATTTTTGTTCATGTCTTCTTGTGTCTGCTCAGGTAATGTGAGCTGTGTGACCTTGAGCAGGAAGCTTTACTGCTGCAGTGTGGCCTGAGGATCCAGCCTCTGGTTATGACATGGTTTCTGTGGGAAAACACATTCTGAGTTTTAAAACAACCATCTTATAAACAGACCATTGGAACAAAGCCTATGAATATGAAATGAAGGAAGTAAGGAAGAAGATAATACATTTTGGAGTTATTTTCACCACAGGTGTTAAATTTCCTCTCTCTTAATTTCTTTTTCTTAGTGAAATGAGTAGCAGTTAGCTATAAAATTATTCAATCTACTGTGATGCCATGTAAATGAAGCATTTGTTCTTCCGTGGTTTCAAAGTACAAGAAAAAAAGAAAATTTAAAAACTAAAACTATTAAGAGAGATAAATGAAGTTTGTCAACTAATAGCTAATAGGCCACATTTTTAGAAAACATCCAGTGTTTAATCTACTATAGATCTGAGTTTCCTTTAATTGTTTAGGGTGAGGTCTATATAGATATATGCAAGGCACAGTCTCCCAGATATATGTAGTCATATTTTCCCTAACAGAATAGAATCATGTGTCTAAATTCCTACTTTGCCACGCCAAAATATCACAGAAGGTCACTACTTAGAGGAGTAATTTTCCAGCCCACAAATTTTAGTTGGTTTTCTTCTTTTGCAGTATATGTTGGGTTGGCCAAAAAGTTAGTTCAGATTTTTCCATAAGGTGTAACAGAAAAACCTGAATGAACGTTTTGGCCAACCCAATAGTATATTTAGTATATAGTATATAGTATATAAAATAAAAATTTAAAATTCCACTAGTTACCAACTATTCCATTCTGAGGGGCAGTTTTGCTTGGTTTTCTCATCAAGGAAGGTCACCCCTTTGTAGATATAGGGGTAAAGTTATGTTGTGTCGATTGCCTTGTCAGCACAAACCAAGTATGACTTTCATTATATGCGTTTTAAAGGTAGGTTTTGGGTATGCAGCATCCGACAGGCAGTAGTCTCTCCAGTGTGTCATTTTCTCAAAGTCACGTTATTTTGTTGTGGTAGATTATAGATGGAACTCTCTTGGGATGATTGTTTTTAGAAAACAAAAATAGGATGCATTAAAGCACAGGGTGGGCTTTTTTCCTATATCACCTTTTCTTCTTTATTATAATAATTACTGATGTTATTGCTCAACATGTATTTTTAGTTTTACTGCCTATTTTTTGAATCTTTATTTTTTTGTCCTTGGTCCTAGTTATCACAGCTACATTATAATTTGAGATTTTGATTCACGCAGTATTGTGTGCACGTGCATGCAAGTTTTTATTGTACGCACTTGTGCATATGAGCTTTGTCTGCAGTTTAGCTACTGAATAGTTGCACAATTGTCAAAGTTCAATGTCTTGAGTAGAAATTAGCATCCAGAGGGGTTATGACCATGAGCCCTGAGATTCGTACTGCTGGGTTTGAATCTTGTTCTACTCTTTCCAATCTTTATTATCCCCAGTCAACTTTTAACTCCTCAAAGAATCACCATCTCTTAATGGCAATTAGCACTGCATAAACATTAACTATTACTTATATAAGTCCTTCATATATTACCATACCAGTTTATACTGAAATTTTCACTGTTTCTCCTCTTTACCTCCTGTCCCCACTCTAGTTGAGCTCAACAGTTATTTCTTATTCTGATGAAAGGCATACCACTCTGAGGTATACTAGAATTATCACATATGGCCTTGCAATAAAATCATGGAAAGTTTATCCCTTTGAAACAATTTGAAAAAATATAGGGCAACGTATAAGAATGTGGTATATGAATTATGCTAAAGTGCCCAAATGTACTGACAAGTATTCTAAGCTCTTAGCTGAAGGCAGGGATGAGGGCAAATTAGTGTAGTGGAGAGTTTTGTTACTAGTTCCCATAGCACAATGTACTTATAATTTCATACTTAAAATTTCATACTTCAGTAGCCTAAAACACCATAAGGGCAAGAACTGTGTCTGTCATGTTCACTGTTCTATTCCCAGAAGCTAGCATAACACCTAACACATGGGAAGAAATTAACAAATATTTGTTGAATTTAATTAAAAATGTAAAAAATATTTAACTTTTGTAAACAATATGCTACTAAACAACCAATGAATCACTGAAGAAATCAGAGAGGAAGTAAAAAGTACCTAGAGACAAATGAAAATGAAAACATATTGATCCAAAAGCTATAGGATGCAGCAAAAGCAGTTGTAAGAGGTAGTAGTATAGCCATACAAGCTTACCTCAGGAAACAAGAAAAATCTCAAATAAACAACTTAAACTTACACCTAAAGGAAGTAGAGAAAGAACAAACAAAACTCAAAGTTAGTAGAAGGAAATAAATCATAGAGATCAGAGCAGAAATAAATAAAATAGAGACTAAAAAAAAAATAGAAAAGATAAATGAAGCTAAAAGCTGATTCTCTGAAAAGATAAACAAAATTGATAAACTTTTTGCAAGAATCATTAAGAAAAAAGGGAAAGGGCCAAAATCAATAAAATCAGAAATTAAAAAGGAGAAGTTACAACCAACACCACAGAAATACAAAAGATTATAAGAGACTACTAAGAAAAACTGTATGCCAATAAAATGGACAACCTAGAAGAAATGGACAAATTCTTAGAAAGGTACAATCTCCCAGGACTGAACCAAGAAGAAATGGAAAATTTGAACAGACCAATTACAAGTAATGGAATTTAATCAGTAATTAAAAAAATACCAACAAACAAAAGTCCAGGACCAGCTTTATAGGTGAATTCTACCAAACATTTAAAGAAGTGTTAACACCTATCCTTCTGAAAGTATTCCAAAAAATTGCAGAGGAAGGAACACCCCCAAACTCATTCTATGAGGCCAGCATCACCCTGATACCCAAACCAGACAAAGATTTCTCAAAAAGGAAAATTACATATTACTGATGAACATACATGCAAAAATCCTGAACAAAATGTTAGCAAAGCAAATCCAACAATACATTCAAAGGATCATACACCATGATCAAGTGGGATTTATCCCAGGGATGCAAGGATTTTTCAATATCTGCAAATCAGTCAATTTGATACACCACATTAACAAATAGAAGACTAAAAACCATATGATCATCTCAATAGAGGGAGAAAAAGCTTTTGACAAAATTCAACACCCATTTATAATAAAAACTCTCCAGAAAGTTGGCATAGAGGGAACATACCTCAACATAATAAAGGCCGTATATGACAAACTCACAGCTAACATCATACTCAACAGTGAAAAGCTGAAAGCATTCCCTCTAAGATCAGGAACAAGGCAAGGATGTCCACTCTCACCACTTTTATTCAACATAGTATTGGAAGTCCTAACCATAATAATCAGAGAAGAAAAAGAAATAAAAGGAATCCTAATTGGAAAGGAATACGCAAAACTGTCACTATTTGCAGGTGACATGATACTATACATATAAAATCCTAAAGATGCCACCAGAAAACTACTAGAGCTCATCAATGAATTCAGTAAAGTTGCAGGATTCAAAATTAATGTACAGAAATCTGTTGCATTCTATACACTAACAATGAAATGCCAGAAAGAGAAATTAAGGAAACAATCCCACTTACCATCACATCAAAAAGAATAGGATACCTAGGAATAAACCTACCTAGGGAGGTAAAAGATCTGTACTTGGAAAACGATATGACACTGACGAAAGAAATTAAAGGTGACACAAACAGATGGGAAGATATACCTTATTTTTGGATTGGAAGAACTGATATTGTAAAAATGGCCATACTACCCAAGACAGTCTACAGATTCAATGCGATCCCTATCAAAACACCAATGGCATTTTGGACAGAACTAGAACAAATAATCTTAAAATTTGTATGGAAACACAAAAGATCCCAAGCAGCCAAAACAATCTTGAGAAAGAAGAACAGAGCTGGAGGAATCATGTGCCCTGACTTCAGACTACACTACAAAGCTACAGTAATCAAAACAGTATGGTATTGGCATGAAAAATGGAAATATAGATCAATGGAACAGGATAGGAAGCCCAGAGATAAACCCACACATTTATAGTCAATTAATCTATGACAGAGGAGGCAAGAATATACAGTGGAGGAAAGAGTCTCTTCGATAAGTGGCACTGGGAACCTGGACAGCTACATTTAAAAGAATGAAATTAGGAAATTCTCTAATATCATATACAAAAGTAAACTCAAAATGGATTAAAGACCTAAATGTAAGACCAGAAACCATAAAATGCTAGAAGGAAACATAGGCAGAACTCTCTTTGACATAATTCATAGCAATAGTTTTTGGATCTGTCTCCTAAAGCAAAGGAAATAAGAGCAAAAATAAACAAATGGAACCTAATTAAACTTAAAAGCTTTTACAGCAAAGGAAACCATCAACAAAACAAAAAGACAGCCTACTGAATAGGAAAAAATATTTGCAAATGCTATGACTGAAAAGGGGGTTAATGTCCAATATATACAAACAGCTCAAACAACTCAACATCAGAAAAACCACCTGATTAAAAAATAAACATTTTTCCAAAGAGGACGTGCAGATGGCCAATAAGCACATGAAAAGATGCTCAACATTGCTATTCATCAGGGAAAATGCAAATCAAAACCACAATGAGATATCGCCTGTCAGATTGGCTATCATTAAAAAGAACACAAATAACAAATGTTGGTGAGGATGTGGAGAAAAGGCAACCCTCGTCCACTGTTGGTGGGAATGTAAATTGGTACAGCCACTGTGGAAAACAGTGAGGAGGTTTCTCAAAAGACTAAAAATATAACTACTATGTGACCCAGCCATTCCAATCCTGGGTATATATCTGAATAAACAAAAACACTAATTCGAAAAGATACATACACCCCGAAGTTCATAGCAGCATTATTTACAGTTGCCATGCAACCTAAGTGTCCATTAACAGTTGAATGGATAAAGTAGATGTGGTATATATCAATATGTACAAAATGGAATACTACTCAGCTATAAAAAAGAATGAAATTTTGCCATTTGCAAAAACATGGATTTAGAGGATATTATGCTAAGTGAAATAAGTTAGAGAAAGAGAAATATTGTATGATACCACTTATATGTTGAATCTAAAAAATACAACAAACTAGTGAATATAACAATAAAGAAACAGACTCACAGATATAACAAACAAAACTGGTTACCAGTGGTAGAGAGAAGGGGAGAGGGGCAACATAGGGGTTGAGGAGTATGAGGTAAAAACTATTATATGTAAAATAAACTAAACAATGTATTGTTCAACACAGGGACTATAGCCAACATTTTATAATAACTATAAATGAAGTATAACCTTTAAAAATTGTGAGTCACTATACTGTACACCTGTAACATATAATATTGTACATCAACTATACTTCAATAAAAATGCAAAATAATTTAATCTATGGCTACTAAAAAGGAATTTGGAAAAAGTTTGGATAAGACATAAAACCTCTTCTGGGAAAAAAATTTAAAAATATTTAGCTTCTGTAAGCATAAATCACTCCATATGACTCATTATTCACTCCTAATGTATCATACTAATGTTCCTGCCTAATATTTAGCTACAGAAAATTGTGCCACTGTTAATTTGTGCACTTTTTGGCAAATCACTAAATTGATCAAAGCCTTAGTTTCCTCATGGTGATGGTGATGATACTTAATACAATGCTGCAGAAGAGATGTGAGAAGTTAGTATGTGTGAGAATGCTGGCTTTATTTTATTAATTAACCACATATATGTGTGTGTATATTACACATATATTTATATACATAAATATCTATATATCTATTTCTATCTATCCACATACATATAAATAAATAAATAAATAAATAAATATATATATATATATATATATATATATATATATCTCACATGGTTGTGCTAATAAAAAAGAAACCAGAGCAACAAAAGAAAAATAAATGGAACTCCATAAAAATTAACAACTTTTGCCCATCAAAGGACATTATGAAGAATGTGAAAAGACAGCCTACAGAATGGAAAAACTTATTTGCAAATTATATATCTCATAAATGTTTAATATCCAGAACGTATAAAGGACCCTTACAACACAACAAAAAGACAAACAAGGCAATTTTTAAAAGGACAAAGACTTGAATAGATATTCCTTCAAATAAGATATGCAAACGGCCAACAAGCACATGAAAAGATTATCAACATGTTAGCCATCAGGGAAATGGAAATCAAAATCACAATGAAATACCACATCACATTCACATTTATAATAAAAAAATGGAAAATAACAAATTTGCCAAGGATGCAGAGACATAGGAACCCTTATAGATTGCCAGTGGGAATATGAAGTGGTGCAGCCACTGTAGGAAACAGTTTGGCAATTCCTCAGAATTTAACCAGAAATACCATATGAACCAGCAATTTCACTTCTAGGTATAGACCCAGAGAAATAAGAACATATATCTACACAGAAACTTGTACGTGAATGTTTGTACCAGCACTGTTTATAATAGCCCAAGGGTGGAAACAACCCAAATGTTCATCAGTGGATGAAGGGATAAACAAATTATGGTGTATACAATGGAATTATCATTCTATCCAAATGAGGAACTGATACAAGCTACAATTTGGATGCACCTCAGAAACATTATGCTAAGTGAAAGAAGCCAGTCATAAAAGATCTTATATTTTGTGATTCTTTTTACATGATATATCAAGAATAAGCAAATCCATAGAGGTAGAAAGTAGATTAGTGGTTATCAGGAGATGGGGAATGATTGCTTAATGGGTATCGGGTTGTCCTTCAGGGGTGATGAAAAAAATGTGAAACTAGAGAGAGTTGGTGGTTGCACAACATTGTAAATGCACTAAATGCCACTGAATTGTACACTTTGAAATGGTTCATTTTATGTTATGTCAGTTTCACCTCAATAAAAATAAGAAAACGCAGAAATACAGATAGTATAAAGGAAATATTTTTAAAAGCAGTAGAATTCTAAAATTTGTTGATAATCATTAATGGTTAGCATATTATAATTTTAATGTTTTTTCCTTTAACATATTAATCTATACAGAGACATGCTTATATTTATTTTGGTTTGTGAAAGTGTTTAATAAGGCATTATCCAATTATTAGTTCATTATTTTCATTATTGATATAACAACCTGGGAGGTATAATGGGGGACTTTAGAGGGTTTTTTAAACCCTAAATGAAATCAAGTATTTCTTTCCATTTTGAATGTAGGGAACATTTCACAGCAGTATTAGCAATACCTGTGACTTTCTCAACAATAGACATCACAGATAATTTTCATATCACATTACAATTGTTGCCAGTATCTCAAAGTATCATTTATGTTTATCAGTGTCGTAAACTTTTAGGCCCACCACTAGTCCTTGCTATTTAAAGACATTAATAAAGAAGCATTATAATTTTTTAAAAAATTATTTTGATGATTATATTTCAATATAATTGATATCCTTTATTATCCTGTGTATTTTATTTCCAACATTTTAAAATATTAATTGTGAGAAAGGGTTCATTGGCATTCCCACTGCTAAAGGGGTTCATGGCACAAAAATGGTTAAGAATTCCCTGTTGGTCTAAATGATTTGTAATGTGGGATGCATCAGAATTACTCAATGGTAGCAGTACAGTTGGGGAGTATAAATCGATATCTGCCTTTTTAAAAAATATCAGAGCAAAAATACAATAATAATAAAGAATTTAACCTTATTTTTCAACCAAATTAAATCCAACAATTAACAGTGCATCACTGAAGAGAGGCATATGAGTCTCATTGTATATTTTCTTTTACTTCCATATTAAGCCTCGGTAGACTCCTTTTACATGCATGTGAATACACACACACACACACACACACACACACACACGTGAATGTATTGCCCACCCCCCCACAGGAATCTTCTGTAATTCCATGTAGTGAACATGAACCTCTACTTTGGTGAAATTATATAAATCTTCATTTGATTTTATAATTTTACAAGCTTTCAAAGTAAAGAAATTCCAAGGATGTAGACAAATTCAAGAAAAAAATAATCTTCATGGGGTAGTTTCTGCTGTGCTCTTTAAAAATCCATATATCACATTGAAAATCTATTAACAAAAGAAGCCCAAATAATTTTCTTTTCCCAAATTTGGATTTGTTTCTTTCTCAATCCTCATTTGTTATAAACATTTGAACAATTTTCTACATTTTATTGAAAAATTATACTTTATGTGAATATGGCTCCATATTGTTTTTAGACACCCCAGATGACTTTTAAAATTCTACAGTATATGATTAATTTTTATCTGATAACACACATATAGGAATATGCATGTGTGTGTATACATTTTAATTAATGTATTATTCAACTTCATCATTTTTTAATCTTCTGGCATCTTAATATGTATTAGTCATATTGTGGTATTTGTAGGTTGTCTTTGGAGCATTTTGTATGGTCAGAAAAAAATATGAACATCAATACAGTCTCATTCTAATCATAAAAATAAATACTTTTTGCTCTTAAAATTACTTTCACCAATTAAGTGCCATGCTTCACTGCTTTTATTATTTCCCTTGTCAGCTGCTATCTTTCTGGGTTTTATTTTAGTAAAGAAAATACTTGCAATAATCAGTTTTAGCTTATTCCTGCAGTCTGATTAAATTTTGGATCAAGTGCTGGCTGCATATGTTAGTTACAAATCTGCATTTAATGTTCTCAGGAGCTTATTCTATAGCAACAAAAAGAGGAACACATCAGGAAGGCTGCTCTGTGGCTCTTCCTTAACTTGGACCCTTTTGCAAGCATTTTATATGAACACTTGGAACATTAGTGGGTTTCGCAGCTGCCATGTTTGGTGAAATAAACCCAAAGGAGCCATCTGCCCCTCCCCATGCTGCCTCCTTTCAATTCCCTAACAACTTCACAGTAGCCAGCTGCCACAGAAACGACTGGAAAAGCAAGACTCAGTGGACTGTAATGATTGTTATTCTCTGGGAAAGTGGGTTCTCTGATTTGGCTGAGAGATAAAGGATATTGAACGCACTTGATTCATCTGAGGGTATCAATAATATCCAACTTCCACCATTAACTTACTTGTTAGGATTTGATGGGAAAGGTCTTTTGTGTTTCCAGGGTTGAATCAGGAGAAAACAAATCCAAAGGTCAAGTCCTTGGCTTGGGTGGTGAGCAGGGAATTTGACTACGGGAATGTTGTCAGATTTTATCTTGTGCCATACAAAAAGTTGGTTGCTAATCTCAGCCTTGTCAAAAGTCCTGCACCAGGATTGGCCCACTATTTTTCCCTTTCACATTCAAATGCAGGTGGATTCCATCCACTCTAGGCCAAAGAAGACAACGGACTTGTTTCAGCCACTTGGAAGAGTCAGAGTAACAGAAGCTCCACTGAGGGACACAGGATGTCATCTTATAGTTTGTTCATTGTTTGAGGGGATAGCAAGTCGTTTTTGTAACGTTAGTTAAATGAATTGTACTTTATGCTGACAGGTCAAAATTGAGAACCAGGAAAAGAACTGGAATAAGAAGATTTGATAAGACAGTTTACCTTTAACCCATGATTTGCACTGGAGGTTAACCTTCTTTGGTAATCACATTTTTCTTACTTCCAGAAGCATCAGTTTTAAGTCTAGTTAGGATTATCACATTTTACGTGTTTCTTATTTTATGTCTGTTATTTTTAAAACATATTCTTATCTTCATTTTTCACATCCATGATTGCCTTCCCAAGTTTGGCCTGTTAATGAAACTATCCCTCATCAACGATTTTTATAAAGCAAGTTTTGCTTTCTTTAAGTACTAGATTTAAAAGAATCTTTAATACATTATAATCTAATAATATATAAATAAAACAATCAGCAAAACTGGAAGTTTAGAATTAGATGATTTAGCTTATCTGAATAGAGATAAGGAGAGGTCAAATGCATGATCCAATATCCTATACTATAGAAAACTGAGCACCCTACCAACTTATTTCAGAAAATATCTTTTTCGTTAGTTCTGGCCTCCTGGCTATCCGTTATTGTGAATAAAGGTCCACGTTCTTCTAGCTGCAATTTAAAACTTAAAAGCTGTGAAAACAAAAGTTTTTTGTTTTTTTTTATTAGTTTGTGGTAAGGCAACAAAACCAAACCTTAATTCACATGAGGTTATTTATTCCACGAAGTGTGAGTATTCTCTTTTTGCTGCACATATATGACACGTTTGATTACTGTCTGCTCTTCCAGGCTCTGCTATAATTGTTTTACAATATGCATTTGTGCATTATCTTTTTTCTGCAAAATCTGAAAAATCCTGAATTCTAAAACACTATGGTCCCAAATGTTTGTTTGTTTGTTTTTAAATAAATTTATTTTTTTATTTTTTATTTTGGCTGCGTTGAGTCTTCGTTGCTGTGCGCGGGCTTTCTCTAGTTGCGGCGAGCAGGGGCTACTCTTCGTTGCGGTGTGTGGGCTTCTCATTGCGGTGGCTTCTCTTGTTGAGGAGCACGGGCTCTAGGTGCGTGGGCTTCATTAATTGTGGCACGCGGGCTCAGTAGTTGTGGCTCACGGGATCTAGAGCGCAGGCTCAGTAGTTGTGGCACACCAGCTTCATTGCTCTGCGGCATGTGGGATCTTCCCGGACCAGGGCTCGAACCTGTGTCCCCTGCATTGGCAGGCAGATTCTTAACCACTGTGCCACCAGGGAAGTACCTCAAATGTTTTGAATAAGGAATTATGGGCTTCTGTTATCTTTCTCTGTTATTCTCCCCAAAGTATTTGATAGCTTTCTACAAAATGCCATGTATACTCTGTGTCTTTGTTTTCTTGCCTCCCATTTATTTAACACATTTTAATCTGGCTTCTGCCTCCACTATTCTAATAGAACTGTTCTTGAGGTCACCTCGTTGCCAAGTCCAGTTGTCATTCTCTGGATGGCAAGTACTTGACTTGTCTGCACTCTGTCATCAGTGTCCTTCTCTTCTCTCTCCACCCTCAGCCTCACATGATACTGCCTTCTCCCGATGGCCAATAGCCCCTCTTTCCCAGGTTGTCCTACTTGTGTATGCTCTTTCTCTATTGTTTCCTGAGTCTGTTCTCAGTGTCCTTCTCCTTTTGTTTGTATTTTCCTTGGGCTATTTTACCAACACAGGTGCTTTTTTTTGTATGGTAAAATATACATAACAGAAATTTTACAATTGTAACTATTTTTCAGTGCATAGTTCTGGGGAATTAAACACATTTACATTGTTGTGCAACCATCCTCACCATCTTGGGAACATTTCCATCTTCCAAAAATGAAACTCTGTACCTATTTAAAAAAAGTCTTCATTCCTCCCTCCCCTCAGCCCTTTGCAAACACCAATCTACTTTCTGTCTCTATGAATTTGAATCTGACTACGCTAGGTACCTCATAAAAATGGAATCAGTACAGTATTTGTCCTTTTGTGATTGACTTATCTCAGCACAATGTCACCAAGGTTCATCCATGTTGTAGCATGTGTCAGAATATCCTCTCTTTTTAAGGCTGAATAATGCTTCATTAATGTTTTCTAATTCAGAACTGGGTAGGACAATGGTTGATGCCATATGTAACTACATACAAATCACTTAGAGGAAGTGGCAGTGGATTATAAACTATAGAAACAGTGATGGTGGTGAGAAGAGTAGGATAAAATGCTCTGGTTAAAGAATAAGAAAAAGGAAATGGTTCTATAGAGTTAAGAACACACCAAAGACCACTGGCTATATAAGTAAACTAAATAGCCATTCCATGAAAGTCCTGATCAGTAATTCCAAAGGGCATTACTGCTTCTTAACCTCAATATTGTCAAGTGTCTAGTAATGAACTTGGATCACTTGAAAGATAAGCTATGTTCTACATTTATTTTGTAAGCCTCCAGTAAAACATGGAATTATATAGTATATTTCAGAAGTACCAAAAACATTTAAAAATATACATTAGGGCCAGATGGATTGGAATCTTTATCATCTTTTACATGACCTGTTGAAAATTTTCCTGACTACCTTGCCAGTCAAACACTTTCTTTAGTTCTCTTCTCCTTATTGTCAACCAAACATGATTTACTTTAAACTTAGCCCTGAAGATGCCAAGCCTCAAGGTCTGTGGTGGAAATGTACCTTACTGCACAGCATTCTTCTTGCCTTTTCCTAGCTTTTAGTCAAAATACCTTCCCTGACCACTTCCTCAACCACAGCACACACAAATCCCCTGAAACTTATCCTTTCTGAACCTCTGTTTTTTTGTACCTTCCTGCATTAAGAATTAAATAAGATGTGTATTAAGTGCTAAGCAAAGATTAGAGTGTACTTAATTAATGGTAGCTAATGGCAGTTTTGATGATGATGATGTTAAAAAGGAGGAGAAAAAACATATCTTACATATAATTCGTTCTGAAATAATTCAGAGTTGTTTTTTTTTTTTTTTGCGGTACACGGGCCTCTCACTGTTGTGGCCTCTCCCGTTGCGGAGCACAGGCTCCGGACGGGCAGGCTCAGCGGCCATGGCTCACGGGCCCAGCCGCTCCGCGGCATGTGGGATCTTCCCGGACCAGGGCACGAACCCGTGTCCCCTTCATCGGCAGGCGGACTCTCAACCACTGAGCCACCAGGGAAGCCTAATTCAGAGTTTTAAAAAGGCATTTTTTTGATGTGGTATATTATTGCTCAATCCCAGCTATTTAGTGAATCTCCTCCTGGTTTCTAATACTCAGAGTATGAACGTAGGAGAAGGAGATTATTAAAAAGTATGGAATGTCTAGCCAGCCTTCACGTTTATTTGTTTTTATGACTATGCATGTATATATTTAGTTATTTATTTTACTTAAGAAGCAGGACTTTCACATGTAAAATAGTGAAAACAACAACAACAAAACTTGAGGTCTAAATCTGTGGTCCAAAGTAAAAGTACTGCCACAAGTCCTACCTGCATTAGTTTCTTATTGCTGCGTAACAGATCACCACAAATTTAGCAACTTAAAACAATACCCATTTATTAACTCACAGTTATGTAAGTCAGTCCAGGTGAGCTCAGCTAGGTTCTCTGCTTAGGGTTTCAGAAGGTCAAATTCAAGGTTCAGCTAACTGAGCTCTGAACTGGAGGCTCTGAGAAAGAATTCAATTCCAAGCTCATTCAGTCCTTGGCAGAATTTAGTTCTTTATGGCTGTAGGTCTGGGGTCCTTGCTGGCTGTTGGTGCTGTCACTCTCAGCTCCTCCAGGCCACCCCCTGATTCTTCTTTGTGGCTTCCTCTATCTTCAAAGCCAGCAATGGCACTTTGCATCCTTCTTATGCTTTACATCTCTCTAGTCCCCCTCTTCCACCAGCTGGAGAAAACTCTTGCTAATTTGGCCTGGCCCACCTGAATAATCTCCCTATTTTAAGGGAGAAACCTTAATTATATCTGCAGTGTTAGTTTTTGCCATGTAAGTGCTATCATCATATTCACAGGGGAAGGAATCACATAAAGATGAGGGTTATTGGGGGTTATTCGTAGAATTCTACCTATCATATTGGTGTTCAGGTAGGTTAGTGTCTCGAGGTCCCCATGGGTAAATGAACCCATAGAATGGAAGAATGAAGAAATAGGAGAAGCTTTTTGGGTAACTGGGTACAGAAACATGGCATGAAATTGTACAAGTGGCACTGGGGTGCCAGGATTATAGTGAAGGTACACTGAGAATTGGTGCTGACATGCCTGCTGGAGCTTTGGTCACCCATTCTTTGCCTAAAGGAAACCACTGCCATGTACCAAGGGGAAATTGATTGCAATCAAAAGGTTTTTGTCCTCCCATGACCAACATATCCCTCCAGAAAAAAGGGACTTTCCATATGACTTCACCCCTCACCCAGCCAGCATCTTTATTCAGGAGACTGTTCTCTGATTTTTCCTTGTCCAATACTCTTCCTTTTTCCAGGAAAAATTCCAGATCAACTCAGCAAATAAATACCTAATTAAATTAACTGACAACTGAAGTGAATAAATGATAGAGTCAAATCTCTAGGAATATTGTATCCCCTAAGTAACTTAACCTTCAACCAAGAAAATGAAAGGAAAAAGTCTATTTTTGAAATATTTTAGAAGTAAACAATAAGCATGTCTGGTGTAAAAGAATCAAAAATACAGAGTGAATGGCCTTTTACAATACTTAGAGGCAGTCCAATTTTAATGTTTTGTATATAATAGGTAATTATAAACTTAATTAAATATATTTTTTGTCTCATAATATAGAAATACTTTTCCATAAACATTCACTTCTTAAATTTGTTTTAAAATTATATGAAGTCTTAGAATGAGGTTAAAAATTGAAATATATTCATAGTAGCTTCTATGGTGTTAGCACATGTTTAAAAAGAAGGAATATTTAATAAGTATATACCTTATCCAAAAAACTCTACTTTCAAATTTGTTTAAAATTAATGCATTATTTGTAATCCTTATATCTCAACAACTTTAAACCTCGATGTATTTTGGTCCTTTTTTTTCTTTCACCCCACCCCATCCCCACTCCTTTATTCAGTTTTTCTGGAGGTCAGTGATCAGAATTAGATGTGAGTGTTGAGGTGGCCCAGCTGATAAATCCCAGTGTTTCTTTGAATGTGCCAGAGGCAGTGGCAGAGCTGGGGTTAAGGTCGTGGTGGTCAGAGACTTTGTGAAAATGTATTCTACATACCCTTAAGGTACAGAAGGTTGACGTGAAGCCAATCGTGAGTTTATCATATTAGGACTTTTATATAGAGCAAAATGAGCTGCCTCCTTGGCAATCTATTTTACAGCTGAATTTATTATATTCAAATACATTTAGGAGTGAAGGTACATGTCTTTATGCCTCGTTTAATGTTTTCAGATCCATCACCTATCCCCACCTTTCCCTTATTTTCTAGTTAGCTAAGTTTGATACCTCCAGGGTCCCCTGTCCCTGGTCAGAACCCCCATCAGTTATACATCTTCTGGAGTAAGATGCAGTAACTGTGAAATGGTTTTGTTAGGAAGGGGGCACCAGGTCGATCTCCATACACTTCTGCGAGCAAGGCAATGAACTTCATGTGTAACTGAAGATAAATGGTAAATCTTACAACAGACCCAGTGGTCAGATTCCTTGATATGTGGAATTGGATTACAGCTGTCAGTCAGCTGTTTTGTTGAAAGGTGATTTTATTAATTTGACTACAAGATTTGGTAGCGAGGCCATTATTTTGGCCTATTCTCTTTCAGAGAGAGTCACTTTCAAATATAACTGTCCTCTTAATTACTGCCCAATATCGTGGTGGATTCAGTTAGAAAATGCCTACCTGATGTAGAAAAAAGACTAACTCTATGATGTGTCCACTCACATGTTCTTAATGTTAAGCTTTAGTCATATAAGTACAATTTATATTAATTACTAATCACATAATAGGAATTATTTACCAAATTCTGATTTTTTCACAATCCCATAATAAGCACAATATTTACTTGAGAAAAAATTTTTGGTTAAGCAAATTGTTTAAAATTTGTTGGTTTATTATATACGTGATTTTACTGTGCTGGGTGGATTTTATGCTTCTGTAGTAATGCTATTTCTACAGAGTTCTTCTGAAGAAAAACACCATAAGTTATAATAAATCAATTACTGTCTCAAATTTATTTACATATAATTTTTAAGGAAATAAAATGTTTCTGTACAATGTGATAAAAAGTTAACCCATCTGCATATTGTTTTTGAATCTTAATTTACTCATTATTTGCAGATGTATTCATCAAGTGATCATGTTTTCTTTTTTAACCATTTCTGTCCATTATGAGATTATAGTTATTGCTTTTCCTACAGACTTAGTTGATCTAGATGTTAAGTTGTAGAGCAAAGTTTATCTGGCTGGGGCTTTTAAATATGTAATTTAAAGCTATTCATTAATTGGTAGCAGGCTATGATAATTTTGTTGATTTTGGAAAGCACATATTAGTGGGAGCTGAAAAACTGTTTAGATAGAAGATAGCAAGTATTTAAAATATGGGAAGATTATAAGAGAAATAAAAGCAAGGGGGCAACTTCTGATCATGTGGAAGGGAATCAAGTGTAGAATATTACTACTCCTTCCTTTCTTTATGTAGATATTCAAGTCTATGACATATCAGGGATATTTTATCATCTAAATGCATTCTCTTTACCCTCTGCCTTGTTTTTCTATCACAATTGAAGGCAGCATCCTTCCTAGTACATGTCTTGCTTTAAAATATCTTGATACTTCAAAATCAGATTTCATTACAGGCACATTACAAAGTGATTATTTGCCCTATTTAAAAACAAAACAAAAAAGCTATAGATGCCTTATAAATAATTGACAATCCCAATGCACTTAAAATATGACTGTATTTTAGCAACATACTGATTTACAACAGTTTCTGAATCTTCCTTCTCTCCTTTCCTCTCTATGTGCAGAAACTGCTAAAGGTTTTATGCTGGTCTCTTGACAAATCTCCCTCCAAACTCTCTTGAAAATGACGTTCTTTCATTGGGATTTAATCCTCACTCATCTGCTGATAATGCTTAAGCCTTTGTCTCTCTGCTCTGATTGCTATCTGGAACTGTACTTGTTAACTTTTCATGTCTGTTTGGATGGAAACAGAAACATCTCCTCTGTGCCCTCTTTATTAGGACCATTTAGGTAGCTAGCAAGCGGCTACTCCACAGGTCAAATTAAAATATGTCATTCAGAGACTTACTTGTGTTTCCAGTTCCAGATTCTTGGGACATCAGGAAGGACCTGGCCACACTGCTGAGGCCTGGGACAGGCGTCAGGCATGTGAATGCTGCTTTTCCCAGTGTTGGCTCCTCCTGGGCTCTAGGGTTGAAGTTTATAATGGGTATAATTTGGTGTTTTCTTCTGAGACCTTGGCATGCTCTGATGCTTTCATAGCCACCTCCTTCCACTGCTACAAGAAAAGGGTAAAATTTGTTTTATTCATTCAGTGAGCACATATTGAGCTCTGCTTTGTACCAAGCTCATAGAATACATACTTGCCAAAAAGAATTTAGTATCTAGTAGAGAGACAGCTCTGCATTTAAGTAAGCAGGTAAAATATACCAATTACAAATGTGTTAAATTCTGCAAAGTAAAGAAGCTGAGATAGAAAACAATGCATCAGAGGAGAATTTACTTTAGAAAAGCCTCTCTGAGGAGGTGAGGTTTTAAGCTAATTCTTAAGGAGAAAGATGGAGCTAGCAGGAGAGAATTTATTTTCAAAGATCTTTTCTCAAAAAAAAAAAATCTAATTTGTGAGCAAGGGGAGGATGACATGGGAGGAAGCAGGGGTGAGAATATGACTTGTGGGTCAAGGAGTTTGGATTTAATCCCAAGTGTAGCCACCGTGAAAAATCATTAGCCAGGTTGCTGATGTCATATAATCCATTAAGAAGTATTTATCTAGCCTTTAATTTAGGCCAGACTCCAGCCTGGTTCACTGAGGAGGATTAAAAAGTAAGGCAAATGTATAATCCCACTCTGATTTTGATTATAACCTACCCTGAGAGGCAAGGAGGAGTTTCGAGTCTCAGGTAGGAGGTGGGGGGACCACGCTGATCTTATGCTCAGTGAGCTCAGGCCTGGTGTCAGGCAGATCCCAGAGCCACAGAGCTAAACTGCTCACGAGGGGCTGAGTGAGAACCCACTGACGTCAGAGGAGGACTGTCATATGGCACAGCACCCACTGTGTGCCAGAACCTATTCTAAGACGTTTTACATGTCTACTCAATCAAATTCTCATAGTAACCCTGTGAGGTAAGAAGGATTAATATCACCATTGCACAGATGAGGAAACTGAGGCGCAGAAATGAAATGACTTGCCCAAGACCACACAACAGGTAAGGGTAAAAGCAAGATTCAAGTGCAAGGCAGGCTGGTGCTGAGTCTCCTCTTACCCACCATGCAGTGATGTCTCAGGACTATCAGCCTTGGTGGTAGAGAGGACCACAGCTAGGCACACGGTTTCAAAGGGGGCCACAGAGAAAGTTCTGGTGTAAAAAAAGAAAATGTGATTAGGGATGCTGTGGGGTGCTTGAATTAGTGATGAAAGCAGGATATACAAATGGAAATATTGTCAATATGGACCTAGGCTCTGCAAAGGGGATCTTGGCTGCTTCTTAAGTTTCTGTGCACTGGCTTTTTGAGGAATACGTAATTTTGGATCCGTGAAAACTGCTTGGAATACTTGCCAGTGCCATCTTTCCTTCATTTTCCCATAGCATGTTAATTGTTCTAAGCTCTCTTATGGTTGTTTCCATTCTTTAATGTACTATTGTATAGTTAGGATTAAAACAAATTGTATAAAACCTCATATAAAAAATGCAAGATATTTATGATTTTTTAATGATATTTTATACAATGAATATTTTACTTGGGGTAGATTTTATGGTATTTTTTGCACATCTACTTTGAGGGAGGAAATGGTATTGTCACTTTCAATAATATTTAACTCACATATGTCTCTGCATATTTCCTTATCATGTTCAGATTGATCCAAATGAAGAGTAGGTGTGAGTTCAATCATATTCTTGATGTAGTACAGTGCAAAAGAAAAAAAAAAAACCTAATTATCATTGAGTTCACTTTGGAAAGGAAAAGATCCCCTGAAATTAGAAGTTGCATTAAGCAGTTTTGTAAGCCTTCAGTTTCTGATATTTCTTTAATATCAGGCAGTAGTGACTATTCTGTCTCTTGCCAAAGGCAGCTTATTAGAGTCGAAAAAGGCATCCTGTGTTGGACCTCCTTGGGGTCTGCCCTGCCGCCTAGGTTACTATTTACATTAGGACTACTGTTCTTGCTATTGACCCTCTCTAACAATTTAAGTATATCTCTGAAGTCATGTAAATTCCATAATTTCAGGAATATATTTAAAGGAACATTCTGCATCAGAAGTGATTTACTGTGATATATTAATATTAATCAGGATATAATCAGGAGAGAGAAATGACATAGTAATTTGAACAGAGATCATTTAACATTAAAAAATTAGTAACCACCATAAAGAATTTCAGTGGGAGGGACAGGTTAATAAGAACTAAAGAAAACTAAACAGTATAGGAATAGCAGATTTAAGGAGCAGACATTACCCTAGAGCTGAGATAGCTGCCCAAGGAAGAGACCTCCCCAACCCCAGGGCTAAGATCCTGACCTTGCTGGAGAGGTTATAGCTGTGGTCACTGGATGGTAGTGGAGCTGCTGTGGTGTGGTATAACTTGCCAGAAATATGCCCTCTAGGGCTAGGGAAAGCAGTTCACAGGGAGATGCGTTACCAAGATTCCACTGAGTGTCATAACATTGTATTTTATAAAAACACTCTCTGTGAATTGTTTTCTGATACTTTGGCTCTATTTCATACTTGTTCCTTTTAACTGTAAATTGAAATTGCCAGTACTTTGAAATTCTGAAACTGCAAGAATGGCAGAGAAGAGGGCAAAATAATGTTTTTCTCTCCGAATAAAATAAGAAATAAAAGCCAAAATATATAACAGCAACAATATCAGCAATACCACCACCAGCAACAAAACCCTAGAGTGGCCTGAATTCCTGAAGCTGAGGGTACTTGGCCATCTCTGTTCTTATTTCCCCTATTCATGTAAATGCTGTATTACCAATAGAAACATTTTAAGGTTGGGAACCCAAGCAAAGCACTGTGGATTCTCTGTTGTTTGTGAGTTGGAACACTAGGGGACAGCACTAAAATATTCCATAGTTGTTTGTTATTGATCACTTGCATACTGTATAATAAGTATGAGATTTTACTGTTAACGACTATTGAATGCCCTGTTGATTTCAGTGGATGAAAAAGCACAAAGAGGAAGATGAGCTTTTCAAGTCTATAATTTCAGCCTTTGTAATATGATGATTTGAATAATTTAGAGAAAGCTCCAGGCTGTTTTTTGTTGCAAGGAGATAGTAAGGCACGATAACTTAAAGAATTGTGATTTTGTATTACAAGTGGTTTCTTCTTTTCATTCTTTGGGGGTAAATATTTTGCACAAATTTTTATTTCTAATCTTGTTTTCCAGGCACTTTGGAAAGACATGAAACGGGAGAAAGAGCAAGGATTATTCTTAATTGTTGTGAAGATTCACAGCTTCTAAAGCCTGAAGCTGTACTTCCAGTTGCCTCAGAGACACGTAAGCACAAAAGTGTAGAACAGAGGTCCCCCAGCTCCTACCAGTTTGGGCCAGTACCTTGCCCTGGTCTGCAGGTGGAGTCTTCATGTAAGGTAAGTTCAAATCAAGCTGCTGCTCACGAAGAACATTATCAACCCTGAGTAAGAAGTAAAGTGCTTTCATAAATATGTGGCCATTAAATATCAGTACAAAGATAAGAACTCAGAGATGATCACATCTACCAGACGTACCTACCAAGCGATCTTGGGTGAATCAGGATAACTTTTTGAGTGATTATTAGTTTTGAATGACTATAGCATTCTTTTTTGATAAGACAGGTCCTGGCTTATCAAGATTGAGCCAGTTTTATATTAATCCTTGAATTCTAGATGGTTTTCAATGAAAAGGGGGGAAAATTATATTCTGTGGTCGGGATCAATTTTTTTTTCACTTGGGTATTTGACCTCTTTTTAAAATGCTGATTACAAATAAACCCAAAACCATCAGAAAAACTGGATCGTTGTTTGGGCAATTCTTTTGGTATACTCAGCATCTCTAGGATCACTAGCTCTTTAGGATTCCAGGCCTCAGTTAACACACAATGATGGGGTTTACATTCATTTTCTCAAGCCACGTTAACCTGTGTCACAGAAATTTGCATGAGTTTGATTATTTTTCAGTTCTAAACATGACATAGCAATTTCATCTGATTTCTTTAAGGGATTCTTCCATTCTTCTGTCATCTACACCTCCAAGTTATCCCCTCCTCAGGTTGCAACTGTGGCATTTATATGCGTATATATAATGTAGTATTTTTTATGTAAACATATTTTCATAATAATGTCTATTTCTTTTTAATGGCTGCATTATGCTCTATACTGTGTATATACTATACTGATATGAATTATTTTCCTATGGCTTAATATATGGATTGTTTTTTATGCTTCAGTTTAGGACTAACACAACTATGAACCTAAAGTTTTTTTTTTTAATACTTAGTGTTATTTAATGTGATATATTTCCAGAAGTGGGGTTTCTAAGTCAAATTTTAGCTGATTTTTATTTATATGTTGTTAACATTTTCCATTATTTTCATGATATTATGAAGACTCAAAGTAACATTAATAAGGACTTTAAATAAGACTATTTTATCTCATGTGTATGTATGTAGTTAGAGGCAAAAGGATGTGTCATGTTTTAGGTAAGGCCAATTGGCTGCTAAGCTCTGCCTCAAAGCTGCAGGGGGGGTGGAGGTGAGGGCACCAGCGTATGAGCCTCAGCTTTTTAGGTTTAAAGACTAGATTTCGATTTTATCAGTGAGGCGAGAGTTTGTCAACCTTTTGAGAACTGAGTCGTACTAACCAAACACCCAAGAAATGAATATTTAAACTAGAATGACAATTCTTTAATGTATAATGATAAATACGATGGCAGTTCATTGCTCAGCACAGTCTCACAGTAGCAAAGCTACAGGGCATGAGGGAGAGCAGGGAGGTGGAATTTTAGCAGAGGATTCCTTGATGGGCATGGAGTCAGAGCCCCAGGGTATTCATTCACTGAGCTCTAGGAAGATAATGCAGTCTGTGCTTTCAGCCCATGGGGTACTATCTCCCTTGGTCAAGGCTGATATACATTGAAAAATTTCTAAATTTTGGATTTCTCTCTTTAGGCCAGCTACTTTTGTTTATGCTTTCTCCTGCAGATGTTAAAACCAGTGATTAGGCTGCAGCTTTTTTTTCCCTTTCTTTCCTTTTCTCATTTAGTCTAATTGTTTTTAGATTTTCCAAATCTGTTTTTCATGTTCTTAACTTGAAAGAAGAAGTCATGGTTTTTTTTTTTCTTTTGGCTATGCTGTGTGGCATGTGGGACCTTAGATTCCAATCTGTGCCCCCCGGCAGTGGAAGCTCGGAGTCCTAACCACTGGACCACCAGGGAATTCTCAGGAAGTCATGTTTTATAAGGACAATTATATCAATATGATGAAATTTTTTAACATTCACAACTGAAGTTGAAAGTGATAGGGTCTTAGTCTCCTAAAGTGGGAGACAGAACCACACTTCTATTACATATTTTAAGGTTGGGGTAAATAAAGCCCAGTGAGTGAGCCCAGCTGACCGCCAAGCATTCCCATCTTAATGTGGCTTTGTTGCTTTTCTTTCACAATAGAATTTGTATTTTATAGTGGAAATTATATGCTAGAATAGTGGGTGAGAACCTGGATATGTCTCTTGACTCGTGCATGTCATATGCCTAAGGTCTGCAAGAGCAAATCTCATTCATCAAGTGCCTATTTTACTAGCTTAATTCCCAGAAGGTAAACTGACTGCTGTTTCTTGCAGGACCTCAGAGCTACCCTTTAGGTAGTGATAATAGTATATATAGATTTCATTTTCTTTATATAATTTTGTTTCTTTCTTGACTCCAGGAGGCAATAAAATGCCGGGGTCTTGTTTTCCTACTCTTAGGCTGATTCCAACTTCATTTCCTAGCTGCTGCCCTTTACCTTAGATGACTGCAATTTCCAACTTTTACTCTCTACAGAGGTGGAGAATTGAATTAGACAGGACTATCACCTCCTTTGTTCTATGTACTTTATTTCTCTTATTACTGAGCTTACTGTTGAGTAGAGCTATTTTTATTTGTGCTTCTCCTAAGTTATATCTTCTCCAATTATGTACTGCATATCTTCTTCTCATGTCTTAGACTTAAGCCTTTAAGATTGTTTCATCTTAATCTTTTATTTATGAATTTGATAAGCATAAAATTTCAAGAATGCTTATAAATTCTCCATTCTCCTTTTTGTTAATATAGTAAAATGCTTCATTAGTTTTCATAAGAAAAAAAATCAGATTTATAGAAGAGGAATCACACTTATTTCAGAGCTGGGAAAAATGAGGGACAATAAGCCTGTAAAATTTGGAACAATGTAGGGTTACTCTGTGTTTCAGAATTTTTTGGTATGGACTTCAGTGAGAGACAAGTGAAATATTTTCGAATGGTAGCATGAACTGTTTAAAAGGAAGAATAGCATGTAATATCTGTGTGGTGAGCTCTTTGTGTTTGGCAATACTTTGCATTTATTAGGATGCTGTGTCCACTTTTCCTTCTTGCATTTGAAGAGTGCATATAGATTTAGGAGAAGGTTTTAAAGAGAACAACAAATACAATAAAACATTTAAAAAACGGGTCCAATTAGAAAGGCCAAAGGAGTTGAATTTGTGCAGCTAGGCAAAGAAAAATCTTTGGGGTAGGAGAGGACCAGAGTCTTAAAGGATTTAAAGGAATACAATATCATATTAGTGATGGGGAACTGCTTTTCTCAGATTCTGCTGAGGATAAGACAAGATAAAAACTGTTTAAATTGCAGTGGGAGGAATTTAGCTTCAAAGTAGAAAATAAACAACCTTACTAAAATCATCTTTACATGGCAAAACTCTTCATTACCTCATCAGATTTTAACGAGGGAAGGTCTTTTTTGTCTATTATTCTGTTGGTTGGTTTTAAATTCTTTTTCCACACTTCTTGTCTGTAAAATAAGTAAAAAAATAAACAGGATTATTTTAACTGCCACAATTTAGACCCATTGTAATGTTCTGGAAATGCCTTTTAAAAAAATAACCTGATTTTCTGTAGAATGGGTCCCCAACAGCTCCCCCTGGTTGCTTTTTTAGAGTTACATGGTTTAATATGGCAGCCATTAACCATAAATGGCTATGGAGCACTTGAAATTTGGCTAACACCACATGTTAAAATGATGTTTTGGATATATAGGCTTAAATAAAATATATTATTAAAACCAATTGCACCTGTTTCTTTCTATGTTTTTCAATATGGCTACTAGGCAGTTTAAAATTACACATGCAGTTTGCATTTTATTTATGTTGGACAAATGTTGAACTAGACCAGGGATAAGCAAACTTTTTTGTAAAGGACCAGATGGTAAATATTTTAGGCTTTGCAGGCCGTATTTTTGCTGTTGCAACTATTCATTTCTGCTGTTGGAGCACAGAAGCCACCACAGACCATTCTTAAACAAATGAGTATGGTTATGTTTTGATAAAACTTTATTTACAAAAACAAGCAGTGGACCACATTTGATACTCGCTGGCCATTATTTGCCAATTTCTGATCTAGTCAGTCCTCTCTAGACTTGGAAATCGTGAGGTACTTGGAGAAACTAGCAAAATAGCCAATACCTACCCCCTCCCTAGATATCTAAATTTTTAATAAAGCAACTTATCCCAACTTCTGCACTATGAGGAATGTAATCCAAAAGCCCTTGTATCAAGTCTGTTTCCTGACAGCATTCATGAAATTGATGTGTTTGAAAATCCGCCCTTTGTGGAAAACAAATGTGTACATTATGCTTCCTAATCCAAGCAAGATGTTTTAAAATGAAATTTTCTTTAAATAAAGCACTTATACATGCATCATTATCTAAATATATAAAATTGATTATAAATAATGCATTTACATTTATTTACGTTTCAGTTGAGCTTTCTAGAAATATGTTTGTATGTTTTTAACCTTTAGTTGACCTTAGAGTTATGCCTGTTTGGTGCCATTTGCTGAAAAATCTTATTAGAGCTTTATCCTGCTACCTCTTGTAAAACACAGATGGTGTACTGGTAGGCCACCAATAGAAAATCGGATCCCACTACTACATATTACTTTATTGGAATGCAACATTATTTCTTTTACATTTTATGAAACAAAAACATAACCAAAATGGAACTAGAGTAGTTTCTTAATTGTGCAATTTGAAAATTTCACCTGCAAATTTACATGTATCAACATGAAATAATAATTCACTGTGGCAATATTGCATGTTGCAGATTAACTCAGTTTTCATTAAACTATCTATATTTTATTATCAAAATTGAATTATTACAAAAAGAACAAATAATATTTATTTGAAAACAATTGTGTTATATAGGGATAAATCCTGAATATAGAATGATAATTTTCACATTTTTGATTACTAGTTAATTTTCAGTATCCTTTTTAATGTAATAAACAACATATGCCTATTGTTTCTAATGTAGACAATATTTTGCATCAATTTTATATAATTTTAAAAGAAAACAGATTTTTATTATTAGACATGCCAGCCCTTCATGAAAATATAGGAATTTCTCTCTGTTAACATTGGATTAAGATTTTTGTTTTAAGTATTTTGATTTAGTGAGTCCCAACTCAAAACTTAGTGCCTAAATGATATCACCTGTCCTAGTGAGATAGAATAGAGAAATATACAATAGAGAAATATAGAAGTCAATTTGCTTTTTGAAACACATGTGAAGTGGTGCAAGTTTTTGACAGTGTAACCATTTCTCATAAGCATTTTATATGGTAATTTTAACTACTGTAAGTCAAAAAATTGCTGTAATACGCAATTTTTTGTAGCTGTTTTATAAAGGATATCCCTTTTCTTACTTTGTGGCATGAGTTCAAGCATTTTTGATACAAACTTCCCTCAGTGTTGAGGAAAACTCTGAAAAGCATATCACAGCTTTGTTCCAAAACTAATTCAGGAGGTCTCAGAGTCACTGTGAAAAGTAGGAACCCCACACCGTTAAATGACTCCAGCTGTCCGCCGCGCACACAGAAGCAACCCTGAATTTCCTCACAGTACTTCAAAGCCGTGCTTGTATCTAAACATTCGTTGGCCATGTAAATCAGAGGCACAAAAGGAGAATGCTCCTATTTCATGGTGCGCGGCTGGTCTGAGTCCGGCTTTGTGCTGCACGTGCCGGTGGGGAGTGCCAGAAACAGAAGGGCACTGTTCTGACTCGTGTGACAAATGTAGTTAACACCAGATCCATATTAATGTTGTCAAGTTCCCTTGACGTATTTAAACAGATTTTAATTATTTTCAGCGTCCAAAGGCCTGAAATATATAGCCTAATAGTTCTTCAAAGAAAGCTTACTTAATGTGTGAATGTAAAACCTCTCATAAAAATGAAACTTTTATATTAGCCTTAGTCATTGACATAGGTTATTCATCAAGTCAGCAATTTGTGTGGCAAAGTGCCATTTGAATAGCGTATTGTTAGGCTACTTATGGTCCACTTGACAAGGGCTCTTTCTGTAAATAGTGCAATTTGACTCCAGCTGTTAAAGAGTGCCTTTGACAGTAGCCAAATAGAATGGAGATGCCTTACTGCACTGCCGAAAAATCAATATTGGGTTCTTGTTCATGGTAACCTGTTCTTTTCTCTTCTGTAGATTTATAAACAACTATCAAGGGTTTATAAGTGGAAGTTTAAGTATTATTTTAAATGTAATTCACTTTGAGTTTCAAATTAAGACTTGTGATAAATGGTACAAGTGCAGAGTTTTAGGATATTATTTCCACCCCCTGGTTCATGTTTAGTCACAATTACAGTTAAGTTGAATTTGGATTCTCCAGCTACAATAGAAAAGAATTAGTGTAAAACATGGACTCAAAATTGTGTGCCTGTTGTATACTGCCAGTGAAATTATTTCTTCTTTTTGATTCTCTTATCAGTTTATCTTCTGTGTCCTCCCATCTTCTCTGTGTGTGTACCTTTCTGTACAGATGGCAGGGTTCTTTGTGGCTGTGCCCATGGCAACACCCACAGATGTTGACAGGCAGTAATGTCCCCCGTGTTGTTGAAGATTTCCCTAAAGCAGAGTCTTGCTGGTTTTGAAGATTTTTCTAGCGTTTTCAGCAATACAGGGTTGCTATGATACCTGGCTGGCGGTAATAGATATTGAATCTTTTAATTACGGTAACCACACACAAGGACTTTTTTCACTGGCTTTCTCTGCTGTTGATAGCTGTTATATTTAGATACAGAAGAGGCAGTGAAATTATATACTCAAGATGAGAAAAAAATTTCCAGAGTTTACTTCGAATTCCAATATTTAATTTAAAAAATTTCCTTGTGTAAAAACCTTTCAGCAGACTGATGGAAATATAGTTTATTTAAATTGCAGATAAAATTTATTTAAATTATTTCTAGTTTTGACTGAACTTGATTCTGAATTTTTATTGTTTACTTGAGATGTCATTAAGCCTTCGTCTAAGGTGTGCTAAGCAGGATTTGAAAAAGCTGTCATTTTTAACATGGGAAAAGCTGGTGGAATGTGTACTTTCTCAAATGCCTCTTTCAGTGAAAGCTGTTAAAGTAGCCATCTTCCTATTACTGACCAACTCTGCATTTATGTGTTTTGGCTGAGATAGCAACTGAAAATTCATAAAGCTGATAATATAATTGTGTACAAAGACCTGTAAGGCTGATTCAAGGTCAGTGTTATTGTTTTTATAATTGCTGATAGGAAGTTCTCATTTCTTCAAGAAGAAGGGTTTGTTCTGCTTTGATTTTAGTTGGTTTCAAAAAATGTTATCCCTTCTGTTAATTCTAAAGTAAATCTTTTCACTGAATAAATGTTTATGTTGTTCTTTAGCGCTAGATTTAGCCTAGATTTACCTCAGTATTTTTCCCCACCCCCACAATATTAGTCAATCCTGTAAGAAACATGGGAATCTAGGATTATAACTTTTCTCTTGAATTAAATATTCTGATTATAGTCATCAGTTGACTTGTGGGTGAGGATTCTATCTTAGAATCATGATGAAAAGTTAAACATATCAGGCAGTTTTATTTTGTATTTAGATTAATCTAGGGACAGAGTAGCATAATTTATTAAAGCATGTCTTTAAATTTGACACCATTTGCACAATAATTTTATAGGGATATTTTAGAAAATATATATTATGTAATAATGTACCTACCGTATTACCCACCATAACCATTTAGAGACTTTTTGTTTCTCCCTCATTTCTTTTCTTTCCTACATATTTTTTTTTCTGAGTTGTAATTAAAAGCAAAACAAAAACAGAAACGCTGTGACTTGCCAACTTTGTTAAGGCCAGGTTCTTGTAGGACCTAAAGATGGACCTATTCAACTTACTGAAAGAGGTCTAAATCTTCTGGGATACAAATTCAATCCAGTGGATTTAGATGTTCTGTTATTGAGCAAATTGCTGGTTCTGATTAAAAGATGATGGTAAATGTTACTCCTTACAGAAAATTGGAGTTTTCTTGGTAACCAAGTCATTGTCTGACATCAGGAATATTTTATGTTTATATCCTATTTTTGATGACTACTACAATGGATGATATTTTGAGGAGTAAAAAATGAAGTTTATAGAAATTCAGATGTTGAGTTAACTAAAAGGGTTAGTGGCTTATAACGGGAAAGAAATGAAAGAGAATAAAATCTTTCTTTTTGAAAGCTGGTAATGCCACTTATAGACTGAGAGTACCATCTGGACCCATTTAAAGGAATCCCACCAGGAGCACTCCTTCTGTACCAATGACTTATGTTGAAACTGGCCCTAAGAGAGCAGCAAATGCAAAAATGTAACAGGAAGCAATTCTCAGAAAAGAAAGCATCTCTTCTCATGGAATATCTCCCCTATGTTGGTAAAAACAAAGTGTATGTATGAAGATTTTAGCTTTGAATCTGTAGATTGCTTTGGGTAGTAGAGTCATTTTCACAATGTTGATTCTTCCAGTCCAAGAACATGGTATATCTCTCCATCTGTTTGTATTGTCTCTAATTTCTTTCACCTGTGTCTTACAGTTTTCTGCATACAGGTCTTTTGTCTCCTTAGTAAGGTTTATTCCTAGGTATTTTATTCTTTTTGTTGCAGTGGTAAGTGGGATTGTTTCCTTAATTTCTCTTTCAGATTTTTCATCATTAATGTATAGGAATGCAAGAGATTTCTGTGCATTAATTTTGTATCCTGCTACTTTACCAAATTCATTGATTAGATCTAGTAGCTTTCTGGTAGCATCTTTAGGATTCTCTATGTATAGTATCATGTCATCTGAAACAGTGACAGCTTTACTTCTTCTTTTGCGATTTGGATTCCTTTTATTTCTTTTTCTTCTCTGATTGCTGTGGCTAAAACTTCCAAAACTATGTTGAATAACAGCATTGAGAGTGGACATCCTTGTCTTGTTCCTGATCTTAACGGAAATGGTTTCAGTTTTTCACCATTGAGAATGATGTTGGCTGTGGGTTTGTCATATATGGTTGAGGTAGGTTCCTTCTATGTCCACTTTCTGGAGAGTTTTTAATATAAATCGGTGTTGAATTTTGTTGAAAGTTTTTCTGCACCTATTGAGATTATCATATGGTTTTTATCCTTCAGTTTGTGAATATGGTGTATCACATTGATTGATTTGCGTATATTGAAGAATCCTTGCATTCCTGGGATAAAACCCACTTGATCATGGTGTGTGATCCTTTTAATGTGCTGTTGGATTCTGTTTGCTGGTATTTTGTTGAGGATTTTTGCATCTATGTCCATCAGTGATATTGGCCTGTAGTTTTCTTTCTTTGTGACATCTTTGTCTGGTTTTGGTATCAGGGTGATGGTGGCCTTGTAGAATGAGTTTGGGAATGTTCCTTCCTCTGCTATATTTTGGAAGAGTTTGAGAAGAATGGGTGTTAGCTCTTCTCTAAATGTTTGATAGAATTCACCTGTGAAGCCATCTGGTCTTGGGCTTGTGTTTGTTGGAAGATTTTTAATCACAGTTTCAATTTCTGTGCTTGTGATTGGTCTGTTCATATTTTCTATTTCTTCCTGGTTCAGTCTTGGAAGTTTGTACTTTTCTAAGAATTTTTCCATTTCTTCCAGGTTGTCCATAAGGGGAAAGGGTAAGCTGGGACGAAGTGAGAGAGTGGCACTGAAATATATACATTACCAAATGTAAAATAGCTAGTGGGAAGCAGCCACATAGCACAGGGAGATTAGCTAGGTGCTTTGTGACCACCTAGAGGTGTGGGATAGGGAGGGTGGGAGGGAGATGCAAGAGGGAGGAGATATGGCTATATATGCATATGTATAGCTGATTCACTTTGTTATACAGCAGAAACTAACACACCATTGTAAAGCAATTATACTCCAATAAAGATGGTAACAACAACAACAAACTTTAGCTTTATTCATTGGAACTAAGAGCATGAACTTACTGAAACATATATCCAGCTAATATGCTCATCCATTTTTCTGAATTGGGTTTTAATAATGACATCCTGAAGGCACAACCAGTTCTCTGCATCCCCAAATGGCATTCATGACGTTAAATACAAATAATGACATAAATTACATCTTTTGTAATTTTCTACATACTATGAAGCTCATATTAGTCTGGAAACAGCTTTTATCCTAAATTGAAATATCCTGCGTAAGCTTTCGGTCCAGGTATGATTATTCCTATCAGATATTTAAAAAATGGTCATAAGAGGCTGCTGTGAGCAGCAAGGCCTTTCTTATACACGTGTTTAACTTCATGCACATCCAAATGTAACTGAAAAGTTTAGGTTTTATTTTTTTGTCTTCACATGTTGTCTGAGACCTGCTGGTTTTTAGAAAACTATTATGAAAGCTTACAACATATGAAGTTGTACTCACCTTTACTACTTTCTTCCCAGCTCCCACTAGAGGTCTCATTATACAAAACTTGGCCCTCTACATTTACTCTCTGGTAGCAAATGTCTTACTTCCTTTTTTGCTCCTTGAACTAAAATAATAATCTGGATGCCTAAAATGTAGTAATGGAGGGAGACAGGTTCATCAGACCCTTTATTCCTAGTTTTAGCATTGTAGCCTGTTAGAACCAGAAGTGGTCAAATTATCTGTTCTCTCCCTTCTTAGGAGAATTTAGGAGCCCAGTCGTGATTGAATCACACAGTAAATTGGGTTTAGAGCCGAAACTGAGACTTTCTGGTTCCTGTCTCTGCTCTCTCAGTGTCAGTATAGCTGAATCCACTTGTGGATGGATCCTGTAGCCAGGCTTTGACCTGCCAGATTTCTCTCATGGCTGAGTTCCTGTGTTGTCCTCTCTTCACTTCTCCATCCCATCTTCTTGAAGATTCTTTGCCAGCAGAGCTTGGGATCTGGTGTACTAAAAGTTGGTTTTGGATATTTTTATAGTCCCAGAATTTCAGAATTCCCTGGCTTTTCTGTGATTAGTTGATAGGATTTAGCTTTTGCTTGGAGCTCTGATTTTTCTTTTCTCTGTCTGATCACCCTCCTTAGTATACATCTGCCTTCCAGGTTGCCTCTTTTTGGGAACCAGTGGTCTCACTAATGACCACTCTGGCTTCTTCTACCTGAACCCTTTGAGATGAAGGTGTTTTAGTTTTCTGTTGCTATGTAGCAAATTGCCACAAATGTAAGGGCTTAGAACAAATTACACTTATTATATCACCATTTCTTCTGTGCCAGGAATCTGGCATGACACTGGGTTCTTTGCTCAGGGTCTCATGTGACTGAAATCCAGGTGTGGGCTGCAGTTGCTGTATCGTCTGAGGCTGGGGTCCTCTTCCAAGCTTATTCAGGTTATTGGCAGAATTCATTTCCTTCTGGTTGTAGGACAGGAGTCCCTGTTTCCTTGCTGACTGTTGACCAGGGGGCCCACACATTCCTTGACATACAGTCTTTTCATCTTCCAGCCAGCAGTGGAGAACTTCTTATGTAGGGAGTCCCTCTAGTACTCTGAATCTCTGACTTCCCCCTCAGCCACCAGCCATAAAAAACTCTCTGCTTTCAAAAACTCAATGTGATTAAGTCAGGACAACTCAGATAACCTTCCTATCTTAAAGTCAACTGATTTGGAACCTTAATTACATCAGCACAATCCCTTCATGGCAGTACCTAGATTACTGTTTGGTTAGATAACTGGAAGAAAATATGCTTTGCCAGGTTTTGAGAATACTGGGGGCAATCTTACAATTCTGCTTATAGATGGGAATCATTCTAATTCAGGGTGACTGCTGTCTTAGGACTATTACTCTCTTCTTCTGGTTCTGTAACATTCAACATCTGCTTAAGTGCCCTGACTAGCTATCCTGCTACTAATCGTTTCTGAAGTTTGAATCAAACTCTTGTTTCCCTTTGGGACCTTTTCACCCTGTCTGTTCCTTCAGGGAGTTCCACATGCTGGACACCTGGAAGCATAGTCAAAACCTAGAAAACATCTCCTTTAATATTTCAGGATGTTAATAAATTTCAAATTGTTAATCAGTATTATTTTTATGTAATTTTTATTGTAGCTCCTAAGCTGGGGACAATATCTTCTGTTAGCATACCTTCTGAGCTTTAAATTTGATTTTGATGCTTATCTTTGGGTGGAGATTGAACATATTCTTCAGCTGTGTGACTTTCCAATCTGTTGAACACACAGTACAGTTTATGAATTAGTCTTTCCACTTCCACCAGCATGACCTGGATAGAAAGAAAAGAGCCTCAGAAATGGATGTTCAACTATTATTCATCTGAGTTGCAGTCATCCTCAGATAAAATCCAAAATTATAAAGAAAAAGATATTGAAAAGGTCAACTGTAGATTTGGGGCCATAACCTCCAGCTACATATTTAATCTCCAGCTACTTGGCCTCATTAAAGTAACTCATATTCTCCCTACTGCTTGTCTGCTACCAGAATATTTCCCCTCTGATTCTTCACCTTGAAGTCTAAGCTTCAATGTCATTTTCCATAAAGTATGTAGCAGCCCACCTCCCCTTATTCTCTGTCTCAGCATCCTATTTATTTCATTTTTTATTTTCCCCCCCTTCCACAACAGTATAATCTCAAAATGGGCAGTGATATGCTGTCAGTTTATCATGGTATCGTCATCACCTGCATATGTTGGACACAAGGCAGATTTTCAGAAAATATTTGTTGAATAAACACATGGACAAAAATTACTAAAGTTGAAACATGAAAAATACATGGTAAGAAAGTGAAGAATATGTCCTTTTTTGAGTTGTAACAGAAACAATGAAAATGAATGCCCCCCACCCCCAACCCCATGGGTATTTACTTTGTCAGTCAATTGCTTAAAGTCCAAATTGGGTTTTTACGTGTGACTTGATCTTACAGAGGGGAGTGATCTAGCAAAAAAAAATAGTTAATAATAGCAAAGAGGTTGTTGAAACACAACTCTTACCCCACTGATATTTAGACACAAGTTTCAATCAATTCAAAAGTTTGAAAGGCATATCGATATTTAGACCAGTCCAAACCAATACAAAAGCTTATAAGAAAAAGTTTATTAAAACTGGTAATGAAATTTAGGATATTTAGCACATTAGGGAGGAATGATTCACTATAGGTAAGATAGGCACAATGGTGAGCTGATATAGACTCACAAAGGAAGATTAAAAGGTAGTGTAGTTAAATGGTTTCTTACACCAGCAAAGTTTGTTATTGCCCTATTCACTTGCCTTAAATTTCAGACTATTTTTTTTAGTAACAAAGTTATCTAAAATAAGCACTCAAAAATAGCCTGAGGATTGTACTGTATATCATGAGCCCTCTGCTTCCCTCAAATAATTACTTTACTAAGCCCTCCCCTTGACACAAAATCCCTGAAGCCAGAAACAGTCTAATCACAGGTTTGTAATAACTTTTAGAAATGTAAGTGTAATAAATATGAAGAGGCCTGATTTATGTTTCATTTCCCAGATGCAAAGTCTCTGGCACAATCCTCTATCCCTCAAGTGGCCGACATCACTTCCTACTTTCATAGATCATTTGAAAATTGCTGAACCTCTCATCAGAGGTTGGTGAAGAGAGGGCTGATTCTACTCCTTGATATGTATGACAGTAAATGCTTTAGGTAACTCCTTATTGTGAGAACATAGGGTAGTGTGCTGGCTTAACAGCCCTAGGAGAGACCAATCCTCATGGGATTTGCTCTTCTTCCTTGTAAGATTTGCTCCTCCTCTAGGGAGAAGGTGTCCTGGTAATGGCAGGCAGGTCAGTGCCCCTCCACACGGTTGCCCTACTGATTCCACTCTGCACACATCTCTTCTTGCCTAATCTCATGTACAGGAGGTGCTCTTCTCTCCACCTAGTCAAATCCTACCCATACTACAATATCTGTATGCTATTTAACATGCACTGGTTAAACACTTGTAAGTTAACTATGGATTGCCTAGTTATTTTACAAGTATATATATGTCTTATATTCTCAACTAGACCTTAAGCTACTTGAAAGAATTGCTATGTCTATACATTACGTAAGTTTTGTAGTGTGGAATGCAGAACAGAATCTTTTATTCATTCAGCAAATATCCATTGAACACCTACTATGTGTCAGACAGTCTTCTTGATACTAAGAATTTCAACAAAGTCTTGGCACTCATGACACATTTCTAGTAAGAGGAGATGGACTGTAATTTTTTAAAAGAAGATTAGGCAGCTTCAAGATGGCGGAAGAGTAAGACGCGGAGATCACCTTCCTCCCCACAGATACATCAGAAATACATCTACAGGTGGAACTGCTCCTATAGAACATCTACTGAACGTTGGCAGAAGACCTCAGACCTCCCAAAAGGCAAGAAACTCCCCACGTACCTGGGTAGGGCAAAAGAAAAAAGAAAAAACAGAGGCAAAGAATAGGGACGGGACCTGCAGCAGTGGGAGGGAGCTGTGAAGGAGGAAAGGTTTCCACACACTAGGAAGCCCCTTCGCAGGCGGAGACTGCAGGAGGCGGAGGGGGGAGCTTCGGAGCCGCGGAGGAGAGCACAGCAACAGGGGTGCGGAGGGCAAAGCGGAGAGATTCCCGCACAGAGGACCGGTGCCGACCAGCACTCACCAGCCCGAGAGGCTTGTCTGCTCACCTGCCGGGACGTGCAGGGCTGGGAGCTGAGGCTCGGGCTTCGGTCGGATCGCAGCGAGAGGACAGGGGTTGGCTGCGTGAACACAGCCTGAAGGGGGCTAGTGTGCCACAGCTAGCCGGGACGGAGACCGGGAAAAGGTCTGGAACTGCCGAAGAGGTGAGAGACTTTCTCTTCCCTCTTTGTTTCTTGGTGCACGAGGAGAGGGGATTAAGAGCACTGCTTAAAGGAGCTCCAGAGATGGGCGCGAGGAGCGCGGACCCCAGAGACGGGCATGGGACGCTAAGGCTGCTGCTGCCGCCACCAAGAAGCCTGTGTGCCAGCACAGGTCACTCTCCACACCGCCCCTCCCGGGAGCCTGTGCAACCCACCACTGCCAGGGTCCCGTGATCCAGGGACAACTTCCCTGGGAGAATGCACGGCGCGCCTCAGGCTGGTGCAATGTCCCACCGGCCTCTGCCGCCGCAGGCTCGCCCCGCATCCGTACCCCTCCATTCTCCCGGCCTGAGTGTGCCAGAGCCCCCGAAGCAGCTGCTCCTTTAACCCCATCCTGTCTGAGCGAAGAACAGACGCCCTCAGGCAACCTACATGCAGAGGCGGGTCCAAATCCAAAGCTGAACCCCAGGAGCTGTGCGAACAAAGAAGAGAAAGGGAAATTTTTCCCAGCAGCCTCAGGAGTAGCGGATTAAATCTCCACAATTACCTTGATGTACCCTGCATCTGTGGAATACCTGTATACCTGAATACCTGAATAGACAACAAATCATCCCAAATTGAGGAGGTAGACTTTGGGGGCAATGATATATATATATTTTTTTTCGCTTTTTAACTTTCTGTAAGTGTGTATGTGTATGCTTCTGTGTGTGATTTGGTCTGTATAGGTTTGCTTTCACCATTTGTCCTAGGGGCCTGTCTGTCTGTTTTTTTTTTGTTTTTTTTTTTTTTTTACATTTTAAAACTTTTTTCTTAATACTTATTTTTTATTTTAATAACTTTATTTTATTTTACTTTATTTAATTTTATTTTATTTCATCCTCTTTCTTACTTTCTATTTTTTCTCCCTTTTCTTCTGAGCCGTGTGGATGAAAGGCTCTTGGTGCTCCAGCCAGGAGTCAGTGCTGTGCCTCTGAGGTGGGAGAGCCAACTTCAGGACACTGGTCCACAAGAGACCTCCCAGCTCCACGTAATATCAAACGGCAAACATATCCCAGAAATCTCCATCTCAACACCAACACCCAGCTTCACTCAATGACCAGCAAGCTACAGTGCTGGATACCGTATGCCAAACAACTAGCAAGACAGGAACACAGCCCCATCCATTAGCAGAGAGGTTGCCTAAAATCATAATAAGGCCACAGACACTCCAAAACACACTACCAGACGTGGACCTGCCCACCAGAAAGACAAGATCCAGCCTCATCCACCAGAACGCAGGCACTAGTCCCCTCCACCAGGAAGCCTACACAACCCACTGAACCAACCTTAGCCACTGGGGAGAGACACCAAAAACAAAGGGAACTACGAACCTGCAGCCTGCAAAAAGGAGACCCCAAACACAGTAAGTTAAGCCAAATGAGAAGACAGAAAAACACACAGCAGATGAAGGAGCAAGGTAAAAACCCACTGGACCTAATAAATGAAGAGGAAATAGGCAGTCTACCTGAAAAAAAATTCAGAATAATGATAGTAAAGATGATCCAAAATCTTGGAAAGAGAATAGACAAAATACAAGAAACGTTTAACAAGGACCTAGAAGAACTAAAGAGCAAACAAACAATGATGAACAGCACAATAAATGAAATTAAAAATTCTCTAGAAGGGATCAATAGCAGAATAACTGAGGCAGAAGAATGGATAAGTGACCTGGAAGATAAAATAGTGGAAATAACTACTGCAGAGCAGAATAAAGAAAAAAGAATGAAAAGAACTTAGGACAGTCTCAGAGACCTCTGGGACAACATTAAATGCACCAACATTCAAATTATAGGGGTCCTAGATGAAGAAGAGAAAAAGAAAGGGACTGAGAAAATATTTGAAGAGATTATAGTTGAAAACGTCCCCAATATGGGAAAGGAAATCGTTAATCAAGTCCAGGAAGCACAGAGAGTCCCATACAGGATAAATCCAAGGAGGAACACGCCAAGACACATATTAATCAAACTATTAAAAATTAAATACAAAGAAAACATATTAAAAGCAGCAAGGGAAAAACAACAAATAACACACAAGGGAATCCCCATAAGGTTAACAGCTGATCTTTCAGCAGAAACTCTGCAAGCCAGAAGGGAGAGGCAGGACATATTCAAAGTGATGAAGGAGAAAAACCTACAACCAAGATTACTCTACCCAGCAAGGATCTCATTCAGATTTGACGGAGAAATTAAAACTTTTACAGACAAGGAAAAGCTGAGAGAGTTCAGCACCACCAAACCAGCTTTACAACAAATGCTAAAGGAACTTCTCTAGGCAAGAAGCACAAGAGAAGGAAAAGACCTACAATAACAAACTGAAAACAATTAAGAAAATGGGAATAGGAACATACATATCGATAATTACCTTAAAAGTAAATGGATTAAATGCTCCCACCAAAAGACACAGACTGGCTGAATGGATACAAAAACAAGACCCGTATATATGCTGTCTACAAGAGACCCACTTCAGACCTAGGGACACATACAGACTGAAAGTGAGGGGATGGAGAAAGATATTCCTTGCAAATGGAAATCAAAAGAAAGCTGGAGTAGCAATTCTCATATCAGACAAAATAGACTTAAAAATAATGACTATTACAAGAGACAAAGAAGGACACTATATAATGATCAAGGGATCGATCCAAGAAGAACATATAACAATTGTAAATATTTATGCACCCAACATAGGAGCACCTCAATACATAAGGCAAATGCTAACAGCCATAAAAGGGGAAACTGACAGTAACACAATCATAGTAGGTGACTTTAACACCCCACTTTCACCAATGGACAGATCATCCAAAATAAAAATAAATAAGGAAACACAAGCTTTAAGTGATACATTAAACAAGATGGACTTAATTGATATTTATAGAACATTCCATCCAAAAACAACAGAATACACATTTTTCTCAAGTGCTCATGGAACATTCTCCAGGATAGATCATATCTTGGGTCACAAATCAGGCCTTGGTAAGTTGAAGAAAATTGAAACCGTATAAAGTATCTTTTCCAACCAGAACGCTATGAGACTAGATATCAATTACAGGAAAAGATCTGTAAAAAATACAAACACATGGAGGCTAAACAATACACTACTTAATAACCAAGTGATCACTGAAGAAATCAAAGAGGAAATCAAAAAATACCGAGAAACAAATGACAATGAAAACACGATGACCCAAGACCTATGGGATGTAGCAAAAGCAGTTCTAAGAGGGAAGTTTATAGCAATACAATCCTACCTTAAGAAACAGGAAACATCTCAAACAAACAACCTAACCTTGCACCTAAAGCAATTAGAGAAAGAAGAACAAAAAACCCCCAAAGTTAGCAGAAGGAAAGAAATCATAAAGATTAGATCAGAAATAAATGAAAAAGAAATTAAGGAAACAACAGCAGAGATCAATAAAACTAAAAGCTGGTTCTTTGAGAAGATAAACAAAATTGATAAACCATTAGCCAGACACATCAAGAAAAAAAGGGAGAAGACTCAAATCAATAGAATTAGAAACGAAAAAGGAGAAGTAACAACTGACACTGCAGAAATACAAAGGATCATGAGAGATTACTACAAGCAACTCTATGCCAAAAAAATGGACAACCTGGAACAAATGGACAAATTCTTAGAAATGCACAATCTGCCGAGACTGAACCAGGAATAAATAGAAAATATGAACAGACCAATCACAGGCACTGAAATTGAAACTGTGATTAAGAATCTTCCAACAAACAAAAGCCCGGGACCAGATGGCTTCACAGGCGAATTCTATCACACATTTAGAGAAGAGCTAACACCTATCCTTCTCAAACTCTTCCAAATTATAGCAGAGGGAGGAACACTCCCAAACTCATTCTACAAGGCCACCATCACCCTGATACAAAAACCAACAAAGATGTCACAAAAAAAGAAAACTAAAGGCCAATATCACTGATGAACATACATGCAAAAATCCTCAACAAAATACTGGCAAACAGAATCCAACAACACATTAAAAGGATCATACACCATGATCAAGTGGGGTTTATTCCAGGAATGCAATGATTCTTCAATATATGCAAATCAATAAACGTGATATATCATATTAACAAATTGAAGGAGAAAAACTATGATCATCTCAATAGATGCAGAGAAAGCTTTTGACAAAATTCAACACCCATTTATGATAAAAACCCTGCAGAAAGGCATAGAGGGAACATTCCTCAACATAATAAAGGTCATATATGACAAACCCACAGCCAACATCTTCCTCAATGGTGAAAAACTGAAAGAATTTCCACTAAGACGAGGAACAAGACAAGGTTGCCCACTCTCATCATTCTTATTCAACATAGTTTTGGAAGTTTTAGCCACAGCAATCAGAGAAGAAAAGGAAATAAAAGGAATCCAAATCAGAAAAGAAGAAGTAAAGCTGTCACTGTTTGCAGATGACATGATACTATACATAGAGAATCCTAAAGATGCTACCAGAAAACTACTAGAGCTAATCAATGAATTTGGTAGAGTAGCAGGATACAAAATTAATGCACAGAAATCTCTGGCATTCCTGTACACTAATGATGAAAATTCTGAAAGTGAAATTAAGAAAACACTCCCATTTACCATTGCAACCAAAAGAATAAAATATCTAGGAATAAACCTACCTAAGGAGACAAAAGACCTGTATGCAGAAAATTATAAGACACTGATGAAAGAAATTAAAGATGGAGAGATATACCACATTCTTGGATTGGAAGAATCAACATTGTGAAAATGACTCTACTACCCAAAGCAATCTACACATTTAATGCAATCCCTATCAAACTAACCACTGGCATTTTTCACAGAACTAGAACAAAAAATTTCACAGTTTGTATGGAAACACAAAAGACCCTGAATAAGTCAAGCAATCTTGTGAACGAAAAATGAAGCTGGAGCAATCAGGCTCCCTGACTTCAGACTATACTACAAAGCTACAGTAATAAAGACAGTATGGTACTGGCACAAAAACAGAAATATAGAGATCAATGGAACAGGATAGAAAGCCCAGATATAAACCCATGCACATATGGTCACCTTATCTTTGATAAAGGAGGCAAGAATATACAGTGGCAAAAAGACAGCCTCTTCAATAAGTGGTGCTGGGAAAACTGGACAGGTACATGTAAAAGTATGAAATTAGAACACTCCCTAACACCATACACAAAAATAAACTCAAAATGGATTAAAGATCTAAATATAAGGCCAGAAACTATCAAACTCTTAGAGGAAAACATAGGCAGAACACTCTATGACATAAATCACAGCAAGATCCTTTATGACCCACCTCCTAGAGAAATGGAAATAAAAACAAAAATAAACAAATGGGACGTAATGAAACTTAAAAGTTGTTGCAGAGCAAAGGAAACCATAAACAAGACCAAAAGACAACCCTCAGAATGGGAGAAAATATTTGCAAATAAAACAACTGACAAAGGATTAATCTCCAGAATTTACAAGCAGCTCATGCAGCTCAATATCCAAAAAACAAACAATCCAATCCAAAAATGGGCAGAAGACCTAAATAGACATTTCTCCAAAGAACATATAGAGGTTGCCAACAAACACATGAAAGAATGCTCAACATCATTAACCATTAGAGAAACACACTGGTCAGAATGGCCATCAACAAAAAATCTAGAAACAATAAATGCTGGAGAGGGTGTGGAGAAAAGGGAACACTCTTGCACTTTTGGTACGAATGTAAATTGATACAGCCACTATGGAGACAGTATGGAGGTTCCTTAAAAAACTAGGAATAGAAATACCATACGACCCAGCAATCCCACTACTGGGCATATACCCTGAGAACACCAGAATTCAAAAAGAGTCATGTACCAAAATGTTCATTGCAGCTCTATTTACAATAGCCAGGATGTGGAAGCAACCTAAGTGTCCATCAACAGATGAATGGATAAAGAAGATGTGGCACATATATACAATGGAATATTACTCAGCCATACAAAGAAACGAAATTGAGTTATTTGTAGTGAGGTGGATGGACCTAGAGTCTGTCATACAGAGTGAAGTAAGTCAGGAAGAGAAAAACAAATACCGTATGCTAACACATATATATGGAATCTCAGAAAAAGAAAAAAAAAGTCATGAAGAACCTAGGGGCAAGATGGGAATAAAGACACAGACCTACTAGAGAATGGACTTGGGGATATGGGGAGGGGGAAGGGTAAGCTGTGACAAAGTGAGAGAGTGGCATGGACATATATACACTACCAAAAGTAAAATACATAGCTATTGGGAAGCAGCCGCATAGTACAGGGGGATCAGCTCGGTGCTTTGTGACCATCTAGAGGGGTGGGATAGGGAGGGTGGTAGGGAGGGAGAGACAAGATGGAAGGGATATGGGAACATATGTATATGTATAACTGATTCACTTTGTTATAAAGCAGAAACTAACACACCATTGTAAAGCAATTATACTCCAATAAGATTGTTAAAAAAAGATTAAATTTATAAGCTTCTGCACAGCAAAGGAAACCATAAACAAGATGAAGAGACAACCCTGAGAATGGGAGAAAATATTCACAAACGAAGCAACTGACGCAGGATTAATCTCCATGTATACAAGCAGCTCATGCAGCTCAGTATCAAAAGAACAAAGAACCCAATCCAAAAATGGGTGGAAGACCTAAATAGATATTTCTCCAAAGAAGACATAGAGATGGGCAACAAACACATGAAAAGATGCTCAGCATCACTAATTATTAGAGAAATGCAAATCAAAACTGCAATGAGGTATCACCTCACACTGGTCAGAATGGCCATGATCAAAAATACTGCGAATAATAAACGCTGGAGAAGGTGTGGAGAAAAGGGAACCCTCATACAGTGTTGGTGGGAATGTAAATTGATACAGCCACTACTGAGGACAGTATCGAGGTTCCTTAAACAGCTAAAAATAGAACTACCACATGACCCAGCAATCCCACTACTGGGCATATACTGAGAAAACCAATTCAATAAGACACATGCACCCCAATGTTCACAGCATTATTTACAATAGCCAGGACATGGAAGCAACATAAATGTCCATCAACAGAGGAATGGATAAAGAAGATGTGGTACATATATATAATGGAATGTTGGCCATAAAAAGAAACAAAATTGGGTCATTTGTAGAGATGTAGATGGACCTAAAGAGCGTCATAAAGAGTGAAGTAAGTCAGAAAGAGAAAAACAAATATGGTATATTAACGCATATATGTGGAATCTAAAAAATGGTATAGATGACCTTATCTGCAAAGCAGAAGTAGAGACACAGACGTAGAGAACAAATGTATGGATATCAAGGGGGAAGGGGGTGGGGTGGGAGGAATTGGGAGATTGGGATTGACACATATACACTATTAATACTATGTATAAAATAGACAACTGATGGGAACATACTGTATAGCACAGGGAGCTCTACTTAATGCACTGTGGTGACCTAAATTGGAGGGAAATCCAAAAGGGAAGGGATATATGTATATGTATGGCTGATTCATTTTGCTGTGCAGTAGAAGCTAACACAACATTGTAAAGCAACTATACTCCCATAAAAATTAATTAAACAGAAAAAGAATGTCGGATAGTGATTAAGGCTTTGCAGTGAATTAACAACAGACAATGTGACAGAGAGGGCCTGGGGCTTTACTTTAGGCAGAGTAGTTAGAGAAGGTCAGAGGAGAAGGTAGCATTTGTACTGTCTGAGTGACTAGATGTGGCCAGCCATGTGGCTAGCAGAGGGGAGAATTTTCTAGGCAAAGCAAACAGTTACTGCAAAAGACCTATTTAGGAATCGGATTAGAGGAAAGGTGGTGTCAGGAAGAAGAAGCTATTGCATAGTTGCAGCAAGAAAAGGAAATTATTATTTGGGGCTGAGTTTTTTAACATCAAATTGGTAAAAGCCATTATACAATACATGTGCTCTAATAGACCTACATCCCAAAGTACTACTAGAACCCTGTAGATGGTGAGACCCACGCTGTTCACAGAGTGCACAAATTTATGCTGGGTCTAAATCTTGATGCAGGAATAATTTTGCTGTGGGGAACAGCCGGTCCAAAAGCCCAGAATACAAAGATGAGTGGTGAGGAGGGGACTGATGGGAAGTTGATATGCCTGGAGATTAAATATATAGTGGGAACAGTGGAAGCTGACTGTCTTATTGTCCAGCAGGAAAATAAAAAGAAGGCTTTGGACCTGGCCTTCGGCTTCTGAGAGCAACTTACATTTATGGTGGAAAATCACATTAGGTGGCAAAAAACATCCAATACAACCTTACGATAGTCCTTTTTTAGAATATAACTTACCTGAATCAAGGGGATTTAACACCTTAAATTGCCTGCTTTATATTTATATAGTGGTTTTGTCTAAAAAAATTTTTTTGTGCACATTTAAAATTCCTGTTCATTTAAAATAGGCCAGGGATTGTGAGACTTTTTCTGTCAAGGGTCACATAGTAAATATTTTTAGATTTGTGGGCCATTCAGTCTCCCTCACAACTACTCAACTCTGCTTTTGTAATGCCAAAAACACCCATTGGCTATACATAAACAAATGAGCATTTCTGTGTTTCAGGGATATTTTATTTACAAAAAAGATGTGGTAGGCAGTATTTGGTCTGCTGGCCATGGTTTTCTAACCCCTGCAGTCGGCAAAGCTGCGATTAGATTCTGTTATAATTGAGTGTAATAGGCCACAAGAAGAGAAGTAGAAGCTTTCCACTGGAAAGTACTGTTTTTGGTTGTCATTAACATATAATCTTGTAATGCTCCCTCTTTGCTAAAATTTAAAGCTGTTTGCACTCAATTTTGGAGCCCTGCCTTGTGAAATCTATTTTGGCCTTTTGGACATTTTTGGTCTTACTTCTCCCACTTCTTACTTCTCAAAGGTAGTCTACAAACTTGATCTTGTCAATTACTAGCTATATGGTAATTTATTGTGTGTGTAGTCATTTGAAAGAATGCATGTCCTCATTTTTAACTTTAGTTTATATTATTCACTTTTTTGTGTGGGAGTATTCTGTAGGTATTGGTTTCAATTTAATAGGTATGTGTTAAATCGAATTGACTAAAATGTTTGGTGGCCACACAGAGACATATATCCAAAATAAGTGTTTGGCTGGTTATTCTTTACATAAATACACATAAGAAGCATTACAAAAAAAAAAAAGGACTTTTTTTTTGTCCTTTGATCTACTTAGTGGTAAATCAATTCTAAGTTATTTTCCTTCAACCGACATCCTTTCTAACCTTTTGGCCAATTATAAACTTATTAGTATGATGTTTGGAAAGCATTAGCATGATACCACTGACTTAAAAGTCATAGTTGGGAAGCAAAGGTGTTTGCAGTAAGTCAAATTAGTATATCTACAGCACATCTCTGTTTCTTTTTTTTTTTTAACATCTTTATTGGAGTATAATTGCTTTACAATGGTGTGTTAGTTTCTGCTTTATAACAAAGTGAATCAGTTATACATATACATATGTTCCCATATCTCTTCCCTCTTGCGTCTCCCTCCCTCCCACCCTCCCTATCCCACCCCTCTAGATGGTCACAAAGCACCGAGCTGATCCCCCTGTGCTATGCGGCTGCTTCCCACTAGCTATCTATTTTACTTTTGGTAGTGTATATATGTCCATGCCACTCTCTCACTTTGTCACAGCTTACCCTTCCCCCTCCCCATATCCTCAAGTCCATTCTCTAGTAGGTCTGTGTCTTTATTCCCATCTTGCCCCTAGGTTCTTCATGACTTTTTTTTTTTCTTTTTCTGAGATTCCATATATATGTGTTAGCATACGGTATTTGTTTTTCTCTTTCTGACTTACTTCACTCTGTATGACAGACTCTAGGTCCATCCACCTCACTACAAATAGCGCAATTTCGTTTCTTTTTATGGCTGAGTAATATTCCATTGTATATATATGCCACATCTTCTTTATCCATTCATCTGTCGATGGACACTTAGGTTGCTTCCACGTCCTGGCTATTGTAAACAGAGCAGCAGTGAACATTGTGGTACATGACTCTTTTTGAATTATGGTTTTCTCAGGGTATATGCCCAGTAGTGGGATTGCTGGGTCATATGGTAGTTCTATTTTTAGTTTTTTAAGGAACCTCCATACTGTTCTTCACAGTGGCTGTATCAATTTACATTCTCACCAACAGCAGCACATCTCTTTTAATTAGTTTTCATCTCTTGGGGGTGTGATTGCAGAGTAATTTAGCAACATAAAGTTGTTATCTCAGTTGATAATTATATACAGAGAGAGATACAAAAATTTAAGGAAACAGTTGCTATTTAAAGAGAGCATGTAGGACTTTCTTTTCTGTGCTACATATAATTTAGCTTTTAAATGAAATTGCTTTTGAATTTGATATGACTACTTTTTTCTATTAGTTTAATTGAATTTTTTATAGGATGCTGAGTAGACCACATATTAAAGGCAAAAACAATATAGCAAAATCTATTTTTGTAATGTTAAGCATGACTTTCAAATGTCTCTTGTTTTTCTTACTAATTTTTTTTTTTAAATCTCTAAATCTATATCAATATCTTTAGTCTCTTCTGTAATTCAGAATTTGGTGTCTGAGTTAACATTTCATACTCTGTGTTATCATGATTTTTACAATAGTGAAACATTTCTTTTCCTGAGATCTAGACAGATTTGCCCAGCATTCTGATGGCATCCTCATCATAGCTTTGTACCAAGATAATATAATCTTTTCTATATTTTCTCTAATACTGGTAATACCTTACATCTTAGAGGAATGTTTTGGCTTCAGTACAAAGTTAGATAAGTTTATCAGCGATTATTTAATTATTCCTAGATTTAATAAGAACATCTTAGCTTGGGCTGTTATAGCAAAATATCATAGATGGTATGGCTTATAAACAACAGAAATTTATTTCTCACTGCTCTGGGGGCTGGGAAGATTAAGGTGCTGCCGATTTGGTGTTTGGTGAAGGCTCTCTTCCTGGCTGCATATGGCTGTTTTTTCATTGTACCTTCATATTGTGGAAGGAAAGTGAGCTAGCTCCCTGGACTCTTCTTCTAAGGGCATTAATCCCACCTTCATAGCCATATCACCTCCTGAAGTCCCTATCTCCAAATACCATCACACGGAGATTATAAATTCAACATGTGAATTGTGGTGGGGGAGTCCCAACACACAAACCTTCAGTCCATAGCATTTGGTTATGTGAATTATTTTACACAATTCCTATTTGGCCGTACCTCAACTTGCCATGTTTTTCCTTAACTTTCTCAGAGCCTTTTCCCGAAGTCGATCTCTGTCACGCGGTATTTCATTGCCTAGAAAGAAGATTGTATTGCACACTTGTTCTCAGAATTACTTATAAAACCCTAAAACTTTAAAGCTGGTATTGATTTTTGTCCCTTTTCAGAAATTGAGGACACACCCGTGGTTGTGGTTTTCTTTGTTGGGAAGGATGCATCTGCCCGTAACCTTTGTCCTAGTATGTTAGCCAATTCCCAGTCCAGGATGCCCTGAGATGTTCCTTCTGACCCCTTGGTAATTTTGTTTACCATCTTATTTCCTTTTCTGTATCTCTCCTTTTCTCACTAAACTAGTTAGTTGTCCCAAAGTGGTGAGTGGTTTGTTTAAATCAGTTATGTCTCTTGTTTTTGCTCTTGCCTGCAACCAAATCTGTTTGCCTTATGGAAATGTAGTTGATTGCTGAGAGATTATTTTGGCTATATCGTAATAGGATTCTAGTAGCATGGACTTTATAAGCACAAAATATAGAAATTTAGTCTTGAGAAAATTAGTAGTATTCTTATAATTGAGACTTTGGTTTTTTTTTGTTTGTTTGTTTACTACAAATCAGAAGTTTTCAAGAATTGGAACTAAATAAATTGAACCTGAAAGTTAAAAAAATGTATCTTCTTTTTAGTCATTTAAAAAAATAGACTTACAGAATTATAATTGTGATTCACAGAGCAATAGTCACATTTCAAGAGTAATACAGAAATACAGATTTTTTTAAAAAAGAAGTATACTTGTTGCTACATTCCTTTAAGATTAGGTGACCATACATCTAGGATCACTGGAACAGTCCTGGTATATGCCTATTGTTCCGGTGTAATTATTAATAGTGCACTATTTCACTCTCAAAAGTTGCCTGGTTTGAACAATAAATAATATGGTCACTTTACTTAGAGGAGACTAGCCTTAATTCAAGTGAAGAAAAACATATACATCTTCTACTTTATGTTAAAAATTTCAAAATATTCAAATAACCATGATGATATACTAATACAAACAGGTTAATAAAATATAAAACTGATGCTTAATCATTTTCCTTTCATATCCAGATATGTAAAAATACTATACTCTCCTTCTAGTAAGTGAATGACATAGTTTAAGAGAAAAATTTAAGTCTAAGGGCAATTAAAATCTTTATTTTTACTTCATCCAATACATAATCTTGTTTTTCAGTGTATGTTATAACTTTCTGGATGCATCATTAATTTTTAAAAAATTCAATAATATCATTACACAGTAATGAAAAGTAAACCCTGCCTTTTTAAGTGGCTTATTGTTATAGTAATCAACATGTAACCAAGCAACCCTTAGTTATGCTTTACAAAATTCTATTCCTCAGACTTATAAAACAAAACCTACCATTAAAAAATAAGTAAGCAATCTTGTCCATTAGCAAGAGTTAGAGTATGCTCTTTAAAACTGGATATTTTGTTGGATACACTAACAATATTTTATACTCATAAACCAGTTTGAAGCCTGAAATACAATTTCATTTATCTTTACATTCTAAGCTTTATAGTGTCCCAGAAAGTGTCCATCTGTTCAGCTGAGATTGCTTCAAATAGTGAGTGGTCAGAAAGACTTAGATGATAAAGGTCAAAAGAGCCTCTTGACCCTGTGATACTTGCCAAAGCAATTGGAGCATCAGGACTGATATACTGTTAGATACAGTTCACTAAATCAGCCTCACTTTAACTGGTAATGATAGCAAAAATACACAGTAAAGTCATTGCTGAAAGAAAACAAAAAGTATCCAATATAGTAATTTATTACCAGTCAGTGGGTTTCCCGCACTCAGCTGTTTTACCCCTGCAGTGGTGAGAAAAAGCAAAAAGGTACTCTAACACTTAGCTGAAAATGGATGCCCCGCTGATACACGGGATGCATGGTGGCCCCATGATTGCCCATGCCATTAGCTTGGTAGTGTCATCGCTATTGTAAACTCAGCTCCCCATGTTCTTCTTGTGCATCAGCTGCAGACTGAAGCTTTCTCCTTTGTCTTCTATTTGTGCTGCCAATCATGCTGCTCTCCACCAACCCTTTGGAGGGAGATAGTTTTTACTACCAACAACTATGTTCAGCCGCCTAGAGCTCAATGGATCTAAAAATGAATGGCTGACACTTTCATTTACACCTTGATTTATGCATTGTTGGGCTATTTGTTCATTCCTATCCTTCCACCAATGGTTTTTCATATCTTTGTAAGATATATGTTTTTGGTAACTAGTATATCCCTACCTGTTTATAGTTTTCTATGAAATGAAGTTATTTGTTATAAATGTTGAAATGTATTTGGTGCAATATGAGCAAAGCCCTTTGTATATCTTTTTCATTTAGTCAATCAATAAAAAAATCCTTCTAAAAATAGTTACTGGTTTCTGTCAATGAAGGAAAAATTCCCATGGAGAAGTATAAATGAGCACTTCGAACATCAGGGTTTTTATCCATAAAACTATCTTAAGATCAACAATATAGCACTGAGTAAAGACAGATTAAAGACGAGATTTTGCTAATTGCAAGCACAGAGATGGTAAAATAAATTTTAATTCACATTTCTAATTGTATATGGGAGGTGCAGTTTGTGTTTTTGACTTCTGTTTGTGTCTGCTTTAAAATAGCTCAACCTTTATAGAGTGAGTAAAAATCAGTAAACATATGGATTCTCTTACCTTCCTCAAATACTTGAGTTATTTCAAGGTTTACTTCATTTTATAACTGACAGATACCCCATTTTCCTCAAATCATAATAGAAATTTATTCCAGAAATAATTATACAGAAAGCAATATTAACGTAGCATTTACAGTTAAACACAAAACATAAACCTGATTTTGTTCTTATAATTAAGGATCTGGTAGTGTATTAAAAGTTTGTTACTGTGTACATTTTTAATGGATAAAGTAGTCCTTCATACATTTAGTTTTACATATCAAAGTAAATGACATGCTATAATTCTCCATGGAAATATTTTTTTCAATTAAAATCTAAACATTTTAGGTTTGGTTATGGAAATTGGTAAATTGTTGAAAAGGGTATAATTTTCTCTTTCTACCAAGACACATGTTTCAGCTTTTAATTTAACAAACATTCTCTAGGATTATTCTGGACTAAAACTAGATATGTGAGGAGCTAGAAAGCTCCAAACCAGAATCAGCCTCTACTCCACTAGTGCTTTTATTTTGACCAGGTTTTCAGCACTGTATTTGATTACTAGGAAGGCAGTTTGGTGGGAAGCATGTCCCAAGCCAGCTCCCATCTATTTTAGAAACTGCAGAGCTCTGTGCTTCAAAACAACTACGGAGTTTATTATCTTTTCAAGGACAAATAGAAAAAGGCATTTCAGAAAGAAAGAATGTTCCTAATAATGCATTTCTGCACTGCGAGGGATTGTTTGACTTGCAGGATAAAAGTCTTCTACTCAATTAATTTGAGTTATTATTACAATTAATTAATTGGTTAATTAATTAATTTGTTTCTGGTATAGAGACAAGGCAACTCATTATACCCCATGTCATAAATATTCATAAACCAAAGAATCCGTAAGTCAGTATCTGGCTTAGCTCTTAGTCTATTTTTTAGACCAAATAATCTAAAATGAAAATTGTGTAAAAGCTTTTTAGCACTGAATAAATGTTAATTTACTGTTACCTTTATTAACAATCCTTTCACTTTTCTTTCTCACTGTATTTTCTACCTTAGAAACATCCAAAGGGCAAGGTGGCAGGCAGAGGAGGAGCTCATTCACCAGGAGCGTGTGTCTTGTTAGGAAAATGACTAGTGTCTTAGGAAAAGAGGGTAAACCAACTTGGGACTCTCCAACAGCTAATGGAAATGCGTAGTTTAAGGAAGGTAGCACAGTCCCCAGAATAAGCTGAATCTCAATGGTAAACAGCCTTCAGAGACAAGAAGGTAGATAGGTAAAACAGCATCTAAGTTGTACTTTCCATGAAATTTTTATGTGGTTATGTGTATTAAATCAGTTAAAGTAGATGGCATGTCTTGATGTATTTGAGGGGGAAAATATAAAAGCATTTTCTTTTCCTGGATATCATATCAGTAATATATACAGTAACTTGACTTTTCAGGTACGGTTTATGTTGTAATTTAAGACTTTTCAAAATACAATGTAGCAGTATTGGTTTTCATGTATCGCTAATGGATCGAGGGTGAATTTTAGGAAATGAGTGCTTGACAGTCCAGGGAGGACGCTGACATTTATGAATAGTAAAGAAACCTCTCTCACTCTTCAAACCACAGCCCTGTGTTAGCCTCTGTTATTATGATACTTTTGATGTGTTCCTTTCTGGACCATAAAATAAAAACATGTGTGTAGGTCTGTGTGAATGTGTATAAATTCCGTTTTCACATAGAAATGAGATATTATAGATTCTGTTCTACAAATTAAGTCAAAAATATTTGGTGGACATTCTTCTATATCAGTACATACACATCTACCCTGGTTAGATTTTTAACCAAGCCGCCAATAAATACTATTTTAGTTTTCTCTTTCAGAAAATCTTTGATGGGGGAAGCTATTTAGGACTATATGTTAATATGCAATTGTTACTAGTTTATGTTGTTAAAATAAACCCAGTATTATTTTGTTTACTTGAAATTATTGTATAAATCAAATTTAAATGACAGGATTAAAGAGGGATGGTTATTCATACAAATGCACTAGGAAAACCATTCCAATTTATCCAATATTAAGAAAACGTATGACTCAAATAATTTTTTAAATAAAAAAAGCAATAATGATGCCAATGTAATTTATAATAATCTGCCATCCCTACTATTATTTAACATTTTTTTCTGGCAGTTTTAGCAAATGTCAAATCATAAGAAAAAGAAATAAAAAGGATAAAAATAGAACAAATTACTTTTATTCAAATATAGTAATAGTGGATACGCTACATTTGAAAAAATGAATAGAACAGAAAACCTAATAAAACAAAAATTAAAGTTAAGCATAGTAGTGCCGAAAACAAAACTCATATACTAACACAGAAAACACTAGTTAGAAAATAAAATGAATATAAAAAATTCCATTCAATGAATATAGGAAATTAATAGGGATAAATTTAATAATAAATATGCAAGATCCATATGAAAACACATTCTAAAAATTACTAAAAGTCCTGAAAAATATCTTGATTTAGTAACAATGTAATCCCAGATGGAAAGTACAGTATTTTAAAGATTTCCATAGTCACAAATCTGTACATTTAATAACAATAACTTCCAAAATCTCCCTGGTGGGTTTTTGGGAACCTGGTGAGTTGATTGCAAAATTCGCCTGGAGAAATAAATGTATAAAATGAGCTAAGGAAAGTTAAAAAAATGAAGAAGAATGGACATGGGGCTTTTTTCTCAGATGTCAAACATTATCATCTCTCCATCCATCTATCTGAAGTAGAGTTCATTAGTGGTTCAAGAACAGACAAATAGATAAATGGAAAAGAAAAAAAGAGTTCAGGAATGAGGATGTATATAAATCATAATTTGCTCTTTGGAAAAGATGGCACTTAAAATCATAGAGGAAAGTAAATAAGTGGCTTTTGTATAATTGAGAGTAATTTCTGGGAAAAATATAAAATTATATCCTACTCTCTACCTTTAACAAAAATAAACTTAAGATGAATAAAAGTTTTAAACATAGAAACATAGATTACTAGATGAAAATACATAATAATATTTTTAGTAATTGTGAAGGGCCTAGGAGTGGGAAAATTCTCTAAATATACGTGAAAAAAATTATAGTTTTACTATTTAAACTTTAAAAATCATATTGCAAAAACCCCAAAGATCTATAAATTTAAAGTCTAATGATACTTGAAAAATATTTGTAATATATTCAACAGATGATCAATATCTTTACATACAAAGGGGCTCTTACCATTTGATAAGGAAAAGATAAATAATAAAATAGGAAATGGGGCAAATATTAACACTTAAATCACAGAAAAATCTACAAATAGTCATTAAGTTTTTCTCACTAAAAAATATCAATGCATATTTTTATAATCAAATTAGTAATTTCTTAAAAAGTGATGAACTCTTTAATGACATGATGAAATAATTACTCATTTTTGGTTCAAGTGTGTTTTGAAACAACCTTGCTGGAGCATAGTCTAACAATTTAACCAACATTTTAAAGGCACATATTTTTCCCCCTGAAATTCCATTTCAAAGAATTTTTTAAAGAACCTGAAATGTGTTCTATGATTTTAGGCACAGGTATGTTCAAAGAAGGCATAGAAAACAGTGGTTTTCATTTGTAATCTAGGGAGAAATGGCTTACTTGGGGAACACTTTGTGCTCTTCCAAACAACCCGAAATTCTGCATCAATAAGATTTTGAGGAGTCATAGTTCAAAGTCAGGGCAATGACATCCAAGTATGCCAAGACCCAAGAGTAGGGGCACCCTAACTGAAGCTCTGGGTAGACAGAAACCCACTGACTGGAGGCAATCTGTTAGGAAGCAAGTTGACTCTTGACTGATCCTATAATTAGGTGCTTAAATGGGCTAGTGTTGTGAGGCACTTATTTTTCACTTAGGCGACAGTTTCTTAAATGAATTCCTCTGGTCACAAAGATGGGCTTGTGGGAATGTGCAGGACTAACACCTGAGGGCTGAATCCCAAGTTACCAGAAACAAAGGCATACTTAATTATTTTTAAACTGTGCTGGCTTTTATTTGTTATTTTTCAAAAAGACCTGGAATAACATCTTAATCATTATGTTTTGGTATTGACTAGTTACTAGAGGGAGGATGCCTTGAAATAAGTATGCTTGCCCTCAATGTTTACATGACTTGGCTGACCTGCACTTTTAGACTCAATGAAGTCTTCTGTAAAAGAGCTCATGTTTTATGAACTCTTAACAACAAATTCCTGTTGGTATAATGCACTGAGGTTGAGGCACGCTCAGCTATTTAGAGGTTGGAGTGGGTGACAATAATGGTATTGATACTTATACATATGATGAAGACAAAAGGTAAATGTTGAAAAAGAAATTAAAATGTCATAAAAGAAATCCAAGGAAGGCAAGATTACAGCTGGAAGAGGATATTAGAAAAAGTTTGTGTAGGGAAATCTCTTGGGGAAATGAGCTTTCGTTAGGGGTAGAATTTCTGTAGATGGGTATTAGGGCATTCCCAGCATGAGAAGAGGCACAGAGGCAAAGAAATCAAAAAAGCTAAAAAGTCAAAACTAGCTACTAACAGCAGAAGAATCAGGCAGCAGTGCCAAGCACAGTTTGCAAATAGGAAAGAAGGTTGGGGGAGAATTTGAGTGAGATGAACTAGACTGCGAGGTGCATGCTTCAGGGACCATTGGTCTTGCTCACCACTGAGTCTTCCACATATGGCACAGTGCCTGGCATGTAGTAAATGCTTAGTAAACATCTGATAGATGAATGAATGAATCATTAATGAAAAGTGAAGGAGGGAACATGGTATGAGAGGCACTGAAGGAGGACTTCAGAGAAGGAAAAGATGATATTCAGATTTCAGCCTGGTTCACTGGAAGAATGTTGCTGCCAGGGATGTCAGGAGATGAAGTGGACTATCTTAGTGAGGAGACTAGTACTGCAGTACAGATCCAATTAGGAGAATCTGCTCCTCCAGATTTAATTTAATTTAATGGTTTAAAAGTTTTAATGTAGTTAGTCTGGATATTCAATTTAAATATATAATTATTTAATTTAAAAGATTTTCTTGTATTTGCTATTACAATCACTTATATTGTAATTAATTGTGTTTTGGTATGGTAGATCAGGTTATAATTGAATTTTACAAACATTTTCAACTTAATTTCTATAACTCCATGCTGACAGTGAAATAGCTTTAACTGAGATGTTGACATAGAAAACTTTCACCTTTATTGACAAAAAGTATGATTAAAAATTGAATGACATGCCACTTCACTCAAGACTTTAATAAAAGTTTTATACAGAATAAGTAATAGTAAAGTGTAACTTAAAGCCAGGCCACTGATGTGGCCATATACTTATTAACAGTAGTTTTCTAATATGCCTCTACTGCATTTTAAATACAATCACCGTACTTTCCTAATATTTCTAATAAATGCTTTCTCGTTTATCCATTTTCTTTTTTCTTTTTTTCTTTCATAGCTCCTTATGCATTTTTGTGAATATTATTCCTTCAATTTCTCTTTGATGATTTTTTTTTTCAGTCCATTCTAAAGCACTGATTTCATCTAGAGTAAGTATATATCTCAGCTTTTATTTTTTAGCTATTAGATTTTCAGTGTTTTGGAATTTTGGTTTATAGACTCATTTCTAGAGCAATTTTCTTGTGTTTTTTTCATTTTGGTGTATTTTATTTTCCTCCCTCCCTCTATACTCAGCTGATATTCTCTGTTGGTTTTACTGTTGCGTCTGTCTACCTTTTCAAGGTCCTCAGTCCAGAATAAGGCCTGGACCATACTGATACTAAGTATATTTCTGTCTAATTAGGGAATGAGCTTGTGGGTCGATTTAGTTACAAGTTAAAATTATTCTAGGTCAGCTACCCTCCATAGTGACGTTAACCTCAGGGGCTAAACTCTAAAGCCTGGCACCTGCTTAAAGGCCTGTGACTTCACTTCCACACTCAGCACTTTGTGTTTCTGTCCCATTTTGGCCCTCGAAGATGTCTGTTTTGTTTTTGAGCTTGTCTAAACCTTTTAAAATTTCTTTTAAAAAATATTTCATCCATCACTGGTATCCATTTGGAAGAAATAATTTGCTCCAAAGTCTAAACTTTGCCATCTTGACTAAAAGTCAACTGATATTTTCAAAACCTCTAGGATTTGTTAGTTTGTCATAAAACAGAAGTAGTTAATTAAACTTAAAAGCTTTTGCACAGCAAAGGAAACCATAAACAAAATGAAAAGACAACCCTCAGAATGGGAGAAAATATTTGCAAATGAAGCAACTGACAAGCGATTAATCTCCAAAATATACAAGCAGCTCAATATCAAAAAAACAAACAACCCAATCCAAAAAATGGGCGAAAGACCTAAATAGACATTTCTCCAAAGCAGACATACAGATGGCCAACAAACACATGAAAAGATGCTCAACATCACTAATTATTAGAGAAATGCAAATCAAAACTACAATGAGGTATCACCTCACACCGGTCAGAATGGCCATGATCAAAAATTCTACAAACAATAAATGCTGGAGAAGGTGTGGAGAAAAGGAAACCCTCCTACACTGTTGGTGGGAATGTAAATTGGTGCAGCCACTATGGAGGTTACTTAAAAAAGTAAAAATGGAGCTACCATATGACCCAGCAATCCCACTCCTAGGTTTATACCTGGAGAAAACCATAATTTGAAAGGACGCATGCACCCTGATGTTCACTGCAGCACTATTTACAATAGCCAGGACATGGAAGCAACCTAAAGGTCCATCAACATAGGAATGGATAAAGAAGATGTGGTACATATATACAACGGAATATTACTCAGCCATAAAAAGGAATGAAATAATGACATTCCTTAGACATGGATCAACCTAGCAACTGTCATACAGAGTTAAGTAAGTCAGAAAGAGAAAAACAAATAGGGTATAATATCACTTATATATGGAATCTAAAAAAATGGTAGAGATGAACTTATTTGCAAAGCAAAAATAGAGTCACAGACATAAAGAGCAAACTTATGGTTACCAAAGTGGGAACGGGGGGATGAATTGGGAGATTGGGACTGACATATATACACTACTATGTATAAAATAGATAACTAATGAGAATCTACTGTATGGCACAGGGAACTCTGAGCAATGCTCCATGGTGACCTAAATGGGAAGGAAATCTAAAAAAGAGGGGATATAAAAGAGGGGATATATGTATACATATGACTGATGCACTTTGCTGTACAGCAAGAAACTAACACAACATTGTAAAGCAACTATACTCCAATAAAAATTAATTTTAAAAAAAGTAGCTATCTGAAGTTTTTTGTAGCAAAGATGTAGGCAGCTACTGTAATTTCCTTTTGTATCCATGTACTGTATTCTCTGCTTTTTGTGGCATGAGTTTTAAAGATAACTTCTTATATAATATATTAGGTCATAAATTCATCTACGTTGCAGAGTTGTTTCTCAGAAAATTTTCTACTTCAGAAATTGTGTTACCTTTTCTGTAAATTTACCATGTTTGTTAATCATCATATAATTTCTCAGTGGTAGTGTTCAGTACACAGATACCACATTTCCCCCCACCCCCCATCATCTGTGCCATCCTTACTTGAAAAACTCCCATTGTCACAAATCTTTTGATGTGGATACTTTCCCTTGAGTATAGGTACATTTTCTAGAATTCCTAATCTTTTTTCTGACATGAACTACACTTGCAATGCATCAACTGTGACTTCCAGTTTTTTATTTATTTAAAGAATAGGAAGAATTTAGAAAATTACAGAGAAACCAGAGTGCTGAATCTTTGTATATTTTTATGATTATTTTCTGATCTGCTACATGGCTTCATCCATACCTAGTTAAAAAGAAGTTGTTAGAGTGACTCATCACCATAGAGTCATTCAGATGTCAGGGAGGAAGAAAACTTTCCTGTACCCTTCTAGGTTCTTCTGGATGGTCTAAGAGTTAAATTGACATGAGACAGATTAATAGGAGAAAATCAAATTTAATTTTATACTTATGGGAATCCCACATACATGAGAGGGTTAGAGATAGAAAGGTAAAATGAGGTATATATGACATCCTGAGCTAAGGAAGGGGATAGGAGTCTGGGGCTTTCAAGGACAGGAGGGTCATTCACAGGATGATAAGCAGAAGAGCACATGTATGGGTAATTAGATGTTTGCCTTGACATATAGATGGAGCCACTTAGATAAAATCTGTCTCTGGTTATAACTCTTTTCTGGGAAAAATCCCCAACTTAAATTCTTCTAGCTAGTTAGGGGAGGGGCAGTAGTTTCTCTTGAACCCTCAGGGTCTGGATTACCTTTAGTTCAAAATAATCCTCATGCAAAAGTGATACATTTTGGGGAGGCTAATTCCAAACCTCTATACAGATCACTAAACTTTGTTTTCTCAGGGGCTATATTTTACATGCAGAATTCCCCAATTTTTATATAACTTATTAAATTATGCAATTAAAGTTATAAGCCTGGGAAAGAATATTGAGAACACAAAGGTGAAAGTACCGACAAGCAAACATCATAGTTCCTGTGATTAGAAGGCAGAAAGTAGAACATAGCCTACCAGTGGTCAGGAGGATTGTAAAGCATGGGTTAATCTGTTGAGTTAGCTGTTAAAAAGGTCCAAAAAAAATTTTAATTTTAAACTAAAAATAAAGTTATAATTATTAAAATGTGATTTATATTATATTTAACAAAATTTAGATTATGATTGTAATTATATACTACTTCTTTAGAACAAATCATGTGTTTTGTTTTGTGTATTTTTTTAAATTAAACTGTATGGTACATAATATGTTACATTTTACTTCATGTTTGAATTTTATATTGAATAATATAGAGTTATTTTAGAAAACCATTTAAAAGATAATCAAGTGAAAACAAAAAACAAAAACAAAACAAAACAAAACAAAAAGATAATCAAGTGTTTCACAGGCCTCTCTTATATATTTTATGTTACAAGTTTGTCATTTGAAGCATCTGAATTAATTTTCTCTTCCTCAGTTGTTAGCTGGTCTTCTCTGCTGGATTCTTATTAGTCAATGACAATGGGTCTGACTCAGATAGTTCCAACATCCCTGTCTGCATTTAGTGTAATCCTGCATTTTTAACAGTATTTGCTATTTACTTTGCAACTGGATTGCATTATTTGATAATCAGTCAGAACCTGACTGATGGATGTTAGAAAGGGAGGAGTGTTTGGGTACTAATTTTATAAATGATCAGCTCATTAGTAAATATTTTCATATAATGATTACTTTTTCTTCCTTATACATCTCAGTGAATATGGTGTTTCATAAAAGGAATGCTTAGCTAATGAGGACCCTCTGTATATCTTAGAAACAATAAATAAAAAAACATTATTCCATTCTTTGAAAAACTTAAGTTGATAATATCATCTGAAGAATAGATAGAAAAAAACAGACTTGAGAATCCTGACTTGGCTATTTACCAAACGGGTAACTTTGAACAAATCACTTTACTTCTCTGTCCCTCATTTTCCCTTGTGTAAGGGGAAGGGGTCAGATTAAATCATTTCTAAATTCTTCTTGCTCTAACAAAACTCAATATCTAAAATATTTGCCCGTTATCATCTATATGTTTTCTCACTTAGGATTTAAATGTTTGTACTAGGTATTACTGCACAAAAATCACAAGAGTGAGCAGGTGAGTGTAATTTTAAGCATCAGTTTTACCAGATGCATTTTGTATCTGTGGTAGGTTGGGCAGGTCAGATTCTTTCAAAACAAACTCAGTGGGGGATTCAATTTGTTTTCAGGAAGAAGTTTTATCAGAACATGTTGTTAGACAGTGTATTTCCACCTTCAAAGACAGAAGGTAAAAACAGTCTTTTTAAACCATTTTGTCTTTCTGAATCAGATAGGAAAAGAAGAGGCACAACTGAACACAGTAAGATGAAGAAAAAAATAAGTGAATAGACATTCTTTTTATAAAGATGTTAGACTTATACCTTCACACCTTTTACATTGTTTTCCTCCAAACGTTTGGGTCTTTTTCGGTTTTCTTTTTTACATGTATACTGGGCTGTTGAGAGTTTGAATTTTGTGTTGTTAACTTTAGTTTTACCTGTCATTTATTCTGGGTTCTTGCTGATAGCAGAAGAATAATTTCTGCCTGCTGTCCATCTGGGATTCTACTTGTAGACTTTCTGACTCAGTAGCTTTTCCCCAAATCTGTGTACTTCAGACAAAGAGCTCAGCTCTGTGTGCCTCCTTCTACTCCCCACCTGCTGTTTAGAGCATTCACATGTAGATATATCAGTACCATTTTACTCCCCAGCCTCACAAAGTTCAGAGGTTGGAATGGACCATTGTTCTTTAGTGCCACCCTCTTGCTGTCCTGATTGTAAACCATACCTCCACTCTTGCCTCAACCTGAATGTCAGAGAGTAAGACTAAACATGATGTGAAGTTGGGGAAAAAACCAGCACCTTCTGATGTATGCAAAACCTGGACAGTACATTTTGGGGAAGTATCTGCCAAGCAATCAGAGAGCATTCTATAAACAACATGTAAACTAATAACTTAAAATTTATATTTAGCCCTCACATTTTTGCAGTGACATAGATTGAATGAAATACTCTTGTATTTAATTATTTATTCTAGACTTTTTATTGTAACCAGATTGGTGAATGTTTCTAAAACACTCCTGTTATAATGATGGTTTACATATACTTTATCATTCTAAAAGTAATATAATTACATTTATATTTTTACACAACATCATTCAGTCATGATTTAGCAGGTTACTGTTAATAGAATTCTTGTCTGAGTAATATATTGTATATAGGTAACATATAAATATAAATAAGTTTAAGAATTACCGTAACCTTTGCTACACATTACTAAAAGTTATGTATTGCCCAGTTCATGATATGTTAAAACCCAGGAATTACTATTATAGGTATTTATTTGCTTTCTATGTTACTTATGTCTAAAACAATGGCAAATATTGTTTTTCAAATCCTTTGGTGATGTGACTTTAAAAATATGCTATTTCTTAAAAGATTTTAAAATGCTCAAACAATGATCACTGGCTAGCATTATAACATTTAATCATTTTAGTACATTCAAATATAACAATGGCTTATACATATTGTCCAATGGACTTATTTCCAAATGGAAGCCAACTTTGTTGTATGTTAAATAAATTTGGAATAACATTTGTGATTTGAAAATATTTTAAAACATCCAGTTGCTCCTGAGGCTTAAGGTGATCACATTTAGGGACAGAAATTTAGGATTTTTGTTTATGGCAGTACAATGGGCCTATTGTGGTGGTGTGGATCTCAAAATAAGAAGATGAGACCAGACCAGGGAATGTGTATACTGCTAGAATCATTGCTGTGATTTTTGAGTGGCCCAGTAATTGAGGAGGTCTAGCTGTTGTGTCCAGAGAATATTATTGCTTAGGGAAGTGGAAGTGCACAGGAGGGCGAAACCCTGTCTTCAGCCTGCTTCATTAACCGCTAATTCAAAAGAAACTATGGCTATAGTTTGTGAATAGGTGACTTCCTTGCTTAATACCCTTCAAGGGTCATGACTGCTCTTTGAGTAAATTTGAAACTCAACAGTTTGCAGGGCTTCAGTGTAATCTGGCTCCTGTCCTGTCTGTCTCATTCTGTAATACATTCCCGTACTCTACTCTGTAGACAAACTAAGATTGTCACAGTGCATGATCCCTACATACCTTCTCACTCCTCTTCCAGCCATCACTCTAGGGGGCTTCCCATTCTCTTCCCTTTGCCTGGAATACTTGGCCTCTCACTTTTCTTCAGTTCATTTCTCCTTTATCTTTCAGATCTCAGTTTGGTGTCACTTCTGCTTAGACTCCTACTTGTATCTTTCAGGCTGAGATGCCTTCTTCAGATCTTTCTAGTTTCCTATATTTTTGCTTATACTGCCCTCATCTAAGCTATGTGGTTAGTGCTTGGCACATCTGTCTCTCCCCTCTGAGTGTAAAGAATGTGAGCTGCATCCATACAGATGCTGGGTCTTGTTCTGTATTGGGTAGATAGCTTCTCACACCATGTTCTACTTAATACATACTCAGCAAGGACCTCTTGAATGACAGCTGAATGAAAGAAAACCAGGCATAAACCCAAAGGATGGACTGGGAATGGTAACCTTCAAGAACATGAAGTAGCATCTCAATTAGGGAAGATGATACTCAGTATTTTTAAGACTCTTGATACATATTATCACAATAGTTTTGAAAAATGTTAAGGACATCTAGATCTTATCAGAGTTCACCTTGAAATGATCACTCAACAGTTTGGGATACTCTACTTTTTGTTTGTTACAAATCTGTGAAAATTCTATCTAATTTAAGGGATCAAAACTGGTATAGTATATAAAATTTCATACTTGTTTCCTTTTTATTGGGACAAATGGTTTAAAAACTATTCCCCTCTGTGATATTTTTTTAATCTCCTTTTCTCATTTTTTCTCTTGAGTGTATGGCTAAATAATTTTTGTGAGTTCTTTAAATATCTAAAATATTAGCCTTTGATCATTTATGCTGTAATTGTTTTTCTTACACTTTTAAGTTTAACCTGATTAATGCACTTTTTTTTTTTTAGAGGTACCTGTTAAAAATATTTAGATAGCCATATCTATTATTAATATTTTCTCTGTCAATTTGTATTACTTTTTTAAAACAGCTTTTGTTTAGTACGGTAAAATATAAATTTTTGTAGGCGTTTTAAAAAAAGATATAATCAGAAGGAGTCATAAGAAATCTGCAGTTTTGTAAAAAATCAAACTGTACTTTTCAAATCTAGATATTTTCTATCGACAATATATGTGAAGTTCTTGCTGTGACATTATGTATTTTATAAAGGACTCTTTTAATATCCACTTAATATTTTAATGTGTGCATATACCATAATGTTTTAGCCAAATCTCTATTATGGAACATTTACTTTCAGCTTATTGATATAGAAAACTTAACAATGAGCATTCTCTTTCATATAATTTTGTGCATCTTTGTAATTTTACCCCAGGATAAATTATCTTTAGAAGAATTTCTGCATCCAAGGGTATATAATAGTTTAAGGTTATTGATACATTTTGCTAATTGCCTTCCATGAAAGAGATACCAGCTTACACCCATCACGCAGTGTGTGAGAGTGCCCATTTTCTTGCTCCATTATCAAAACTGAGTATTTTAATTTTTAGTGTTCTTTACAAACCCAATTTCTGTCTCTTTGTAGGCTAATAGTCTGAACAACAGCACTGATTAATTCTCTAAAAGTAGTGAATAAAGTATTTTAAAATTCATCCTTAAAAATAATACATGTTAGTTTAAATGAAATTTAAGGCAACTCTTAGAGGTGAAAAACAAAATGAGAACACAAATCCAGGCAGGAGAGAGAAAGCTGAAAGACCATTTGCTAGTCTCTGGGTTCTCTCAGCTTTGGTTTTAACTGTGACACAGGTAATTAGAGGTAATTAGAGGGAATGTCCAGGCCCAGTGTATTGATGGGAAGTTAGGTTGGAGAAAATTGTGCAAATCCGTTATTCTCTAAGAGCTGTATATGCAGTGAAAAAGTGAACCAAGGTGAGGGATATATTCCACAAATGGAGATAATAAAGATTTTTCTCTTGGTTTTAGCCCAAGATGGATGGGGGAAAGTAGGTTTGCCTGAAAATTGATAACCATAACCTAACTTCACACAGATTGAGGGTTAGGATTCACATTACTTGCAAGAAATGAAAAACTCTTAAGGTAAAATTTTTATTTAAATAGGGACCTGCTGGTGGTACCCCTGAGTACCTGGCAGTCAAAAATACAAATACTCTCTTGAAGAATGCATCTTTAACCCATGTCTCAAAGGATTCTCACCGATAATGTTTCACACATACACACACACACTTACAAAACATATAAGGAAACAGGAAAGCATCAGCAAAATAAAAAAGAGTTATATTCACAAGGATTTCAAAAATTGGAACTATAGATACAGAATGCAAAATAAGTATGCTTAAAGAAATAAAAGAAGGCTTGAAAAATGTAAGTAAGAAATAACTGACTAAAAAATGACCAATTTGTCAAATAAAATTTCTAGAAATGAAAAATGTAAAAGTTGAAATTTGAAAATCCATGGATAAGTTAAATGACACGATAGAGACAGGGGGGAAGAAAACTGGCAAATTAGAAGAAATTCTGAAGTGATTGCCCAGCATGTGACAGAGAGAGACAAAGAGATGAAAAACATGAAAGGGGATAGAGTGACAAATAGCTAATCAGAGTTCCATAAGGGGATAATAGGATAGAGAGAGAAGATATTCAAAAAGACAAGTCTGAGAACTTCACAAAATTAACGAAGGATAGGAATACTCAGATACAATGTAAGAAAGATTGGGGGAAAACATACATACCTAGAAGAATCACAGTGATTCTGTGATTCTATGCAAAATAATAAAGACAAGATCTAAAAAGCAGCAGAGAGAAAGGCCAGATGGAGTGACAGACTATCAGCTCTCTATGTGACATGTCAACCACATCAAAGGAAACCAGAAGACTGCAGAATAATGCCTTAAAATTGCTGTGAGAGAATAAGTTAAAATAGTATACTCAGCGAAACTATCTCCTAAGAAAAACATGATTCCGTTGAGAGGATGAACAAAGTCAAAGCTGATTCCTTGAAAAGAAAATAAAAACTGAGAAACTTCTGGCAAGAAAGCAACAAAAGCAACAAAAATAATGTCAGAAATGAAAAAGGACCCATAGTTATAGGTGTTACAGAAAGTTTAAAAATTATAGGCAAATAATATAAACAACATTTTGAACAATTATAAAACTATCAAAAGAAATTAAGCACTATCTGAATAAGTGGGAGATATAATCTGGAATTTGATAAACATCCTCAAATTTATATAAAGGAGTAAAAGAACAGGATAGGAGAAACTACCCAATCACCTCTTAAAGTCTTTTCATGAAGCTGTTATACAATGGAGTATTGTGCAGTCATAGATAAATTGATTAATGTCCCAGGGAAAGAGATCAGTGAGAAAAGGACAAATTCACAAATAACGTTGGAATAATTGAATGTCAAAATTTTAAAAAACATGAAAATTATTCCCAATTGGGAACCAAACACAAATATGAAAGAGAAAAGTATGAAAGAATTAAAAAGTTGTGTGGAACTTTAAATTTTGGGAAAAAAATAGGTAAATAATTTTATATCCTCTGGATACCTATAATTTTTAAAGTAAATATTTCATAAATTTGATAGCATTAAAATAGGAATTCAGTGTTCATCGTAAAACACTATTAAAAATAGAGAAACGACAGGCCACAAATAGAGAGAAGTATTTGGACCACATAACCAACAAAAGATTACCTCTAGAATGAATGTATAACCCTAAAAATCAATAAGGAAAAGACAAACAAAAGTTTATAGAAGCCATAGGCAGACACTTTATGGAACAAATGTGAAAAGATAATGAAATATTGCAATGATAATTAATGGCAATAATTAAAAAAAAGAAAATTAAAACTACAAGGGATACTATCTTATATCCCCATATTGACAAAAATGAGATCCTGTATTAATAAGGATGTGGAGCATGGAAACTCTTTATACAGTGCTACTGAGACTTATAAATTGATACAATTATTTGGGAAAATATAACAGAGTTGAAGTTGTGCGTATCCTATGAATTATCAATGTCACTCTAGAAAGTTTTGCAGATGTGCACCAGAAGAAAGTCTTCACCAGAAGGATACTCACTGTGCCTTTTTTTCTTTTTGTAATACTAAATCTTGAAGATAATTTAAATATCCATTTAAATGGATAAACTGTAGTTATCATATAGTATAATACTTTATAGTGGTAAAAATGAAAGAACTACAGCTGTAATCATCAACAAATATGAATCTCACAATCGCAAAATTCAGCATAAATAAAGCAAATCATGGAAAATTATAAGCAGCATAATTATATTTTTATGAAAATTGAGAACACGCAGAATCAAATAGATTAATTAGGAATAGATATTTAAGATTAGGACACTAAATGAAAGCAAAGAAATCATAAACATGGAATTCAAGATAGTATTTAACCTCTGACAGTAGGCAGGGGTATTGACTCAGAGCAGGTTCTATTTTTTTTTTTTTTTTTTTTTGTGGTACGCGGGCCTCTCATTGTTGTGGCCTCTCCTGTTGCGGAGCACAGGCTCCGGACGCGGAAGCTCAGCAGCCATGGCTCACGGGCCCAGCCGCTTCGCGGCATGTGGGATCTTCCCAGACCGGGGCACGAACCTGCGTCCCCTGCATCGGCAGGCGGACTCTCAACCACTGCGCCACCAGGGAAGCCCAGCAGGCGGATTCTTAACCACTGTGCCACCAGAGAAGTCCCATAGTTTTACAAAAAGGATTTTTTCCTGCCTAATAGAACACATTTTCCCCCAAAAATATAGTCGTACACCATCATTTAAATATATTTGGATGATATTCCATTGTATATATATACTAATTGTTCATTCAACAAATATTTATAATACTGTATAGTAATAATAATACTGTATAGTAGCATTATTTTATAGGCATTGGGAACAAAGGGATGCACAAAACACCAGGGGTGGAGTTTGAATGATACTGGGGAAGATATACAGTAAACAAATAAATATTTCATATAATATAAGGTAATAATTAGTACTATGAAGAAAAAAAAGCAAGGAAGAAGACAGAGAGTAATAGGTTGGCATGAGAGTATATGGTACTCAAGTAAGGCACCCTAAATGAACAGGAACATAACTGAATTGTGGGAGCCCACCATGCCAGTATCTAGGGCAAAATCATCTTAGAGAAAGAACAAATGCAAGTCCACAAGGTGAGCCTTTAAAATAAAAAAAAACCAATTTGATACTGGTTCACATTTAGGTTACTTCCAATTATTAAAAATTTTAAACAAATTTCGAGAGACCATTTTTGTTAAAAGACTTCTTAAATTACTGCAGGTGCTCTAACTGTTCTTCTCAATTTTCATACCCACTTTTCCCCTATTGTATGTTTTCATGGCTATACTGATAAGAAGATATGAAAGTGTATCTGGAAGAAAGTTAATCTGATGCCATCTTACTCTATAGGCCTAATTCATATTTTTTAGAGGAAAAAATGAAAGTTTTAGAAAGGAAAAGTTTTTCAAAAAAATTAGAATATAGAATGTTGAATTTAGAGGGGAATTTTTATAGCTAAGGCAAAAAATTAAAATGCCTTGGGTTGTGCTGCTACTTAATTTCTTTTTATGCCATTTTAATATCATGGAACTTTTAATAAAATCACTTAAAAATAAGAACTTTGACACATAAATTTTTAAAATCTCCCTTAGGTCGCTGATGCCAAGTGTTTCTCAGGACCTTTTAATGTCTTGCCTGTGAAGACAAAATGGAGTAACATTGGTTTTCACATCCTTCTATTTGATCTGGAAAACCTTGTTGAACTTTTGCTGCCAACTCCAATCTGTGACGTTGACCCTTCCAATTCATTCTATGGCAGTGAGATCCTGAGAAGAGCCAAAAGCACAGTAGAGAAGAAAACACTGACACTGAAAAGAAATAAAACTGCCTGTGGTTCTCTCTCAGTGGAGGCACAAGCCAAGCCTGTTAGTGAAAGCCCAGCCCAAGGAGAAAATACCATGAAGTTATCAGAAGAAAATGATGTCGTTAAAAGGCAGAAGAAAATAAAGAGCTCCAAAAAGATGCACCCTAAGCAATCTAGAAAAGTCAATGCCAACCTCACAATAGACACAGCTAAATTGCTCCTATCTTGCCTTTTGCCATGGGGAGTGGATAAAGAATTAGACAATCTTTGCATTAAGCATCTCAATATTTTAAAGCTTCAGGGTCCCGTTTCTTTAGGACTTGCTTCAAATGAAGATCACTTCTCATTGATGCTGCCAGGTTGGGATTTATGCAATGCTGAAATGAAAAAAGACTATTCAAAAGTAAATTTGTTTTCCAGAAAAGTTTTGGACTTGTCAAATAAATACACTTCCACTCTTCCAAATCAGGCTGGTATGCCAAGAAGACCGGAAAATAATTCTGATTCTTTGCAAGAGCCAAACACTATCTTTTACTTATTGAGCAAACTATTTTTAGTTAATAAGTTAGTTAACATGCCTTTAGAACTGGCATGTGGAATTGACAGGTAAGACATGCTTAGAGATTTTGACTATTCTTATTTACGACATTAAAAAATTATCATTATTTGTTATATTTAGCTCTCTAGCCTCCCTCCTCCCCCCTCCCTCCCTCCTCTCCTTCCTTCCTTCCTTCCTTCCTACCTTCCTTCCTTCCTTTAGATGAAGAGTAAATATGCAACATCTCCTTTAGCTTAAAACAATTTTAAGAAAATCTTCCTTTTAATTCTTTGAGATTGGAGACCACTTTGGGCAATACATCTATATGTTTTAAAATTTATTCATCCAACAAATATCCATTGCTCTCATAATATGTGCCAGGAAATTCACAGTACTGGATGCTGAATGATTCAATAGATAGATAGATAGGTAGATAGATTCACACACACCTTGAAATCCATTATACTTGTTGTGAATTAAGTACGAACAAAAAACATTTAAATAAATGCCTATGATGATATACTTCATATACCATTAGGAAAGGAAAAATTTGAAAATTTCGTACCTCAAATCCCACTGTTTAATTGATACTTTGGCATATTAAAATAGAAGAGGTTATCATTAATTCACTTATAGAAAGTACAGTTTAGTAATAATAGGCATTGCTTTTTGAGTGTTTAATATCTACTAGTCAACATGTAAGCCCTTTACATACATGATTTCACTTCATGTGCACAGCAAAGCTGGGGTTTAGGTACGATTATTTTGCTTATTGTATAGATGAGGATATTGAGGCTTATGGAGAGAAAGTATCAACCCCAATATTAATTCAGAGCCTTACAAGCTGATTCAAGGCTGGGCATCAGTATAACTCCAGAGCCTGATTGCTAACCTTGACTCTGTGTTTACCTTCTCCCACTGCTAAAATTCAATATACTTTTTCATAGTCTGATGTTAGAAGATTGGATTCAATTCATCAAGTGCTTACTGAATATGTTTTTAGCACTAGCTCATAGAAGAAATATAAATAAATTTCTCATTTGGGTAGGAACTAATTGAAATGATGAAGATAATGCACATGAAATAAGTAGAAAACATTGAAGGAACAAGGAGAAATATTTGTAGTATAGGTAAGTATTATAGGTGGTCAGAGTAAAGAGAATAATTAGTGTGAGATGAAACCATCAGAAAGCCTTTATAGAAGATGTGCCGTTTGAACTGCTCAGTACATGGTGGTAAATAGTCCTTGACATTTCTATTCTTTCGTAAGAGCTCAGTTCAAATATCTGTGTCAGGTACTAGATAATAGAGTTCCTGCCTTCAGTGAACCTACAGTCTGGTAGCAAATCCATATGGATTATGTAGATTCAGTGTTAAACTCCCTATCATTATTATGCTTCTATGCTATAGGGTTTTCCATTTTCTGTTTGGTGGCCCTAATAATGAGAAAACAGAGACTGTGAATTTCATTATTCATATACTTAATTTTCCTCTATTTTCTTTTCTTCTGTTCATTACTATATATATATATATATATATACTTATATAATATATAACTTCATATTTATAATTTATATATATAATATATATGTATTTTAATTTCAGTTAGGCACTTTTCTTTCTATTACTAAGAAAATTAAATAACACCTAAAGTATGATAAAAAAAATTGTAGTCAGCCAAGCCTGAAAACCTGAGAATGAACCCTGGTTTTGTTGTTAAACTAGTCATGTGGTTTTGGACTAGTCACTTAGCCCCTCTGGGCCTTGCTTTCCTCATTTACAAAATGAGATGAATAGAATAGGTGATCACCAAGATTTTTTCAAATTCTTAAAAACAACTTATATTTGTTAGCCTAATCATGATCCCACAGAGCAGATGAGGGACTCAGTTATTGTCGCCAGAGGTTTTCATTCTAAGTTTGTTCCAGATACTGAATACAGGATGTGAAGGATATATCTGGTGCCCTTTAGGGGAGATTAAGGGCTTTCAGCATGCTTTCCATTAAATGGCCTTAAAATCATTGCCACACTTTAGTTAATCTTTACAAAATTCTGCATTAAAACAAATTATTGAATGGCGGTGTCAGGATTAGAGACTGCTTCCTTCCCTAAATAAGCCATTTCAGATTTGATCTGCTATTGGAGACTGCATGTTATATTTAGGGAAATCAAAACAATGTGTATTGGATTTGTCACTCCAAATCCTTCCAATAAATTTGGCCATTTTGCTAACATTTCACTGTGGTTGTAAAGGTGGAGAAATCTTTTTATGCTTAACAACTGAGTGTGTGACGAAACTGAATTTTAAGGAAAGAGCTATCTGCCTATGAGAATATCCCTGGATAGTATCTGAATGTCCTCTCATTGAATCACTGGACTAGGGTAAAGCCTGTCTTCATCAAGTCCTGATGGTACCTGGGGATAATTTTTTGGCAGCTATGAACATATTAGGATTCAAAAATTTATTACATTAGCCACAAATCACATGACCTAAAGTCACAAGGCCCCTCCAGTAAAAGTGGATCACAAGATAATTCTGGTAAACTAAGATTCACAATTCACTTGGGATTAGGGTTTTAGGTAAGTTAAAGTGGGGAAAAAAGATTCACCAAAGAGAATAATGTCAAAGATATTGCTAAAAATAATTTGTTCAATTCCCAAATTTGTTAAAGTGATCATGCAGTCATATCGTCAATTTATTTCTCCAAATGTTTTTTATACATCTTTAATAATATCCTTTGAATCTTATTTCAACAGTTCTTTCACAATGGAGTCTGTGCATAAGAAGATGAAAAGTCCTGGGAATGATATTTTAAATATTTCAAGCTTCTACGGTTATTTACGAAATGGTAAAGGAGTTACAGATATAGTCTAATAATTTTTTTTCTTCTATGAAATAAAAGTGCTATAACTGGATAGCACCCTACAGTTTAGAATAAGAAGTGTGCATGTTTATTGTTTGATTCAGTCTGTATTTTACATGGTTATAGTTTTGTATTCTGTCTATATTTGAAATATACATGAAATTTTGTTATTAAAGTAAATATTAAAGTTAATAAAGTAAAGTAAATATCTTATAAGACATGTAATATGATAGATTTCATCAAATGATCTTTGAAATACCTAAAAGTATGAAACTTTTCAGCAAAGGAAACATTTGAATATTAAATTAAGGTCATATGTGATTTATGGGGAATTTACTGTATCAATATCTTTATTACCAAGTAAGTAATTATTATATTAGAGAGTTTTACAGTTATTTCAGAAGATTATATAATGGTCCTTGAATTCTTCTGAGTAACAGTCTTGGTGTTTAGATTTTCTTTTGATGCCAAATGGCTAATTCATCTCTAAAACCTGCTTCTCCAAATTTTTGACATCTCATTAAATGGCAGTCCCATCTTTACAGTTATTTAGGCCAAGAACTTTAATGTCATATTGACTTTCCCCTTTTTTCTTGTACCCCACATCCAATGTTTTAGTAATCATGTTGGTTCTACCTCCAGAATATATCCCAGATTCTGACTGCTTCTCTCCACCTACATGGCCAGCCCCCTGGTGTGAGCCTTCATCCCCTCTTGCCTGGATACAGAAGCCTCCTAACTACCCTCTGCTCCTATTCTTGGTTCCTACACTCTATTCCCAACCAAACATCCAGAGTCGTCTATTTGAAACTAAGTCAGAACCTCATGCTACTGCTTAAAACTTTTTAGTGGCTTATGTTTCACTCTGAATAAAAGCTACAGTCCTTAGGATAGCTCACAAGGCCCTGTATAACCTGGCTGCTCTACTTACGTCATCAGACACACACCCCCATCTGACCTCATCTCTTTGTACTCATCCCCTGCTTCACTCCTTCCAGCTTTGCTGGGCTTTTTAACTCTTACCCACACATGACAGGCAGGGTTTAGGGTCTTTGCACTGATTGTTCCCTCTGTCTAGAATGCCCTTTCTCCAGATTCCACAGAAGTCAACCTGCTGCTCCCCACCTCCATCCTCCATCCTTCAATTCCTCCTCCAATACCATCTTATCAGTGAAGGTGCCCTCCCTTCTCCCCCGCATACCCTACCCCTTTCCCTATTTTATCATAATCCTTTTCACTATCTGACATGCTGTATAGCATTTTTCCATTTGCCATCTACTTCCTGCTACTCAAATGTAAGCTCCAGGGAGGTTATTGGGTTTTTTTGTTGTTTTTTTTTTACATCTTTATTGGAGTATAATTGCTTTACAATGGTGTGTTAGTTTCTGCTTTATAACAAAGTGAATCAGTTATACATATACATATGTTCCCATATCTCATCCCTCTTGCATCTCTCTCCCTCCCACCCTCCCTAGGTTATTGTTTTTTATGACAGTTTTATTCACTGCTGTGTCCCCAGTCCCTAGAACAATGCCTGCAAGGAATTAAGCAAGTACTTTTGGATTAATGGATGAATAGAAAATAGAACAATGGTTTTGGAGATAAACCACTAAGGTTCAAGATCAAGTTCTGCCACTTACTACTTAACTTTGGGTGTATCTTTTACTCCTTTAAAACCTGAATTTACTGCATTTGTAAAATGGGAATAAGATTCCAGAATTGATGTGCATTTTGCTTCCAAAGTTGTGCAGTATGTGATCAATACATTGGTATGACCTGAACAACACTGCACAGTGGCCCTCTCAGGGCTACTGAAAAGAATATTCATTTGGGATATTTTAAAGTGAGAGTTTATTAATAGCTTCCAATTATTAAGCCCCTAGTATGTCCAAAGAATTATGCCAATGACTTTACATTACATATTACCTCAAATAATATATAAACAGCAGTGCACAGTAGGAGGATCTATCTCTGTTTTACCCTTGAGAAAATTGGGACTCAGAGAAGTTAGATGATTCACTCATAGTCAACCAGCCGACAAGCTGAAGGGCTAGGATTCCAGTCCAACTCTGTCTAATTCCATACCCCTGTTCTTTCCACTATGTCAGGCCACTTCTCATATTTATGATTACAAGTCATGATTCCTCTATATGATCCAGTCTGGATTGCCAGCCTTCTCCTTAGATAGTAGCCCTTTTTAGGGTTATTTGCTCTAATTTTCATTTTTTTATAACACTGGGAAAGAGACTAGAATTTAAGGTGCAGTATAAGTAGTTTCTGCAGAGACTTAGGGATTTGCTAACCAGAGCCAAGGAGGCCCCAACTTTTCCTATGACTTCCCAACCAAAGCAGCCTGAGCAACTAGTGTTATTACTGAACAATCTCCCTGATGTTGAGAGGTGGCATTTATAGCATTTAAAATTCAGTTAGGTGCTAAGGAAACATAGTTTTATGCTTTATAGTCACCAGATGGGAGGTGAAGGGAAAGGAGGGATTCACTTCATGCTATTAATTCTATAAAGTCCAAGCCTGAGGAAGCCTGGGATGTTTTCTTTTTATCTTTCCCCCTGAAGTTATAATTAATTCTTTAACTCACTGTTATTGCCAAGAAAAGTTGGCTCTCATTTCCATCTCACATTAAAATTTTAACATCACATTAAAGTGTGCTGTGAAGTACCCCATGATGCCAGTAAGTAGTTACGGTTGAGACCGATACTTAGCTTTGATGGTGGAATCACAAGGTCAACAAAGTGAGAGAGGGAAAAAGGAAAGCGATCAAGAGAAAATGCTCTGTTACCTGCTGTGCTCATGAAGAAATGGAAAATACGACTTCAAACTCATAGTGTTGTATCATATCACATCTTTTATGTACTGTTCTTGGGCATTTCAAATTCACATCATAGGTTCCATCAGGAGAAAATGATGATATTAATGAGCAGAAGTTTCTTATATATTTCTTTCATATTGTCAGTTTATATTATATCAATACCTTCTATTACATTTCCCTTCACCACTAATGTGAGATATATATACACACACACACACATATCTATTAATATATAAAATGGTAATTCAATGAAAAGCATCTTGGACTAATACTAATTTAAATAGTTGATCCAGGATTTCAAACATTAATTTAAATAGACAATTATAGCAATTTTCCCTCCAGTGCAAGCCTGCATCACTCTTCCTTATCTCCCTCCTGAATCTGGCACCTAGATAATATACTTTAGCCATCAGAAAGCCTTAATTCATTGATTTTTTCATTTGGATGATAATATGTTCATTTTCAATTAATGAAAGGGCACTTATTAAGTGCTTTTTTGTGTAGGGAACTGTCGGACACTCTATGGATCAATTTAAATAAACCAAGCCATAGCTCACTCTTAAAATTTCACACTGAACATTAGGGCAAATAGATAGAAAGGATATTTAAAATGGCAAACTTAAAAAGAAACAATACATAACAAAATGAGTCAAATTAAAACATAAGTGCTATACCTATTGATCAGAGGAGTATAGCTCGGTAAGGACGAATCGAAGTCTTTTATAGGATTTTCTGTGTGCTTCATGGCAAGGTAGAATTTCAGGGATTATTTGTATGAGGAAGGCATTGTAAAATTCAGTGATCTGTTTTGGGGGGAATGTTGGTCATTGTATTTTGTTGGCAAAAAGGTACTGAAATGGGTTTAAGGTATAAAGATGAATTTGATTTGATGTGAATGTGTATTAGTATAATTGTTAGAAATATATATATATATAAGTTAATTAATGTTGACTCTGGCTATATATGAAAATCATCTGAGATACTTTTAAAAAGTATTAATGCCTGCTCCATCCTCACCCAGGGACCTATTAAACCAGAATCACTGGAAGATTGAACCTGGGCCTCGGTGTTTGTGGGAAAAAAAAAAGGCTCCCTAGGTGATTCTAATGTGCAGCCAGGGTTGAAGATCATTGGGCTGCATCCACGTGTAATACTCTGAAGATATAAATGTGTTCTATATATTTCTAGGTAAGAGTGAATCCCATCTACCTGAAGCTGACGTTTCACTTTTGAAGCTAATTTCCTGTTGGAAAGACCAGTCTGTCCAGGTATGATACGGTTCATGTTCTTGAAGTTATTGGAAGAGTTCCTTGCTGCTGTGGTTCATTCATACTCCCCTTTACCTGAGAGTATACGTGAGTAGGTACTCTTGTCCTCACATATTTTCTTCCAGGGTATTTCATTTAATAGGACTAACGCAGAGACTAATAATGAGGGAAAAGTGGAAAATAACATGCAAGGATGCACCAAGTTAAGAGGCATGAATAGAAAGGGCTGAGGAAGGGATGTTTATGTTGTTACAGGTAACTTATTGCCCACTGAGGTTTCAGTTGGTGGCAGAAATGTCTACTATTTGATTTCAAAATTGGATATAAAAGTCCCTAGGCTTGCGAATTTGGTAGGTATAATTAGAAATCATTTTTCTATCCTTTTCATCTGCGAGCTGATATAGAGAGTTGGTTTCCTCAATGTCCAATTTAAGTCTTTCTTCTTCTTTTAAGGATTTTTTTGTGGATAGCTTTGAACATTGTACAATAAATATCTGTGCATTGATTAGATGAATATTTATTGGAACTTTATTCTTCATGGGCTTAATAAATGTCAAATTTGCAAGACAAGAATAGCAATAATTCCAATTACAAATGGTTAATTTTGGTTACAGGAAAACAAAGAAAGTCAACTCAGAACAAATTATGGGGGCTGACACCATAAAACCAAATAAACACAGTTGGGATGGTTATTAAAGCCATGGCCTACATGATTTGCCCCTCGCCTAACCTCTTTCTTCATCATTCTCCCCCATTCTCACTAGCCACGTTGATCTGCTTATAATTTCCAGAACATACAAAGCTCATTTCCACCTCAGGACCTTACTATTCTCTCAGGCTGAAATTCTCATTTTTTCCATTCATCATTTGGGTATTTGCTCAAAAGCCAACTCCTCAGAGAAGTCTTCCCTGATCACTCCATCTAATATTGTCACCATACCTTGCTGCCCCATGCTCCAGTTACCATCACATTATCCAGTTTTATTTTCTTTGTTGTGTTTGCTTTCAGTGGAGATTATACCATTTTCTTTTTTTGCTTGCTTATCTTCTGTCTTTTCACTGTAACAGAAGCTTGCTGAGAGCCGGGACTTTGCCTGTCTCACTCACCCCTTTCACCAGTGACAGTAGCCAGTCAATATATATTTAATGAATGACTGAATGGCTCTGCAAAAAGCATCTGTGATAATCAAATAAATATTAGTATATGTTGACTTTACCAGCATATTTACAGTCACCCTAAAAGAGTCTCTATCAAAGGTGGGATTTTTTTTTCCCCCAGTAGCCAAAGAATTTCTCAACAGGGAAAACAATTCTTAAGGAAAAAAGAATTCAATCAAACAGTTATCCTGAGTTTCTCTAATTAAAGATCTTTTGTAGTTGTTCGTTTGACCTTAAAATAAATTTTAATGTGGTTTGGATATGTTTGGACTAATGGAACTTAAGGTTCTATGATTCTATGACCTTGTGTAAAATGCTGGCAGCAGGACAAATATTACTAGAGCATTTATTACTCACTCTGTATGAAGTTTAAGCTTCTCCTCTCATTTCTGCCACTAACCTGATGAATGACTCTGGAAGATAGGTTTAACTTGTTGATTATTTATTTTACTCATGTGTAAAGTGAGAATGAGAATTCCCGGGGCCCTCAGGAGAAACAGAGGCTCTTGCAAGTATCCATATAAATGCTTCATTAACCAATCCTCAAATTCCTTATAAAGCTGTTCATTTAAGCAGTTAGTCAAATCATGTTAACTTGAATCTGCTTTTTAATGTATTTTAGGAACACTAGGTGGTAATGGAATGGTTTTGTAAAAAAGAGCATAATCCTACTTCAGAAATTGAAGGGGGCGTACCTTTAAGGGAATGGGTAAGGATGAGTTAATTTCGCAGATGAATGAGTTTGTCTGGAGATTGTTTTTTGTTTCTCACACATGAAATATACACAACATAGAAATAAATGCTGGAGAAGCAACAGCAGGTTTTGGGGTTGCTAACTTGCATGTTTCTGAAGCAGCACTAACATTCTTTGGATTTTATAATCTGACACTAGTGGGTGAAATCATGACATCCAGGCCTCCTGAGAGAAGTATTGCTATTCCAGGAGATGATGCAAGACATGAAAGGCTCATGTGAGCCTGAGTGTTGGGAAAATGCTTTTATACCAGAAAATCTGGACACTGAAACCACAAGCAGGCCACAGGGGCCCTTAAGAGTCTTTATAATACTCTGTACTATTTTACAATACTTTGCTGTTTCAAGGTGTTGGTAGAAAACCATTAACATTTTTAGCTTGCTATGGCATAGTAATACTTCTAGTAAAAAGAATATGGCCCAGATGTGGCTCTCTTTTCCCAAACAATGGATTTTTAAAACTTACTTTAAATCTGCACATCCCTTCATAAGCGTGTAATGCTTTGCATATCTGTCTTTTCAGGAAAACTGTATATGTGTTTGGAAGACAGCTTTATAGCCATAGTGCTTTCAATTTTAGCTCAGTATTAACATCACAAAGTTATATAAAATAATGTCTACAGATTTTATATTTTGTTGGGAAAAATTCTATGCCTACTACCTATCTACAAAATTTATCTACTCTGTTTATATGCTAGACACTTAAGTACTGACAGTCAGAAACTATCATTAAATTTTACTTTCCATAGTGTATATTTTTAAAGTATACAATATCTATTTCAATTCAGTTAGCCTGGTTTTACGGCTCACTGTATACCAGATACTGTAACATTATTATATGCTTATATAAGTTGTACCATTTCTCTATGTATTGACTTCACACTGAGCACAAAGCGTATATTTTGAGTTTGTCTCCAATTGGGTATGTGCCATTCTGTATTCACTTTTAAGTTTTGTGGCTCTGAGTAACCTGCTCATTGTGGTTAATATGTTTCATTCTGCTGTTTCTGCTTCATCTTGCTTTTTAATGATACTCATATTGATTATTCCTGCAATATGCATTTGTAGTGACAAATATGTCAAAAAGTTTCAAAATTTAACAGGTAAAAAATAATATGGTCATGATATATAAATCTAATAATTAGAAATGTTAATTGAAGCTGCATAAATCCCTGTATTTTTTAAGAAAGAATATTGATCCAAGTTGTTATAGAATATTATATCTAGTGGAAAGAGGACTTTCTAAATCACAGCTCTGAGAGGGCATCCATAATCCCATGGGAGCACATGGCCAAACTGCCCATTCTGAGGGATAGACCATAGTCTGGATGTACTACAGTTCTGAGGATTTCCTCTAATATCTTCCTGATTTTTATAGGTATGAACAGAAGCAAGTTCCATACAGCTTTCTGTGATTGAAAGCTCTCGTCCTAGCCTCTCTCAGCATCACAGACTGTTTTATAAGTATGGACATGAAGTCCCAGAGAAGTACGTGACTTGTCAAAAGTTACATTTGTAGTAACTGTCATAGTCAAATCAGGAACTTGGACCTTCTCATGTCAGATTGAGAGCTCTGTTTACCACATCATTCATGTCTTGGAAGCAGTGCTATCAAATAAATGTGTGGCAAAGTTAAAATGACATAAATTCGGTGTTGTAAAATTGTCCATGAATAATTAATACAGGTTGTCCCATCATAATATCTACATGATAAGCATGATTCACTTATTGTGATATAGAATAGTATATGTTAATAGATATCATAGCTAATAGTTAATATACAATGTATCTCAGCATATGGTAGATATTAATAAGCATGACTCATCAGTATCATAATGTGTAGAATTCTATGTTGTGTTCATGGTATGCAACAGCTTTCACAGTGTTGAGTATCTCCTCACATGATGTAAGCGTTATGCACCTGTATTGTGACAGGCAGTACTACAATGTTAATAGATTTGGTAACCAATAGTAAAATCATATCATTCATTAGCCTTTTTTCACGACCCAACCAAGCATCTGACTGGACAAGAATAGGGGGATGATCAGTGATCAGGCAGCTCCTCTGATACTTTCAGGAAGCTCCCTATATTTAAAACTCTAGAATAGAGTTTAGAACCCAGTTCCTTCTACTCCTGTAGTTCACCTAGCATCTGCCATCAGCAAAAACTCTCAAGTGTCCCTGGAACCTAAAGGTCTCACATGCTACCAGGACACATAAAAGGGACAAAATAAATATTTAAGTGAATACCTGCTCTGTTTTGGGCATTAGCATCTCTCGATCACCAGTTTCAGTGGTGTTGTCCCAAAGCCCTAGCTCTAGGCATCCTATGGGTAGACTGGGAAGAAGGCAGAGGGGACGATGGCAATTATGGAACATGAGTCATCTTGACAGAGGATAGGCTTTTGAAGGGAAAAGAGTGGGCATTGGGACGTGGCTATGTTAAAGGTTTAACTATCAGCCAGGGGAGGATACTGGAAAGGTGTCCCAAGTTCATCTAGATCAGCAGTGCCCTTCCTTTTCTCTCACCAGTTCAGGTCTTGGCTTTCCTTGAACTCTACCTAACTCCTGGACCTTACCTCATCTCTTACCAGGAAGGGGCTAAGGTACTGTCACTGGCTTTTTACTGAGATGTAAGAGTATAGAACATTGGGAGGACATATACTACTAAGGACATAGAATCAGGGGTTAGAAGGCCTGTCCACCATGTCTGTGTGGAACTTGGGATGTCACATCCCAGGTTCTTCATTTTAAAAATGAACATATTGGATTAGATGCCCTGTGCTAAATATCTCCCTTCCCCTTCCCTCAACCACAGGTCCTTGACTGGGTAGGTGCAATAATCAGAAGGCAGGCTTTGCAGTATTTTAAGCCATGTAAAACCATATACACATACACACAGTTTAGTGAGATTTACTATTAAAGTCTTGTCTTTAACTTTCTGTATTCAACCTAGTTTAAATCAAGGGTTTTTAGCTAAATCATGTTTTAGAGCTAGACATTGAGGAACTAAACCTGTCTTTCAGAACAATGTGATATATTAAAAGTTTCTTTATCTTCTGGTATAAATGAAAATATTTTATGAGAAAAAATTGAGAACTCCCTTTAAACTTTCCTTTTACATTCTCTTGAGGTTTTTTTAAAAGAACAGTATGATGATTTGGGTGCCAATTTTCAGTAACTGCATTTCAATTGTTTCAGATGGTAATTTTCGTGGAATGGAGCATTCCAATTTATGTGAGACTTATTCAAATCAAAATTCTAGACTTTGGGTTTTATATAAGACTCCAAGCATTTATGATAACACTAAAAATAATTAATTAAAGAAAAGAAAAAACTTTACAGGTAACTGAAGCAATACAAGCTGTTCTTTTGGCGGAAGTTCAACAGCACATGAAAACCTTAACAAAGACAACAGTCGACAGTGAACCAGCGTTGGTGGCAGAGAATGGTGACTATGAGATGACACAGATCCTGCCAAAGACTGAATGGGCCAAGGAGCCAGAGTTACAGTGTATTACAGACACTTTGCCTCTGCAAAGTAAGTGCAAAATTTATTGGTATGCTCTTTCATCAGAACTTTTTCTACTACTCAGAACATTTTGAGAATGAGTTCACAATGTATCATTTCTGCAAAAACCAAGCCAAGTGCCCTGTTCCTGACCTTTTCTGCTATCAATTTCCTCATATGTCAAGTTTCTAATTCTAAATTCTATTATAATTAATAAATTCTTTACAGAACAAAATTTATGTTATTTATTAAAATGTTTTAAAGTTAAGTCAGTAAAAATGAAAACAGAACTAACAGTAATAGCTTAATGGGACATACATTATAAGGATACCCTGATAATAATGGGTCCTAAATTTGTTTCCATTTGATACCATGGTAATAGCCATGTGCCATTTTTTTTTTCTTTTCTGGGAGTAAGAAATGTACGACAAACTAAAATTGCACTGTTTTACAGTTGGACCACTTGATTCTTTCTATAACAAATTTTATCATTGTAACTTTATAATCATAGTGTTTATGGTTTTGACTAGCAACTGAATCTAAACTTCTGCTGTAAAATGTCATCTGATTTTTCAGCCTGTTAGTTGTGACTTAAAAATGAAAACTAAAAAACAGTAAAAAAACATTAAGCAAAAATTTGATTTTCAACTTCATTAGTAAGGTTTTGATGAACAAATGAATTTATAATATAATTAAATATATATATTTGTCCGGAAAACATGTTACAAATTGACATGTTTCAGGTTGAAAGAGATTTTTATCTGGGACTCAGAGAAATGTTGCTATATTTAAAATGTTAACTCTTAAAACAGGTGTCATTCTTAAAAATGCATTATATTTATTTCTTATTATTTTTATAAGATTACTGACTAGAGAGCATTATGTAGTGAGAGAGTATATGCAGCAGGAAAAGGCTTTTTCAGTAAAGGGCAAAGATCAAAATAGATAGAATATTTCCTAATGCCAACACAGTCAGCAAGGCTGGTAAATTCAATAAGTAATTTGTTAAAACTCAATGGCAATTTCAAGTCATTTGTTTACTTGTTGTCAAGAAATTAGCTTTAATTATCTGGCAAATTCACCCACTTTAAGACACTTCTTTTTGATCATATCACAAAATTGTAGTTGTATTACACCTTTCAAGCAAGAAGTAGAAAAATTCCTTTTTAATTTAATTTTCAATGACTATATTTGTGTTCTTGATTCACTTGAAGAGGCACCTGTAGTGTCATTTAGTAGGTTTCTTCCAACTCTCCAAAGACAGCTAGTGTGTTCATCATGTGTTAACTCGCATTAGGTGGTATTTCTGCGCCTTATCCATAAACTTTATTTATTTATTTTTAACATCTTTATTGGAGTATAATTGCTTTACAATGGTGTGTTAGTTTCCGCTTTATAATAAAGTGAACCAGTTATACATATACATATGTCCCCATATCTCTTCCCTCTTGCATCTACCTCCCTCCCACCCTCCCTATCTCACCCCTCTAGGTGGTCACAAAACACGGAGCTGATCTCCCTGTGCTATATGGCCGCTTCCCACTAGCTATCTATTTTATGTTTGGTAGTGTATATATGTCCATGCCACTCTCTCACTTTGTCACAGCTTACCCTTCCCCCTCCCTGTATCCTCAAGTCCATTCTCTAGTAGGTCTGGGTCTTTATTCCCATCTTGCCCCTAGGTTCTTCATGACCTTTTTTTAATTTTTTTTTTTAGATTCCACATATATGTGTTAGCATACGGTGTTTGTTTTTCTCTTTCTGACTTACTTCACTCTGTATGACAGACTCTAGGTCCATCCACCTCACTACAAATAACTCAATTTCGTTTCTTTTTATGGCTGAGTTATATTCCATTATATACATGTGTCATATCTTCTTTATCCATTCATCTGTTGATGGACACTTAGGTTGCTTCCACGTCCTGGCTATTGTAAATAGAGCTGCAATGAACATTTTGGTACATGACTCTTTTTGAATTATGGTTTTCTCAGGGTATATGCCCAGTAGTGGGATCGCTGGGTCATATGGTAGTTCTATTTGTAGTTTTTTTAGGAACCTCCATACTGTTCTCCATAGTGTCTGCATCAATTTACATTCCCACCAACAGTGCAAGAGTGTTCCCTTTTCTCCACACCCTCTCCAGCATTTAATGTTTCTAGATTTTTTGATGATGGCCATTCTGACTGGTGTGAGATGATATCTCATTGTAGTTTTGATTTGCATTTCTCTAATGATTAATGCTGTTGAGCATTCTTTCATGTGTTTGTCGGCAATCTGTATATCTTCTTTGGAGAAATGTCTATTTAGGTCTTCTGCCCATTTTTGGATTGGGTTGTTTTTTTTTTTGATATTGAGCTGCATAAACTTTAGTGTCTAACTTATCCCTTGGCCCATGGTCCTCATTTCTGGGTGAGAAATTCATGGTAGGCTATCAAGGTGAAACTTTTTATGAGCTTTGCTATCACATGACTTACCCATTATTTGAAGTTTCACCAGATTGGGCCCTGTTCTGTCCCCAGTTAGTTCTCGGATATAAGAATTATTAACTCTATGGAACTCAGTCTTACTATGACTAAAAAATCTGGATCTTAATAAATATTATCTATCTTTTGATCATTATTGAGTGGTCCTTTCCCAGTGTTAAAAGAAAATGTAGGGTTAGCTTGTGATAAGAATTGGAACACAAAATTATTAAAGCTACTTTATATGTTGGTGGATGAAATTTAGAATATTTTATTTAAAATAAATATAACATATTCACAAAATAATGAGCATATATTTTCCTGAGAAATATTCCCTGTAGGAAAATATTAACTACAATTGCAATTAAATAGGAAGCAGATAAGCACTGAAGAGGAAAATTTCTAAGCAATATTATATTGGATATTAACATTGCCATTTTTTTCCCCTTTTGGAAAAAACTATTTTTTTAAACTATTCAGAGGAACTAAGTAAAATTATAAGAAAAGCTTTAGACCTTTATTAGTGGTATATACTGCATTACTTCATGGAATTTTTAAAAATAAATAAGTAAAAAGCTATTTTATTTATTTCAAATGTCCTGATTTAAAGGTTAAGAAGATGGTGTATGTGCTATTCACCAGATATGATTATTCTTCAAATGTTATTGGGAGATTTACTTAACCCCAGTGTCACTGCAACATACATCATTTTATCAAATATTCTTATGATAAATGGTTTATGTTGTTTGATTTTATCAGGTCCTTGTTCAGTTTTCCTCTGTGAGCTCCCCATTCCCCCATCTTTTTTTTCTAATTTCTTTTATTCTTTCTTGGTTCCTTGATTTCTTGATGCATCTTATTTGTAAATCATTTGGAAAGTAATAGATGATTTTTTTTTGTACAGATACTCATAAACTTCTTTTATGCCAGGGTAGATTATGTTTGGTTTATTAGCATTATGGTAATATGACAATAATAGCCATAAGGAAAAAATAATATTAACAACAACAAGAGTTATTACATTCTTAATATGCTCTAACACTAGGCTAAGTAATTTAGGAATGCTAGCTCACTTTTTCCTTTTATTTTCACATGATCCACATGAACCCTAAGGCTCTGTTTCCAATATTTGAGTTGTCTGTGTAAACAATTTTACAGTTTTTTAAAAAATGTCCATGTTCATGGAATTGAAGTCACAAAGTACAGCTGAAAAGAACTACTCTCTGAGAAAGAGAGATTCCCATGGTGCTACGTAGGCTTTTCCTGACATAAGTCTCTGTTTATGTTCAGGTTGACATACTAATTATGTATCTTTCTCATACACATAAAAATAAATAATATTTCAAAAAAAGTTCATCACCATACTAGCTATCTTGAAAGCCACTGGTGCTGACACACTTATTATTATTATTCCATTTTTTAAATGAATAAACTGGACTTACAGGAGGTATGTGCCTTGTCTACAGTCACAAAATTACTAAAAACAAGGAAACGAGCCCAGATATTCTCTTAAACACTGCATTCTTATCCAATAAGCTACATTTCCCATACTGGTAGCATGAAGGAAATTTGCTCTAAATCAGCTTGGTCTGAAAATTGAATAATTTATCGAGTGGTTTTCTTAGATTTTTATTCCCTTCTCATAAATCATACTTTCTATTAACAAAGAAAATGCAGCGTGTTCAATCATTGCCATCTCAGCCCTTTTAATAAGGAAAATCACCAGGTTCCTTGAACTGTTTGTACATGAGGTGCAAATCAGTAAAGTGAGAATTGAAGCATAATATATGTTTGAACTTTATAATTTTGTATCTTATTTTTCAGTGTTTCACTTGTTACATTTCACAGCGTGTATTTTATTTGAGGTCTTAATATTTGTGAATCAGTATTTTATGGGAGAGTGGTGGATTTTATCTGAGTTTACATTTTTATAACGATTGCATTGCTATCTTCCTTGAATCTCTTTAATAAGAAATTGTGTAATTAACACTCACATTTAAGGCTAAGATTCATTGCTTTAAAAAACAGCAGTGGTTTCTATTATTAAAATGCATTTGAAAGTTATTTCCTTTAACTTTTCTTTTTAATGTTATTTGGATCAGTTTAAACAAGTATTCTAAATTGTTCCATTAAACAAATTGCTTGAAATACAAATGGAGGCTTTGTAGATAAAACTGTCACCTTAGAATTACTGGCTGAATTTAAATTCACGTTAAACTGTGTGGTTGTGAAGATAATGCATCAGATATGGGTATTGCAAATAATCTTTATTATGTGCACAATTTTTAAAGTTTTATCTGCAAAATTAAATAATGAAAATGTCCTCTTTAAGTAAAACCATTATTTTGTAGTAAATAAACATATATTCAACAGAAAAGTTTTATGGTCCTGGTGGCCATCAGTAGAAGGACTGGCTTGGGACAGTCTTCATCTGCTTGCTGAATTTCTCAGAAGGAAATCTATCTAGTTGTAGAAAGGCTTTGAAACACAGTGTCTGACTACCTCACAGGGAAACTCTTTCTTGACCATCTTTAGTTATGGTAAATGCATCATCCACCTCCACCTTTGTCTTAAGGCTAAGTGAGAAGGCCAATGCATTCTTCTTTATAGCCACAGAAGTCATTTAGGAAAGATCTGTGTAAGGCGAGTAAGCAAGGAGTAGAGAAGTAATGAGGGATCGTCATAGAATGCTTTGTGTATCAGAGCGAGGTCCTAGGCTTTCTCTCTGAGTGAGATGGGAAAATAGTTGAGCGGACAAAGGGCACATATTTTAATGGGATCTCATTGCCTGAAGTTCAGGGCCCTGGACAGAAGCTGGAAGACCAGTTGGGAGGCCATATAATGCTAATGCAAATGATGGCAACCTGGAACAAATATGGTGGCTTGGATGGAGAAGATGAGCAGTGATCAGATTCTGAATGCATTTGAAGGTATAGCTGACAGTGTTTGCTGACGAATTGGATATGGAGGAGTGAGATAATGAAAATCTATACTTGCATTTTTTCAAACAAAAATATCCTTGATACGAAGATTGACCCTGGTATCCTGATTTGAAACCTACGTTGGTTAGTGTAGTGTCACCTAGGACATTCCAGGTATGCTGAAGGAGAGTAGAAGACTCACTTCAGAGAAGGCTGACTCTGCTATGTTCAGTTTCAAGTGTCCTTGCTTAGATGATCTACAGATTTTATTTTCTAGTATTAACTAAACTAACTCTCAGAAAATGAGCAAAATTTCCTGCCAAGAAACTACAGATTGAAGATAATTCTAATAATGCAAGCTTAAGCAAATAAGATGTAAATGGCATTGTCGTGTGTGTGTGTGTGTGTGTGTGTGTGTCTGTGTGTTAATGTCCTTTTGAAATTTTAATTTTTGTGTACATTTAATTTATTATTATTATTTTTTTACATCTTTATTGGAGTATAATTGCTTTACAATGGTGTGTTAGTTTCTGCTTTATAACAAAGTGAATCAGTTATACATATATATATGTTCCCATATCTCTTCCCTCTTGTGTCTCCCTCCCTCCCACCCTCCCTATCCTACCCCTCTAGGTGGTCACAAAGCACCGAGCTGATCTCCCTGTGCTATGCAGCTGCTTCCCACCAGCTATCTATTTTACGTTTGGTAGAGTATATATGTCCATGCCACTCTCTCACTTTGTCACAGCTTACCCTTCCCCCTCCCCATATCCTCAAGTCCATTCTCTAGTAGGTCTGGGTCTTTATTCCCATCTTGCCCCTAGGTTCTTCATGACATTTTTTTTTCTTATATTCCATATATATGTGTTAGCATATGGTATTTGTCTTTCTCTTTCTGACTTACTTCACTCTGTATGACAGACTCTAGTTCCATCCACCTCACTACAAATAACTCAATTTCGTTTCTTTTTTATGGCTGAGTAATATTCCATTGTATATATGTGCCACATTTTCTTTATCCATTCATCCGATGATGGACACTTAGGTTGCTTCCATCTCCGGGCTATTGTAAATAGAGCTGCAATGAACATTTTGGTACATGACTCTTTTTGAATTATGGTTTTCTCAGGGTATATGCCCAGTAGTGGGATTGCTGGGTCATATGGTAGTTCTATTTGTGTACATTTTAGAGTGGACTTAATGTGGATATACTAATAGCATGTATATTGTTTATAAACAAACATACATATATTGGTGATGCGTGCATCAAATTCTTCCTTGCTATTTTGTGCAAGAAAGTATCCCAACCACAGCCTTGGGTGGAATCAGAAGGCAGATATGATAAGCTTTTGGGTATGCAGGGTTGGTAACTTGATATAGTATATTGCACACTGTGCTGTCTCCAAAAGTTTGAATACATCTTTATGCATCACTCCTCTATGCCTCTGTGTACTGATCCAAGAGTTGGTGGTACACAGAGAACTAATTGAAAATCCCCAGTCGAAGACCATAAACTAGCATCAAGATAACCATAAGTGTGTCAGAAGCCATGGAATAGTCTGCAGGAACGCATCACAGAGGTACTTAACCCAGACTTTGAGGTCAAGAAAGCTTCTTAGAAGAACAGTTGCCTAATGCAAGACTTGAGAGATGAACATGATTTAGCCAAGCAAAAATAGTTGGAGTAGGAGAAGACAGCTGTTTGCTAAGATCACTAAAGCCACGCAATCCCTTTTCTTCCTCGCAAGAATTATCTGCTCCATACATGCATAAATGAGGAACCTGAATATTAGAAAGAAACCCATATGTCCTTAACTCCTCTGGAAAATATCTGTGTCCTCTTTGAATCTCATTGTGCCAACGCCTTTCTCTCCTAACCCTCAGCCTTCCAGAATAACAATGATAGTGATAGTGATGATAATAACAGCTAACACAGATATGGCTGAGTATGTTCTAAGTGCCTCACATACCTTAAATCACTTGATCCAGGCAACAATTCTGTGGGGATAGGTAGTATTGTTATACCCATTTTATTGATGAGAAAACAGGTACAGAGAAGTTAAGCAACTTTCCCAAGGTCTTATTACCAACAAACAACAGAACCAAGAGTCAAACCCAGGCAGTCTGACATCAAAATCTGGGTTCTTCATTACTATCTGGCATTGTCTTCCAAGTAATCACTATTTTCCTTCACTATTTCTTAATTCAGCAAATATTTACCAAGTGGCTCCTATATGACAGTTACAGAGATAGGTATAACCCGTGTTGGGGATCACAAGGCAGCAAAGCCCCAGATATTTGGCAGAGCAATGGAGGAAAATACTCTCTTGAATCAAGTAATCAGCAAATACCTAATTTCTACTAAACTTTGGATGAGACACTGTAAGCTATTTCACTAAAGATGTACTTAATACTAAGACTTTTGTTTGGAATATAAATTTATATGAATATAAGTTTTAGTGTTAAAAATTAAAAGGCTTTATGCCTGGGAACTGGCAATGCCAACTAGTAAATGTTAGAAATGAAAAAGATTCGGCATATACATATCAGTCAAAAAGGGGAAGGGTTAGCAGTATATGAGGAAGAGAAGAGGAAAGTGAAATTTTCATTTTAATAGATTAATTTGAACCATGTAATAGGCTTAACTGACTTAAAAAGCAAGATATTCATGTTAGATGATGATGATTTTACATATGACAAGCAAATAATTTACCACCTAGAGTACACCACATACCTTTCAAGAAACACTGTTGCCTTTGGGTTTAATACATGTTCTGTCTTATTTTTAGCTTCTTGTAAAATAGGTGGAGAAATTTTATCATTTCCCTTTTCCCCATATAAATTCTTCTGAACTCCTCCACTGCCTCTGCCCTCTCTGTATCATCTTAAAGATTGCATCGCCTTAGAAAGACTGATAGAGCTCACTGCTCTTTTTACCAAAGAGTTTCATCTTTCACAGAGATTGAGATTGATGACTTTCATCTTGGCATACGAAGAACTAGAGTATTGCATCGTCTTTTTTCCTGATGAGCAATCAGAATGCCAACCTGGCCCAGCTGGGCAGAGACGGTAGCATCAAGGAATTGAGTTAAATAGTTCCTTGGTAACAGTTGTGCAGGCACCACTTTATTGATTATTGTCTGCATACCCATTTAAAGTTATTGACAAAGGAAAAGTGATCTAGATTCTCTTGCTGCAATCAATGTGTTCTGCACTATTGTTCTCCAAACAGAGACTGGCTTCCCAACACTGACCTCTCAAGGACGGGGTTGGGTCTATTTATCTTTTTCCCTCCCATCATCTGGGATGGTCGTTCACCTAGTAGCTGGTAATAAGTGATTATTGAGTGGATGGATGAATAGGTGGACCACGGGGTAGCTTGTGCTAAAGATCCAGCCAACTCCTAATCAGTAAAAGAAAAGGACAAGGAAAATCAGCTGATTGCTTTTCTTTAGCAGCCAGATATAGTCTTGAATATACACATGAAAATTGTTTTCTAAACATCATCATCCCAGGATCACGTGTATGCACATAGGCTGACAAAAAAATTAAAAATAGACACATGAATGAGTCTAGCTTGTAACCATTCAGAAAACTTCTTTCCTGATGGTTGATTATTTGGCACTTCACTACTCATTTTGTCATGATCTGGTTTCAATCTGATGTTTTTAGAGAGCCCGGAGACTTGCCTGAAACTCATCTTCTTATTCTTCATTCAGCTACCGCTTCTCCAGGGAAGTGTTTAAAGAGCTGCTGTGTCAAACACTATTTCCTCAGTATTTGGATGCACATCCTGGGTTCTGACTCATCTGCCTCTCTTTGGATTTCTGGCTCACTTGTGATCTCCTGTAGCCAGCAGCCCTTAACACTGCTAACCTGGGGTTCTGCTTACAGCCTGGCTCACTTGAGTCAGCCTCCTCCTTATTGACTCCATTCCTATTTCTGAGCCTGGCACTTTGTGTGATATTAGTTCCTCCATCTAATGCAATTCCATTAGCCAATATAGATATGCATTCCTAGTTCTGGAAATAATTTTGATATAACTAAATTCCTTGAGAGAAAAAGCAGGGATTTAGTCAGCTTTGTGTTCTCAGCAGATAGTACAGTGTCTGGCAAATGGCAAGGCAATTGCTAGAGAAATGGTGGTTGATGGAAAAAATATCCATATGTTCTCATGTCGTTGGAATACCCCATTCCATCAGAATTTCATTCACCTTGCTGGCGCGACCGTTACTTTTCCATTTTAACTTGCCAATATATCTGCCCAACTTTCACCCTTGGAACAATTTGAATAACTTCAAAACATCTCTTATTAAGCACTATGTCAAAAGTTCAATGTAAGGTACTCAAATTTTTTATTACATCATTTTATACATTTCTTGTATATCCTTCTAAATAGTCTATATCATCTAGCACTCTAATTGTTTATTTATTTGCCTTTCTTTCCCACCTCTCTGAACTCCTTGAGGGCAAAAGTTGGAACTTATTAATCTTGTGCTCCTAGCAGCTAATGCACCACGTGGCCCATGATGGGTGCTCATTAAATGTTTGTTGCCTGTGTGAGTGGAGGAATGATAAATGACAGTGACAGACATGTATCAAAGAACTCTGGTCTAAGGCAAAATGGAAGAAATGCTAAATAATATGTTAATCGTCTGTAGATAGGAGAATGGAAAAAATCATTATAGGGATGATGGCTTTCTTCTAAAATGTTAATCCAGAAGCATTTCTTCAAATTTATTTATTTAGTTCAGGGGCAATTTATCTGTCTGTAGAGCTATCAGGAAAAATTAATGCCGACAGCTGCTTGAAGGCAAAAAACAAGGCAACCCCGGAGAACAAGCCACAAGAAATGAAGACAGCTGTTTCAAAGAAGAGTTGTTCCTTTTTTTTTCTTTTACCTGATGCAGATGAACATGGGCCCTGGTGTTTCTCAACTCTTTCAGTCCTAAAGCGGACTGAAATATTGCTACTGTTTTGTAATGTTCCCTTTCTAATTCTAAAATGAAGTTCATAAGTAATATAACCTCTTTACACAAATAATTTTTATACAATTTAAAGGATAAAAAACAAAGAGTAAGAAATTTATAATAAAAATATGTTAGTAGGTAAAAGCTTGGGCATAACTATACTAAAAGAAATAATAAAATGCTGACCAGGAAACATTTCACTGCTGAGAATACGACAGCTGCCAATGCAGTCCCTGCACACGCATGGTGGTGCTGTCAGTGACATGGGTGTCCAGATGGATTTTTCTTGGTAAGGTTCTGGACAACATCAGTGAAATGTGGCCATTCTTTGACATACAAGGTTAGTGTCCTTCCTAGAAAATTGGAGGTATAATCAAAACCTTGAAAGATCCCTGTGTGTAAAATTAAGTTAGGTTCTGGACTCAAGAAATTATAAGCAGGGCTTTCCCTTCCAGGAACGTCCAGTGGAAAATTTGGAAACCATGTGAAATATCAGGACAATTTTTTCATTGCGAAGGACCGTCCTGAACACTGCTGGACATCTGGCAGTTCTGGTCCCTGCCCACTGAATGCCAGTGAGTGTCTCCACAATCACTGAGGAAACCAAAGGTCCCTTGCCTCAGCAGTTTCCAAAGCCTTCCTCTAGGGGGCAGTACCAACCCTGCTGACAACCAAAGCCTTCAGAAAGGGATTCTATACATTCTGATGCCTTTCTTTGTTTCTATCCTTCTCCCCTTTTGAAAATGCACAGGGAGGTGACGGAATTAGGAACCCCCAACTAACTCAAGAAGTTCCTTCCTTAGCTCCGCATTGTCTGCTCCTTCCTTTGTACTCCACCCATGTTGTTTCTACATTGGCCATAGTACTTCCAAGGATGTGTAGTAAATCATCTGATTGCAGTTCTGTCTCCTCCATTAGAAAAAAGAACTTCTTGTTCTATCCTTTCACTTTCATCTTTGTGTCCTCGAACGCAGGCTCTGGGCCTGGCATAGAGTCAGTGTTGTTTTGTGTTTCTAATGCCATCTTAACATCTGCTTCTGGGAGGACCCAACTGACACCAGTGGGAAAGAACTTGATGCAGAAAGGGTATTTCAGGCAAAAGGAATAACATGAAGACAGACGCAGAGGAATACAATGTGGTCTGGTCAGGAAATAGGGGTAAATTTTGTGTGGGCAGGGTACAGGAGATGAGGATGCTCCAGTCTGGATCCAGAAGGTGAGACACCTAGAATGTAAAGGATCTGGCAATGGGCTTTTTCTTGAAAGATAAAGGGAGCCATTACAAATTATTTTAAGAGGAGAAGTGAGGCATTTCCAGTGCAAAGTAGACAGTGAATAGAGCAGGAGCTGCAAAGAATCCTTGTTTCCAAATTTTGTCAGAATACCTCTCTGTTTGGTATTTATTTGTAAAGCAATACTTATTTTCCTTAAAATTTTTATCACCTCTTCACGAAATTAGGTTATTTAGACAGAACATTAGTGCTTTATCTCACATAGAGAAAAAAAGTATGTTCACATTACAAAGAGGAGAGAAATTTTGTCTCCTTGCTTTTAGACCAAATGACACTGAATGTTCTTCAGGATCATCAGAATCCAGGTCACGTTAGTAACACCTTCAGAGTTGCTGTGGTTCTTGGTGCTAATTTGAAGTTATTTCTTTTTCTTTATATTTGGTCACTATCTCAATCTCGCATCCATCTGAGTCAGTTCTTAAATTTTTCCCAACTCGTATTTGTACAATACTTGGTCTGATTTCTCAGCTGTTTTGGATGCATTTGGATCACTTACCATAGATTGACAAGTTTGGGTTTCACCATTCATTCCATTTTTCGTTTCTCTGTGTATGGATTTATGTAGACATTATTGACCTCCTTTTCTATCAACATCCTTTACTGAAACATTAAGTAAGACCAGGCTTATTAAGTCTTTGCTATTAGACATTTTCCAGGAATAGGATATATTACTTCTCTTTACCATTTAAAAAAAAAAAACCAACTTGATTTAATGAATAGAATTTTAGCAAAGCAAGGTAACTTTGAGATGTGCTTTTTCATGTGTTTATATTAATAACCAATGAATAATTTCAAAGGTTAAACTTCATGATCTATCTCTTCAAGTCATCTACTTAAGTCTAGAGTCATTACATCACCTGCTTCCCTTATGCCATTGATTTAGTTTCTTTCAAACTGCTGAGATTGGGCAGTATCATTTATTTTTTATATGACAGACTCTGTACTATGAAACAGAGTTTCAGAAGGTAATGGCACAAATACCTGTAATACAGTATAGAATAGCCTACTCACCTGTGTGAATCAGTAAGTTATCCACTAAAACTTGTCTGAGGTTCTCATAATGCTGAAAGAAAACGAAAGGTTTTAATCAGTCTTTTTTTGTAGCAAATAAGTCGGGAGAATTTAGTAGTACTCAGATACCATAATGTGTCTGTGTCTAATGCTGAGGAATGCAAAGGAGTTTTTAGAATTTTCTTAGGTCTCTCCTGTTTCAAGCTCTCCAAATTATCTAGAGTCTATTCATAATGTACTGTGCAGAAATGTTCATTTCAGGACTGCCAAAATATTTATTTTACCATTATTTTCAGAAACTAAAAAAAAATAAATAAGCGGATTATTTTCAAATAAAGTAAGCCTTTGCCCATTTCAATGAAAGGAAAACTAGGGCATGAAAGACTTAAGTACCTTTGCTATGTTGATATGACTTGTTGGAAAATGGTCTTAGACTAAATTGCATGCTCCTATTTGCTAATCTCAGATTCTTTTCTGTAAATCATAGTCATGGGGCATCATGTACAGGATGGAATTTATAAAAGAGCAAGCTCACTTATTTATTCAAATTGATGTGTCTCCCTCTAGCTAAATTCCTAGGAGGATGTTGCCATTTTTATGTTTCCAGTGGCTCATTTTAAAGGAAAATATGTTACACGTTTTAAAAAATGAGTTAAACTATTTCTACTGTTAATGGCAATCCATGTTATGATATTCATATTATAAAAACCAACTCTTAGTCAAAAATATAGTTTGATGAATGTAGTATGTTTATAAATTGAAGATAGTGTTTTCATTCCTTCCATGGTAAAGTTGCTTTAAATATTGGTTTATTATACATATTCACATGTATTACAAATATTTCCAGTAAGCAAACACAAATCATTTTTATATTTAGCATTTAAAATGTATCTTAACTTGAACATTAAATCATCTATTAAATATTCAATTAAACTGGGTTTTGATCCATTTTTTAAAATTAGTGGTCAGGTATTCGGGGAAACAAGCTTGCAAGATATTTCTAAAACACAATTCACTTCATTTCTTGTTCTGTATATTTTGTCAGAGAACGCCTTAATGTAACAGAAATCGGATTTGGTGTGTATTTTTACACCAAATCAAATTGTGCAGGCGCCACCCTCAGCTTTCTCCAAAACATTATAAAGGATAAGATTCCACCATGATATAGCTTAAGAAACGAGTACGGCCCTGGAAGAAGTCCATGCATGGAAAGTGAAGCTACAGGAGAATATGTTTTACCGGAAAAACCACGTGTCTTATAACAAACATCATTACAGAACTGGATTTAAAAAATAAGTTTACTTAGCTGAGTTCTTTTTCTGGAATCTGTATGTAAGGCACATATGCTGTTTCTAGTTATTCTGCAGGAATAAGTCATACATATAAAATGTACTGAAAAAATGTAAGAATGAAAGTGCAGTATAGTGGTGACTAATGGTATAAAGCACTTAGATGCTCCAGTTATAACAACTATATGAAGAGGGTGAAGGCATCATAAGTCTTTTTATTTATTACAATTGGCAGGTTTCCCTTCCAAGTTGTACTGAATACAGTCTCACTTTCCCTGTCTTCTCCTTGCCTCAATCCTCAATTTCCCAAATTCACAAGCCACAGTTATAAATTTTAATATTCTTAATCTGTACTTTTAATGTGTAGCAGTAATCCAAAACTATTCATTCCTTTTATCAAATCAGCAGTGGAAAAAGTCAAGTAAACCTTCATAGGCTTTTTTAGAACAGAAGTTCTAAAATTTTCCATTTCTAATTCCCAGAAAAAAAAGCTGTGATCTGTCACTATATAAAAAATTGCTTAAATATCAGAAAGTTACTACAAAATAATTACAACCTAGTTCATGAAGTGAGCTAGGTTGTTTTCACCTGCATATGGGATCTTCTACATAACCATAACTGAGAAGTTGCAAAATATTAGAAAAATAAAGCCAAGCTTCACCAATAACTTCCATCTCATATGTAAAGCATAAACATTTCTAAAGATTTTTACCAATGACTAGCTCCTTTTTGCTATTTAAGAAATGACCTAAATTGGCGTTTTAAAACTTTCATAAGTAACTGAATCTTTTGTAAAACTGAAACCATCTATCAAATTCTATGAATTATGAGATATGAAATTAAGACAGATGGATGACGGTCATATAAACTTTTGGTCTCAACAACCAATTCACTTTAGTATATTGCTTTGGATATACTAGACTGAAAAAATTATGATTCATCCTGGTAAGCAGAATAGCACTTCAATAGCACTTGTCTGTATAATTTTACATGAGTGAAACTGCCTACCACTAAAGTAAAACACATTCATGCAACCTCTTTAATAGATGATACATTTATAAATTTAAATATAAACCAGAGATTAATCTTAGATCTGCACAGAAACAGCTATTTGGCAGAATAAATCAATGTGTTTATTTTTTCCAAGATTATTAAAAATAGTACAATAACTTGCCTTTTAAAATCATGGTTCTTTAACAATAGCTGTGATATATATTTTAAAGAGAAAATTTGAATCAGACAGTTATGAATTCCTTCTGAGAAATGCTGAAGTTCCATGGAATGCAAGTTAGAAACCTCTGGACAGCATCATGAGGAAAGAACTGTATCATTTCTTCTGTCCACCCCTGAGCTTAGTACAAAACTGCAGCAGTGCAACAAATACTTGCCTAATTACCTCAATTTCATTTCCGTGGCCCTTTCAGTTGTATGCTTTATTTTTTAAAAGGAGACTGATCTCATAATTTGAATAATGTGACCTGTTGTCTGGCTGCCTCCTTTTAAGACTCAAGTTATAAAAGTGCAAACCATGTCACCTAGGAATGCACCTTACATTTCCCAGTACCTCAGTTTAGTGCCAGCTGGTGCCAAGCAAGCTGCTGACTTGCACAGAGAGGAATTCCAGGAAGTCATCAGAGAGGGCCATTTTCCAATAATGCTCCCTGGCATGGACTCAGTTCAGAGCTCTTTTACAAATGGCTATTACACTGAGATCATGATGAGATTTCCTGGAAGTACACGCAATGCTTTTCACTGAAATTTCCTAATTCAAAACTTTGTGTAAAAACAGAGATTTTCTCCTGAATTCTTAATGTCACATAACCATATGTCAGTACATTTGAGTGGCCCTTTAAGATATGCAAGTGCTTAGATCTCTTAGAGACAGGCTTTTAAAAATTAAATTATTTTCACTTCACATCATTTTGTTTTAGATATTCGGCTTAAATTATATTGGATTTTTATGTCTTTTTTCAAGATGGTTGAAGACCACAGGAGTACTAAATTATTAGTGATCTCTATTAATTCTGCCAACCATCAGCGGTCACTGAGAGTTTACGGTGGGCAAATGTTGCAGTAAGTACTCTAGACCTGTGGGCGTCTGTCTTGAGTGATCTCAGACTAGATTGGCCTATCAGAGCCTACCATAGTACCTGCCACTTGAAGAATCTAAAGCACATAATAAAGTTCTTCAGAGATAGATGTGATCAGCATGTTCACAGGGTAAAATATGGATGAAGAGAAATAATGTAGTCCTCAGTTCTACCTTGGATAAGGACTGACTACAGCCTTGATGTTTCTGTTATAGGCGTTTGGTATTTACTTGATTTTGAATATCCTTATGGTGGGTGAAGAGAGGGATTTTAGAGATTAGTATAGTACTTGGCATATGAGTGGTATCAGATAATAGGACTCATAGGACCTTTGAGTCAAGATCATTTGGAGGTCATTGAGTCTAAGCCCTTTGTTTTTCTGCCTAAGAACCTGAAGCTGAGAGAGGTCCAGATATAGCTAGTTAAGGAGTGAGACAGTATTCAAAACTAACCCTTTCCAATATTTGCTGATTTTTAAAAAATGGCCTGGTGGTATAAATGGCCATTTAGTATTTCTCCCTTTTTCTCTGGTTGTTCTTACTTGCCAATAAACTGAACGTTTTCTCCTGTACGTGGCAGATGAACCATCTACAAAAAGATATTAAAACCAGTTTACATGCCTATTAAGTCCCACTTGATAGGGTTAGAGCCACTTAAAAGCGGGGTGCTTTTCTCCCTTTTACCCCTTGTAGGCTTCCATCTTATTCCAGGAAGAGTATTAACTAACTCAGTTTAATATATTATTAGAGTAACCTGTCCTAGAGACAACTGCCTTCCATAGCTTAAGTGATTTATAAAAACACATTTGTTCAAATCAACTCTCCTATTAAGACCTTTCAATGGTGCAATGCTCCCCAGAGGTTTTTCTTTAGGATCAACTAAACAATTAGACTCACAAGATAACCACACACTGCACCTGGCACCTGTCTACTCAGAAAGACAGAGACTGGGAACCATAGCTGGCCGACTGGACATTCCTCATAGGAATCCAGCAGTCCAGCAGTTCAGCTCTGGAAGTCATCCTGCTAAACAGCCTTGTATCTCCTGTAGCAATTCCATAGGCATTGGCTTGCCAGGTCCACCGTCAAGGACACCCAAAGCTACGATAATGGGCTTTTATGGCTCACTTACAGCTCTTCCTAGTCCAGACACAATTTACCAATGAGAGGTCATTTTTACTATCAGTAATGTCTCCTTGAACTGCTGGCATTCTACCTTTATCAAGTTACCAAGAGAATCCAACTAGAGTTAGCCAAAGATCAAGTTCTTACGGAGAAAAGGCAAAAAGGTTTTTTTTTTTTTTTTTTCCTTGTTTGTTTGTTTTCTTTAAGCACACATGGCTTCCCTTTTCTCTTAGGATAAAGTACATATTATTTGAATGATTCACAAGAATCATTTTCAACTGGCCGCTGGATGCCTCTCTAGTCTCATCTTGCCCCCTCCTACCCACCTTGAAACCTACAATTCAGCCAAACCAAACTCTTCCAGTTCCTCCAAAGGACCTATCCCCACTTGGCTCTCAAACTTCACACAGGCTATTCCATCACCCATTTACTTATTTAAAGTTGTTGAATGCCTGCAGTGAGCAAAGCCCTGAGGAGACAACAATGAAAAGGACAGCCTTGCAGTATCTACAGCCCCTGCCTGAAAAACCTTCCCCTCTCCCACCATTGCCTGAGACCTTCATGTCCCAAACTGAATATTACATCCTCTAGGATGCCCTTTCCGTTTCCCCCAAATTGGTTAGGTGTCCTACTCTATACTTCTTCTGTCACAATACTGACCACCCTGTGTTGTCATTGCCGGGTTTCTTGTCTACTCCCCAGTGAGACTGTGAGCTCCATGATGGGAAAGGAATATGTCTAACTTGCTCACTATTAATATCTTCAATGCTTAGGTCAGTGCCAGCCCCTGAAGATTCTCAATAAATATTTTTTAAGCAAAGAGACAGGTAACAATTCTAGGAATTCCAAGAATTCTAGAAAACCACAAATAATGTACTTCTAAAGTTAAATTTTCAGGCCCTGTTATAGGTAATGAAGAAGATATTTGGGAGCAGATGACCACCAGAATCTATGATATAAATAGAATTCTGTTTATTTTTTTAAAATTGTATTTATAAATAAAAGAGCAAAGCAATAATATTATAAAAATGGAGTAAATGAATTTAAAAATATTGATGACCAAGAATCAAATCACTTGAATAAAAACAAACTGTTATAACTGGGTTATTCCCAGTTACCTAAAACCTAAAATCAGTGCTAACATTAGTGGACCAATAAATGGGGGTGGAGGGAAGAGTCAGTAAGGGCTTCAAAAACTCAGAAACAAATCTAGGATTCTTATTCTCACTGAATGTATTTTTTGAAGTTCGGCCTGGCAACTAAAGAAAAACTTTCCCAGTAAGATATCATATATAGATGCATCTGTGAAGATAAACATCCTTTCCTGGAGCCATTTTTCCTGTAATTTATCACATGAGTTCCAATATAAAGCAGTATTAAGTCACACAGTAGAATATACCTCCAACCAGTGTTCCAAATGGTACAAAAAATGCTCTTAAATATGATACTTTTTAATATCATCCATCTATAAAATCAAAGAACATGATATTGGGCCATACCTCAGAAGACATGTCTTTGATTGACTGAGATAATGTGGTCTAAGACACTATTTTCTGATGGTCTGAGAGTGCAGGGATAGAATTTGGAATAGTGTAGGTAAATGGATAGTTAACATACCCATATAGGCTTTTTCTCTCAAATATCAAATATCTTAAATGAGCTTTGGGAAGGTGCTGGACCACATTCAATATGCAATCAAATTCCCTTAATGAGATTTTACAGTGCAGAAATTCTTCCTTGCTGATTAAAATGAAAGTCATAATTTTGAGTCAGGTACTGACCAAACTTCTTACATAAGGAGAGACAGCACAGTGGAAACCAGCCACGAACAGGCTGCGCACTTACAATTAGCATCCTAGTCTATTTGAGGGAGCAGGGGATCTTTTCAAGCTCAGATGCGTAGTAGTAATGTCTAGAGACATCCAAGTCTTAGAGCTCTACAGCACAGGTGCACAGTGGTCCCCTGTGTGTGTTTTGTTTGATTTACACAGTGCTTCATGAGAAATAAAACTTAATTGCCAACATTTATAAACCAGGAGATTTCACAAAATATTCTGGATTTCTGCCTTCTCATGAAAAATAGGAAAAGATTTTTCTCAGAGTGACAACACACTGAGTTGTCATTTTAGTGCAACAACAGTAGGCTGGAGCTGAGTAGCAGGTTGTTGTGTCAGACCACCTTTTCAGAATGAGTATGTGCTCTCCAGGTCATTTCAGTGCCCACCAAACCTGCTTTATTCAATTTTCACTAGGTTCTTATAGCAACTAAGGTTTTTGTAGGCTTTAGGGAGGAAGGGGAAAGGACAGGAATTATCATTTAACAGACATCAAAATTTTACCTAATAAGTAATAAGCACTGTACGTGTTACCATATATACAAAAAGGAATAAGACACAAGGTGTCTTAAGGTGTGTCCTTTGCTTAGGGCCATGGTAGTGGCTGCCCTGAACCTACCTGCTTATGGAGAGCTAAGAGAAGCTGAAGAGCTGGAAGCACTATACCTTACTTCTCTTTCCTAAACAGTCTTAAAATTTAACTTCAAAATGTTCATCTTACTAATATCTCAAGGAATCTGTGAAAGAAAAACATCTGCTAACAATGGGATTTCTTTCAAGAGTGATTATTTTGGGAAATGTGGAGAGGCATGCACTGGTTGACTTGCCCCCAACCAAACTCTTGTTCTTTGAGGTACAGCCCTTGGTACACAATCTAGAGAGGGTTAGACCCCTGGTGAACTAATAATAACTAAAGTCAGTAAAGCAATACCAATGTCGTAAGGGCTACTTTAGGAGTGTGAGTGCAACAGGTTCAAAGTTGGGGTGAGGCCAGTTTGTGAACTGTTTTATGTGCCATACTGTAGGTGCTAGGAAGTCAGGTTTATAATTTAGATATTTCTCACTATAGTAGATGGATCAAAGGGGCTAAAGTAGGGACACTAGTTGTCTCAGTGGGCTCCAGAGATATCTTCTGAAATCTTGCAGAATTGTTGGCTGTCAGTTCTTTCCTCTGAGATAGCTTAATGAGCTAAATGATTACATAGGCTTAACATAAGCAATTAAATATCTCTGTGTTCTGGGTGTTGATGTCAGTTACTGAAATGCACAGGTTAACACCAATCCACTTATGGGCACTAATAATCAAATTCAAATTTTTATCATTCTGCAATTTTAGTAGCAGCCCCAAAATTCTGTGTGCTTTGTGCACATATCTAATTTAATTTTGATAACAATTTTGTGAGCTACGATTATTATCTCCATTTTACCGAGGAGAAAACTGAGTTCGGACTCCCTTCTAAGATATATGACCTGTTTGCATTAAAAAAAAAAAATGCATTGGGCTTCCCTGGTGGCGCAGTGGCTGGGAGTCAGCCTGCCGATGCAGGGGACACGGGTTCGTGCCCCGGTCCGGGAAGATCCCACATGCCGCAGAGTGGTTGGGCCCGTGAGCCACGGCCGCTGAGCCTGCGCGTCCGGAGCCTGTGCTCCGCAACGGGAGAGGCCACAACAGTGAGAGGCCCGTGTACCGCAAAAAAAGCATGGGCACAGATTGTTCCTTTCAAATATCAACGTTTTAAGACTTTTAAACCCTAGGTTGATTTTTATACCTGGTAATAAAGTTGTGTTAGGAGATATACAGGGTTATTACATTTCAAAATGAGGATGTTTGTGTTAGTAATTAAAACTTTATTTGCAGAACAGTCACGGTTTTCTTTCAGTGACAGAGCATGCAGCAAACAGTATTGTTTATAGACTAATACATAAACTGTCAGTACCCAGCCTTAAAGCATCTCCTTGGTATATTGTAGAAACTCGCCATGAATCACTTCCCGTGAACATCAAAGATTATGTCCACATTTACACATAAAAGTACATGCTTACTGGGCAGTTTTCAAATACAATTAGCAGTGATTCTCCTGTTGAATTTGGAACATATGATATGTTAGCACTCACCTGAAAAAAATCCACTACCAACTTCCCTGTATTGCTTTTTGAAATATGTGTGTATCAAAGCATAACATATATAAATTATATATGCACATATAAATATAAAAAAAATATGTATTGTGTCTGTTGGAAGTTTTCCTGGCTTTGAAGTGAGGGCTTGATGTGTGAATTGTTTTAATTCTACCCAGCTCCACCATCATGAATATATATATATACTCCTTCCCCCCTCCCTATATATAATTTTCCATGTCTGAGTACAGAGAAAATAAATGGAATGTATCCTATGGAAATTCCGTGTTCATTTCTTTTATAGAAGAAAAAAAGGAAGAAGAGAAAGTCTGGGTTTTACATCATTTGTTACATGAAACTGCAATATTTTGCATTAGAAATTATATAATGAAAGAAACATCTTTTCAAGGAAAATATGTGAAAAGTAAAGCAGTCCCTTTGGGAGATGTTTTAATAAATTTAAATGCAGTAAAAACAGTCAAGTTAGAATATCTGAAAGACCTTAAAGGTACATCATTTTTTCCTCTATTCTGAGATACATATTTTATGTACTTCTCTACATTATCATTTCTGAAATATGGTGCCTCATAATTGAAGGACATAAGCTTAATGAGAGTAAAGATTTTATCTGTATTACTCACCCTATTTCCTTAGTACCTAGGTCAATGCTCACCAATATTAGACTGTAAGTAAATACTTATCGAATGAATGCATGAGTCTAAGTTACAATTGTCAGTCACACAAATAATGAGTGTCATTGCCTATGCATGAACTTAGCCACATGTAGAAGGCATCTCTTCATTCAGTTTTCACCTTCGTTGAATTATTTGTAGCAGTAGCATTGCTTGCAGCTAAATATTAAGTTTGGATTTTTAATCGTGACAAAATATCTTCAGAAGCATTACACTGTGATATAGAACTGAAACAAATACTGCCTTTATGCAGAAGGCTGCCTGCCACATCAAGAGATATTTGAATATATGATTAAAGACAGTGGAAATGGGTAATCTTTCGTAAAAGATCATCACATTTTCAATCTGGGGATATCCTTACAACTGATTCATGGATTATAAAGGACTAAGAGGTTTCCAGCTGATGTTCAAGGGGATCTGCTAAATATTCTGGAATATATCATTCAATTAAAGAAATAAAAACAAATATGAAACTAAGATATTAGCAAATAGAAAATGTAAATGAAACAGTTGGTGTTAAAACTAATAAAGGAGTTAAAATTACAAGAATCACGAAAAGTAGTTCATCAAATGACATTGTTCAGAAAGGCAATGGCCAAAGCAAATCAGAAAAATCCTAACCTCTGAACACACATAGGATTAGACTCCAACATCAGTAGGATATTGGAAAAGAAAGGGGCATGTGTTATATGAATAAGTGTACAGTATATAATTGTGAATTGATATAAAATGTGGACAATTAATGTGGAATTTCCTTTGTCCTAAAGATATAAAATTGGTAATACATTTAGAATCGATGGTGTCTTGGAATGAAGGAAATACATACACACACACACACACACACACACACACGCACTTACATACACATTTTGGTGGGTGTAGTTGGACCAAATGAGGTACTTAGCAAAAGAGGAACAAAGTTAATTCAATTGATATTTGAATGTCATGGGAAAAAGATAAAGTGTTTCTTAACACAACACGTGCTCTCAGATTTGGTTGGCACTGTTTGGAATCTATGACCATTGGAGAGTCTCTCCAATGGAAGAGAAAATGTGCCACCTCCACCTCCTCCCAGCCCCAACTCTAAAGGTGCTTTCCTTTAGTTGGATTTCCAACTCATGAAAAACCCAATCACTGTGGAAAATTTGTATTTGTGGTGAAATGATAGAAAATATGGTTTTCTGAAAGGGAGAGCCATATTTGCTGCTGATGCTGATGAGGGTCAGGCGTTTTTCCAGAAGAGCAATACCTGGAGTACAACTTGGATAGTGACAAAAGACCTGGGTTTGTTTTTTTTACCCTAGTGTCAGTCCGTCATTGTCTGTAGCCCACCCCAGTGGGGTATGCAACTTCCCAGGCACCTCTAGTCACATTGGCTTCTTCAAGGGTAGTTCCCAGAGAAAGGTCAAGAGTTTCTTGCAGCAGTGCTCTCATTCTCTCTCAGAGGAAAAAAATCATTTAATTTTGATGAAGTCCAGTTTATCAATTTTTTTCTTTTACGGGTTGTGCTTTTGGAGTCAAGTCTAACAATTCTTTGCCTAGCTCTAGATCCTGAAAATTTTCTATTTTTTATATTAATAAGATTTTTTTTTTTTTTTTTTTTTGGCGGTACGCGGGCCTCTCACTGTTGTGGCCTCTCCCGTTGCGGAGCACAGGCTCCGGACGCGCAGGCTCAGCGGCCATGGCTCACGGGCCCAGCCGCTCTGCGGCATGTGGGATCTTCCCGGACCGGGGCATGAACCCATGTCCCCTGCATCGGCAGGCAGACTCTCAACCACTGCGCCACCAGGGAAGCCCAAGATTTTGTTTTTAATTTAAGCTTTCAGTGTGAGAGAAAGAGATCATAAGAAGAAAGAGAAAATGAGAGAGAGTATGTACCTACAAAAGAATATTGTCCTTGGCGAAAGACCAGCCCACTTACTGAGCTGTTGAGTGTGAATCACCTTTACAGACCTTTCACTGGAGACCACAAAGATGTCTACTTTAAATGTTAATTGTTTTTGTAGTTCATTTTTTCATAATTCACCAATAATGCAAAGATAAACAAACAGAAACAAAAAGTAAAAAACATATGAAACAATGCAAATTATATTCCCTCACTCACATAATGACATCCTAGGGGGACATGATGAATGAGGTCATTACTCTTGTGAGAGCAAACCTGAGTACTATGAGAGGAGAGGCTTAATTAAAGCTACAGCAACTATACCTATTTAAAGACGTCCAGGTGGCTCATGTCTTGTGGTACTCGCATTCTACATTTGGTCTTGTGGATGCAAATAAATGCTTCATAAACTGATGCACAGATATCAGATGGAATTCCTGATATACAGAATTCTCATGACTTGAATGGGTGATTCAGAATGAGATTATTCTATGATGATATCAGTCTAGCTCTATATTTAATATGTGTTTTAGCCAATAGACACATGCTTCAATAGTATTACAGTAGACAGCTCTCAGGATGCCTGTCTGGTTGATGCTTCCTACTCTCACAGCCTCATTCATGACCTTTCAGAGAACCTGTGCATATAGTGCAGATGCGTGTAACTCTGTGACCCCAGTCATCTCTAATTGGACGAGTAGTCGGTAGAGACCTGGGACAAAATGAGATTTCTGTTCCAGAAATTGGAAACTGGGAATACTGGGAATGTAGAGGCCAGTTTCTGTTTGATGTAAATCAGAATGACCACATAAAGACAGAGATGGGCTGGCTACAGTAATTCAAAGCATAGAAAGCCCATCTGCAGAGAAAGACAAAGAAGGATGATCACATGTGCAGAAAGGAACAGACCAGAAGTTCTGTAAAGAGGGAAGAAAACCTTGGACTTGTATGTTTCAATAAACCCTACTTTGCTTAAATACTCTGAATTCTTCCAATTTTCTTAATTATCCTAAGACAAATTGATAAATATTATTTTACAATTTAAGTATATCATAATTAAAAATTTCCCCTACTCTTTGTGCTGAACTCTAAAAGACAATGGAAATTTGCATGTGCCAACAGTATGTTTTGAATTATAAAAACATTATATTGCTTATAATATAGGTTGCATTGATAGAAGCTAGGTGCCCAACTCCTGGGAAATAATAACCCTCACGTGGAATTTTGTGATGTTTGAGTGAGATAGTGTATAGTCCCTGCTAGAGATGATCAGTAGTGCTCTTAGAGCAGGAATTGATGAGGGCCTTTAAAAAACACGAAGGTGGAAGAGTGACTAGAGAAAATTTTTGCCTCAAAAAATAAAATCTTAGCATGGGAGCTATGATTACAGACCACCCTAGTGAAAAGGGGGAAGACTGTTGGGATTGTTCCAGAAGCCAGAGCAAAGACTATTGCTAGATATATAGGGAGATTTGTGTACAGTATTTAAGGAAAAATATTCAAACTCTTAAATCTGTTGAATGATGGAACAGGCTGCCCAATCAGGTAGTGAGCTCCCTCTTGTTGTTGTTCAAATAGTGGCGATCAAGAGGTCAGAGTCACTGTTTTGGGTATGAGATTGTTTGGAAAATTTCTATTTTCCGTCCCGTAGAAATGGATTTCACTATTCTGAACATCTTAAGAATCTATAAAAACAAAAGCTACATGCGTAAGAGGAACTGCTCTTTAAAGGTGCTGCTGTTTGTTCCAGGGTTTCAGCACCAAAATGAATGAATGAATGAATGAATAAATAAATAAATAAGCTACTGTTTCTACATGCATACACATATGCATGATTCACATATTAAATTGTAAGGCATTATTTTGCATTTGATATAAATAACCCCATCTATTTATAAAAATTAGATATCTGTTGACTAATATTTAGAAATTAAGTAGAGTTTATTTAAAGAAAATAAACTTAGGAGAAAAAAATGCCTAAAATCAAAGCTTGATTTCAAACATCCTAACTAATCAATAATTTTTCTATTTTTTATTTAAGATGACTGTGTTTGTTATGTTCAGGATAATGAGCAACTGATGCTGAAGATAAAACTTGATAGAATGGAGGAATATTTAATTAAAATTTTTTCCAATAAAGCTTATAAATAATTATTTCAGTGTTTTTTCTATTAATAAAGTATAAAATCTGGCCTAATAACTAAAAGATATTTATTAAAAATTTAGCTATTAGTTTGACTTAAATATTAATAGTATACATTAGATATTTAATTGCTTTTTGAGAAGATTTTAATAATATTACAATTTTATTTACATAATTTTCAGGGCTTCTGTTCCTATAAAGGTCAGCTTAAACACCTAAAAATGTGTTTAGATTCTGTATTTCGGTCCAATTATAAATTTTCAGCTTTGGTGTATTCAGAAGTGGAATGTGATTTGCTAACACAGGAGATAGTGTTTGTAATTTACAAAATGGGTTTTATAAACTGTTAAACAAGAAAATCAGTTCCATCTCTCCAGGTCATGCCACACACTAGTTATGCTACAGAGATTGTTCAGCCACTTTCAGAGAACGTACCCTCTTTGAAAAGAGCTCTCTTTTTTTTCTTAGGAGGGAGTTGGGGAGAGTGGGCAGGTTGGAACTTCTTGAGACAAAATCCGTCAATAGACTGACAGTGCCTACATATTCTTCCCCTCAAATATATTGTATGAACTGCATATTACACAATCCAGGCAGTCTCAGAAAATCTATACTCATTTCTCGATTCTGAATGTGAAGGTCCCCCTTAAACCTAGAGGACTCCTGGAAGGATTTACAGGGAAACTGTAACGAGACTGATTTTCTAACACGTGTTGGACACACAGATCACATAAACCTTTGGGTAGCCCTCCATAGATTTATACGAGGTGGTGCAGGAAAATTCTCCTGGCCACTGAGTGTGACTCCCCTGCTTCTGAGTTATGTCGGGTACATATAGGAATCACTCCCAGACACTCTCCCAGGACTACAGCCTTTGGCTTTAAATCCTCAATTTGACACTTTTCTGCATGGTTATTAGAGCTTTAAAGAAATGTATCAGGACTCTCAGCCAGCTTAGGGAAAGCAGTTTTCTCCTGGACTATCACCTCCACAAGACGGTATTGGTGGGGTGTGTTAGTAACCTATTCTTCCCTTGTATTTGGGAAATATTTCATGAACGTTACTTTCATAATATATGCAGGAGGTTAGAAATGAGAGGAAAAAAGTATATCAATAATTTGTTTGTAAAATAATTCCAAGTGTTTTTCATTTAGTTTTTTTTGTTGTTTAATTTAATTTGGCTTGGGGCTAACATTTTCTTTTGGTTGTCCTTTCCTTCCTTTCTTCTTATCTCCTGGTTCATTCTTAGTCTCTTTCAAGTTCTCCTTATCTTTGGCCTGTTCCTTAGTGTTGCTCCCTGGGTGAGATCATCCTTTCTGGTGACTTCCCAGCACAGTGGCTATATGCTGCTGATGTCCCCATCTGCATCTCCAGACCAAACCAATCTCCTACTTCTAAGATGGTAGAGACGTCCTTGACTTGATCTCCCACTGGCACCTCAAGATGAAAATCAAATTTACTCCTACCCCATCCCTTGCTTTCCAATTTTAAGTGTTTTTGAGTTCCCAGTCTTTGCAGACAATGCTGATCTGTTCCTTTTCTTTATGTTCTGCATACAATCAGTTGCCAAATTCTGTCAATTCTACCTCTTTGATAAATCCCAAATGCATCACATTTTCTCCATCCCAAAGATGATATTGTAGTTGTTAAAAGCACTTGCTTTGAATTAATACTTGCCTGGATTTGAATCCCAGTTTTGTTATGTACTGCCTGCATAAACATGTATCCATATATATATATGGTATCCACAACTAATTAACTTATGAGCTTCAGGTTTGTTTTATTTTGTGTGTGTGTGTGTCTGAAATCCGAAATAACAATAGCTATCCATCAGTGTTGTTGTAAGTAATAAATCACATAATGCAGTCTACATGCTCAGCACAGAGTCTGGCATATAATATACGCTCAATAAAACATCTTTGTCTTTCCACATGATAGATACTGGGTTATCTGTTCTTGGCTAACTGCTGCAAAGATTGCTACCCACCCTTCTTGCTTCTGGTCTTACCTACTCCAATCCATTCATTTTCCACATTGCAGTGGCAGTGTATCTTTCTAAAATGTAAGCCTAATCAAGTCACTCCTTTTAAGTCCCTTGATTTACTTCACAGTGTTCTTAAGATAAAGGTCAAATTGCTTTTTGAAGAGAAGGAAAACAGTCCTCTCTTGCCTTGCAAATGGGATTGCAAATTAGTATAGCCCCAAGAAGAACGATCTGACAAAATCTACCAACATGTTAAATATGAATGCCCCTTGACTCCAAAATATGTTTCTTGGAATTTAGCATAGATGAATGTGTTTGAAATTACTTAGGTACAAGTTTATTCTTTACAGCATTGCTTATAAGATAAAAGGTTAGAAACAAGCTAATTGTTAATCAGCAGGTGGATGGTAAAATAAATCATGGTGTATGTATATAATGGAATACTATACACAGTATTTACAATGAATAAGATGTGACCAAACCTCCAAAATATGTTATGTCAAAAAGCAAGGTGCTGGGTGTAGTATACCTTATTCTTTAATTTATTGGGACAGGGTTTTAGGAATACACAGTAATCCAATATTGCATATGTATTCAATACCTATGGAAAGACACACAGAAACTGTTAATGGATTTTTCTTTCCAGTAAGAGAAATGAGTAGCCGGGGAAAAGATGGAAGGGAAACTTTTCATTGTATATCCTTTTTACACATTTTGACCCATGCACATGTGTTCAAAAAATAAATTATTAATACTAGAAACATATGTCCTTCGTGATAGGCTCCTTCCAACTTCTTCAAATGCATCCCTTGTCTCAGCCTCGAGTTTTCTAAAGAAAGCTGCCTAAGGTCCCCATGTGCTCTCTTTCTCATGCAGTTCCCTTGCTGGGAACACGTTCCCCTCTCCTCCCTCCACTGTGCCTAGATTATGCCTGTGAAGTTTCAATTTCTCTACCTTATTTCCCAAAACCTTTTCTGGGCTGTTAAGATTGACTCAGATGTTTTTCCTATATACCTCCAAAGTACTCAGCACTTACTCTGTGCACTTGGAAAATTCTGTTGTAGACCATTGACTATCTAAGTACATGTTAAAAACATATGTACCTGAGCCCACCTCTAGATCTGTTGACCCAGAATTTTCATTTTTCATAAATGCCTGCTTGGTTTTTCTGCACAATGTTTTCTATTGCACTTGCCTGTTTTCTAGTCTCCTTCTACTAGGCTATCAGCAGGACTTGTGTCTTCATAATTTTATGCACCTTAGGAGAGGGGTTGGAAAATAGGGGTGTTCAGTAAATGCTGAAGGAATGAATGCCATTCTCCTGAATAGATCTTTGGTTAGACCAGCAAATATCATTTTTATAATACCAAATATAGATACTGATGGTAAGAGCAGCTTATCTAAGGCACACTTAGACACAGAACTGGAGTCAAAGCCAGGCCTCCTATTTCCTTTGCCTGTCTTCTTTTGGGCTGTGTAGTTGACCTGGGAATAATTTCTTTAAAGTTAAATTTTAAGTTCTAGTTCTCTTAATCTTAGGAAAGAATGCAAAAGAAATACATAATATATAGCATGTCTATCAGGTAATTTGCTTGATATCTTTAGACAGTTCTGAGATATAAGAACATAGCATACAACTAGAAATTTTAGATAGACATTTGCACAGATTTAATTTTTTAATGTAAAAATTTAAATTATGAGGAAGTTGACATTTCAGGTTTATATTAATAATAGTATATAACTACTCCTCTGTGTGAATTTTACTTCCCCCCCAAATAATTATCGTGTTAGACAATTCTAGCCATGCCAAGATGATAGCCATTAGACACCTGGTTTATTAAATTCTGTTGCAGATACCGGTGCCAGAAATAAATTGACTGTTATAACGGCTGGGCTTTCTTCCTACAAGAAAAATACCTTGACATATTTTTTGACTCTGTGATTGGTCTACATTTCAAGGGTATAAATTAATCTTTAGAAGACCCTAAAGAATATCTTCCCTGGACACTTCACTTATACATCAAGTTGGCCATGTTAGCAATCTAATCACAAACCTGTAATTCAGTGGACAACAATTTCTTATTGTGAACAGCATAGCGGCTTTTACTATCATTTAGGTCAGCCCAAGATTGCTGATACACCGTATGTTTCAGGCCAGAGATGATGGATGGCTAGCTGTGATGCCCATCCCTAAGTGATTGGAAAGACTGAAGACACACAGTTCACTTAAGCTTGCTTACTATTGTATCAAGTAATCAGTGTGATAGGCAAGCCTGTGCTCTTTATGTCATCCAACCAACTTTGTGCAGGAACAGTATTTCATATTTAAAAAAAAATCCTAAGAATTGTGTTCCAGCTGACATTCCCATTACTAGATCAAACAGCTCCACCTCACACCTGGGTGTTAATGAATATTTTAAAAATACTTTGTTATAACAGGCAGATCTTGCTTTTCTTTATTTTAATAGCTGAAATAAAGTACATGTGTCACTGAAGTTGTAAGTAAAATATGCCAATTTGTTTCCTTTAAACTTTACTCAGGTCAGAAAAAAAGAGGCTGTTAAAATAATTTCATATTTTCTATGCCTAATTTCCAATTTAATAAATTAGTCTGCTTGTTAACTTTAAATCATAAACTTCTGAAGATTTGTCTTTGCCAAAATGAATCCATGTAAATAAAGTTTTCTGAATCTCATCTGACCAATATCCAACACAAATAATTAGGGGCATCTTCCTAGCTACTATTCTGTGGTGTGGAAAATTTTTTTTGTAAGTGATGAAGAAAAACCAAGTGTATATCTTAAATTGTCAATTTTGCAATAAGAGCATAAATCACTGTGATAAACTCAATAATATTCCCTTGCTTTTTATTGTTTCAGACACTGTAATTTATAACTTCAAGCAAAATATCTCATGGAATAATTAAATATATCTTGATATGATTTAAGTAACTTAGAGAACACAATGCATAGTAGACCTTAAAACTGTTCATAATTGCTCATTTTCTTTCTAAACAATGTCATAATGTAAGGTTCTTTGACTTTTAGAATACTTGCATTGCCTGCCATCACACACCAAGTCTAATTTTAACTACTTAGAGAAAAGAATGCTGAAGTCCATTTATCTCTTGGGAAGGGTTTGCAACAGGGGTTAAGAAATCACTTCTTACTTGAAGTTTTATTTTATTATCAATTCTAATTAACACAGTTTATATATCATCATCCCTTTGTCCTTTCTTACCTATTTTTATCTATACGTACCCTTTTCTATTTACATAAATGATTTGAGGAAGCTCATAATGAAGACAGGTAACATAAGATTCATTACAATTAATGCAGCCTAGTGATGTTTAAAGCATGGTCCAGCAGCATCAGTGTCACCTGGGATTTCCTTAGAAATACAAATTCTTGGGGCCCCCACCGAAAGCTTACTGAATCAGCAGCCTGTGTTTTAATAATCTCCCCAAATGATTCTAACTCACGCTAAAGTCTGAGGGTCACTCATCATTCTAGGGTCTAAGCCAAAGCTAGGAATCAAAAAATTGTAAGACATGTGTGTGTGTGTGTGTGTGTGTGTGTGTGTGTGTGTCTCAGGAAGAGAGATGGCAGTTAAGAGAAAACTATTTTACAGGTTGAGAAAAGCTGCAAGAATCAAATACACAAATAGGTTTAAGCGTGTAAGCTCTGTAGTCAGACACAGGTGTTTTGATTCCTGGATGTGCTGCTACCAATGAGCTATCTGACATTGACCAATTTATTCAGCCCCTCCTACTCTCAGTTTGCTTATATGTAAAATGGGAAAAATAGCATCGCTTTGAGAGCTAAGTGAAAAAAATGTATAAGAAAAAGCTTAGTGTAGCGACTAGCGTAAGATATGTGTATATTACTTTTTAACTAACTGCTCTTAATATAAAATGATGATAAATACTATATATGCCTCATTCATGACAACATGGATGAATCTTGAGGGTATTAAGCAATTGAAATAAGACAAACAGAGAAAGACAAATACTGCTTAATATCACTTCTATGTGGAAACTTAAAAAGAAAGTCAAACTCTTAGAGTAGAAGAGTGTTTGACAGGGGCTGGGGCGTATGGGAGGGGGGACAGGGAGAAGTTGGTAAAAGTGTATAAACCTTCAGTTGTAAGATGAATAAGGTCTGAAGAGCTAATGTAGAATATGGTGGCTATAGTTGATAACACTGTATTGTACAATTGAAATTTGCTAAGAAAGTAGAACTTAAATGTTCTCACCAAAAAAGAAAAGAAAGAAAGCAAAAGAAAAAAAATAAATATGTGAGGTGATGGATGAGTTAATTAATTAGATGGTGGGAGTCCTTTCACAATGGATAGGAATATCGAATCACCACAATGTACCACAATTGAATATCTTTCAATTTTGTCAATTATATCTCAGTAAGACTGAAATTAAAAGAAAATATATTATAATTTAACTAAGAAGATTCATGTGACTACTTGAGCTTCCTAGTAGCTGCTGAAAAAGACAAACATAACCGGCTATATAGCTTTTGACTGGAATGGTGGAGTTTTAGTGGTGCTTAGACCCTCTTGTCAGAAATGCTGATTTAATTGGTCTATAGAGGAAGTCTGGTATCTCTATTTTTTAAGAGATCCTCAGGTGAACCTAAAATGCAGACAGGATTGAGAATTACTGTATTAAAGCAGGGCTTTTCAAGCGTGATTGCGCATACAAATCACCCAGGGAACTTGTTAAAATGCATAGTTCTTACTTTTGTGGGGTGAGGGCTGAGATAGTCTAAGAATTCAGTAGGTGACAGGTACTCTGATTAACAAGGAATTCAGGTATTGGGGAAATATGCAGATTCCTAGGGAGAACCAAACCATTTTTCCCGTTTGGCTATAAGAAGAAATACTAGAGCCAGAATGCAGCAAAGCATGTATTTGTTTTGTGTGGAATACTCACATTGCTGACAGTTTTACACAAAGTAAAACTAGGTTATACTTTCATTATGTTTTGTACTTACTTTGCTTTATATTTTTATATTTGGGATATGAATTTTGTTCTGAACAGATTAATAGCTTTCAATATCTTTGTTTTCTTTCTCAGGCAATTTAAAGATAGGGTACAATTTTTTTTTTTTTTACAATTTTTACAAAATTCCTAATTTTTTGGAGGAGAAGAGGTCTAATTTAGGTTTTGGTTACAAACTTAAGTTTTAGAAATGAATATATTCTTATCAGAATTAATTTCAGATGAAGTCCTTTTTGTTTAATGTGTGCTATATCAGTCTATTCATTTATTAAAGATAGAAATCCAAGTGTTCTAAATAATGCCATTTATGATACTCAAAATTAAATAATACAACTCTAAAATGCCAATAAAGAAATAGAGCTTGAAGATTTTTAAAGTTCTAATCTCACATAAAGGAATATGGTAATAATATCTTTAGAGAGTGAACTCTGTTTGAGAATGATGTATAAAGAAAGTGTAGAAGAATATATAGCCTTTTAAAATGATTCTAGAGCAAGTCTCTCTCTCCTCACTCACTCAATCTCTCTCTCTCTAGAGGACACATAAATAAGAATAACTCTAAAAGAATGGAGAATGATTATTTTGATATTAATAAGTTTAGTTGACAAGAATCAAGCTAGGGATGAAGATCAGAGCATTTTACTATTTCCTGTTAAATTCCTTAACAAAACAAATTTCAGTCACTGAAACCTACTAAAAAGCAACTGCAAAGTTGATGGCCTTTTCTTAAGACTACCGAGAGTGTCCTTGCCCTATCTAAAATCCATTCCCTATTTTAAAGCACAGTGAAAATAAGAATAAATGAAGCATCTTGATTCTTGGGGAAAAATATCAGCTTGTAAATTGGGGTCATGGTACTGAGCTTCCTTGCTTGCGACTCTCTGGAATTACATGTGCATGAAGAAAGCAGTGGGTCAGCATGGGAAGCCTACCTTAACATTCTTCCTTTATATCACTGTGGTTAAAAGAGTTGCTGGTAAGGACAAGTAAAGAATCGGAGCTTTTAACCAGTTCAATCTTCTGTACTTTATGTAAGGCCAACTGGCCCGAGGCAGGGGAACACAATCAGATTCACAGGTTGCATCAGACCGAAACTCTCCGGACCACCCAATTCCAGAAACTGACCTGGAGACATTCCGGACCACCCAGTTCCAGAAACTGACCTGGGGACTTTGCACCCGGCCCAGCCTTCCCGCCTTTCGAGGGGCGGGACTAACGGTCCCCCAGGATACCCGAAAAGACCACCAAATAAGGAATACCCTGCGCCCTCCCAGATTCACCACACCCCTTTCCCCTATAAAATCTTGCCCAGCCCTCGCCCGGGTGCGACTTCTCTGGCCCCTTTCTCTCGGACCAGTGAACCTCGCCCGGGAGCGCTCCCTAATAAAGCTCACTTGAAGCTTTCCTCTGTTTCGCAGTGCCGTTTGTTAAGATCCGATCTTACACTTTATAGTAAACCTTTTTTAAAAAAAGTGAAGATGGCAGACTGTATGTTAAATACGATGGCTGGTTGGTCAAGTCAACCATGTGCACCAGAAAGTGGCAGACTATGGAGCAAGGTGCAACCTCAATCTGAGCCGTAATAAAGTAGCTGTTCATCTGTGGTCAAAGAGCACCATGAAAGACCTTGAGTTCCTTCACTTTATTTTGCAGAAAGCCATCAGACAGCTTTGCATCATCTAGCTCTATCAATCAAGGGCCTCAACCACTGCTTGCTGCTGAAAGCTTTCCTGTTTGGCTCTGTTTTTTCACAGACAGCTCAATAACTTGTCTGTGGAGCTGTGATAAATGTGCCATGAGCTTCTAAACTGTCTCTTTAACACTGGACTGCATTTCAACTTATAATGCTTGTGACTAATTGCTTGTATCAAAGGCTTTTTATTTATTTGTAGTGATTATCCAATAGGCTTATCATTTATGTTTCTCACATTTCTTCATGAAGTGGTTTTATTTTAAAGTTGCACATAGCCGACTGTCAGCTAACTTCTAATGTAGCAGCTCTTGCTCAATGAATAAGCTGTCAAGTTAAGAGAACATAATTGGCAAAACCTAGTATATAACCAGAACAAGTGCAAACTCCTAATGAATTTTCTTCTCTTTTTGTGACCGCTGCACATCAGCCATAGTTTTAAACACCAACGTTATGGCTGCCTACTGTGGCTGTCAGAACAGAAATTTCCCAGTGGTTTTGTCCTCTTGTGTAAGAACAGTAGTCAGGATCATAAAACCTTCTTATTTGGGCACAATTGCCAGTTTCTGCTAAGGAGGCCCAGAATAGAGCTATTATGGTAAATGAATAACTTCTCATTTTGAAAGAAGGTAGTTCTTTCAGATCAGGTTGGAGGTCAATGACAGGGCAAGGAAAGGAAGCTCACATTGCAGCTGTCTGCAAATGAGCTTTTCCTACAGATACTATAAGGAAAAATAAGAGTCTATTAGGGAGGCTGATCTTCACCTAATCTTTAAAAACATATTTTAAAAAGAAAGGAAAACCTGTACGCTTTTTCTTAAACTTTCATTGTACTTTAAAAAATACATGTATTTGTCATCATTAAAGGTTGTTCATATTGGGAATGAAAAGTATTTCTTTTTTCTAGCCCTTGGCTAAAAGAAAAAGGAAATACCATGACATTAGTCCATGTCTTTCAACCCTAAAAAAAAGTGTTAACATTCAAGAAGAAAAAATACACTAACAAGTTATAAGTAAATACCCATTTAAGGTTGCTATTGCCTTTTGGTTATATTTCTGTTGACTAAATGCTTGGTTTGATTCAGACATCGATAAACCAAAGTGATAACTGCTTATCTGCATGCCTGAGATTCTAACTCTTCAAGAAAGTGGATTTAATAAAAATCAGACATATTTTAAGTATGCAAATAGAGGAAGTAAAAAGTAGAACGTCCTATTTTTTGAAAGGCAAGACAAAAGTCTCATTAAGAAACTTTTATTCTGAAGCCATTTTCTTGCTTCACAGTAAAAAAAAAAATCCCGTCACAGAAACGAAATCAAAAGGCAGGTGCCATTTACTACTGTGAATCAGAAAAAGCTAGCTTTACTCATTGGCTCAATTGGAGGAAGAAGTTGCACATAAAATCAGGAAAGCATCTATGTAAGGTTTTGGAATGTATTACAAGGTCTTCTCGTATACAGCAATGTAGTGTGTAGACTTTTAACTTTTTTGAATTTATAAATTAGGAAATCAATTCAACATTCCATTAAACATATTTTAATGGAATGTTGAATTGCTAAATCATCATTTTGAGAGGTAATCAAATAATCCTGTTCTTCCTTCACTCCACCCCTAAGTCATTTCCCTAAAGATCAGAGATAGAGAGTAGTATCTATGGAATAATATTTAATTAGGTTTCAATTGTCTAATGAAATTTGATACATAGAATTATTTTATAGCCATTCTTTTTTTCAGAATTTGTTTTTGCTTTTTTCTTTAAATTCAGGGCTACCTTATTCTATTCGTCTAACTTGGTTTAGCTTGAATAGTTGGTATCTACTGGAGAAATTGCAAAAAACTGCTAGGTGACAGGAAGAGGTAATCTGGGATTAAATATGTCATGGATAATGTTCAAAATGTGGAAAATTAAGGACATAACATTATAGGATAATTGTTTGCTACTAACATTGGATAAAACATTAAAATCAATATTGATGTCTATAATAGATTTCTAATATAGACTGCGTGATAGATTCCAGAACACATCTATGGTAGAAGTGGAACTGTGTCAGTCAATGACTGTGGAAAGACAATGGATTGGCCTCTTGACTTGAGCTCTACCCACTTCTTCATAGTTCTACCATTGCTACTATTTCATCATCAACAGGGAAGACGTCATTTTTAGCCACTATTCCATATAATCCTACAATAGGGAAGACTCTGGAAGCATTTTCTTTCTTCAAGTTTATATACCAAGGACGTCTATTTGTTCAAGTCAGCCTCAACAAAGGTAATAAACTGCTTCCTCTAATGCTTTTCAATGACAGCATTATGGTTCAGCTCATTTGTTCTCAGGACCCACAAAGCAGACAACAGGATCTCAAGGAGGAAAGCATCTTCTGCTTCACCTTGTCTTCCGAGCTTCAAGGTTTGGCTGTGGCTCATTGTTGGAGAAGGCCAGGAGATTGGTCTCTCTTAAGTGAGAACCTATCAACTGGTTGTGGCTCCAGCAGTGATGTGTTGAAGAGTCCCACACTGTGTCTGGGCTCAGCAAGAAAGGCTGCCATCATATACCCTGAGAAAACCATACTTCAAAAAGAGTCATGTACTACAATGTTCGTTGCAGCACTATCTACAATAGCCAGAATGTGGAAGCAAACTAAGTGTCCATCAACAGATGAATGGATAAAGACGATGTGGCACATATATACAATGGAATATTACTCAGCCATAAAAAGAAATGAAATTGAGTTATATGTAGTGAGGTGGATGGACCTAGAGTCTGTCATACAGAGTGAAGTAAGTCAGAAAGAGAAAAACAAATACCGTATGCTAACACATATATATGGAATCTAAAAAAAAATGGTTCTGGGCTTCCCTGTTGGCGCAGTGGTTGAGAGTCCGCCTGCCAATGCGGGGGACACGGGTTCGTGCCCCGGTCTGGGA